>NC_088979.1:187479493-188079493 GCF_963932015.1 Anas acuta
AATGTTAAAGCAATGTCATAGCTACACTAGAGATATTCCAATGTAAATCTTTCATTCTGAAACATACCCTTTGGTAATAAATTGGCCATGCTTGGGCTCAGTTCAAGTTGGGTTTTGTTTGTTTATTTGTCTTCTGCATGAAAGGGAAAAGTGTCAAACAGCTAAAGAAAATACACATATTTTATACTTAAGCAATCAGAAAAAAAAAAAAAGAAAAAAGAAAAAAGAAAAACAACCTCACAAGCCACACTGAAATGGTGTCATTTTTTTTAAAGTCCACAGATAAGTGGATTTTAAAGGTGTCTCAAATTTAAGTGTTTATGCAGTCCAGGATAAGCACCATGTATAAACTTAGCAGTTTGAACTGCTAAGTTTAGAGAGAAACCCTATGACGAATTTTACATACCGCTTTCCTAGAAGCACGTGGAGATATGCTGCCAGTGGGTCAAAATCTCTTGCTTGCTCCTTTGAGGTTCAAGATGACAGTGCTGCTCCCATGTACTTTGATTTTAAGCTAGTCTTACTTGGAGCTTCTGAATTAGATGAATACTCCTGGGCTTTAGTGGGCTTTGGATCAGACCCTTTCATAAGTAAGGCATAAGAATGAGGCACTGTGCTTCTTGGCCACAGGGGAGTCACTCGACATGCACACTAGTGTAAGTGGGAGCAAAATCTGGTTCATCGCTCGCACCGTACAGAGATAGTTAGTCTCATAGCAACAAGGGATTCCAGAAGACTTCCCATTTGGGAGGACAGTGGTACCTGGCAACGATGCTCACTGTACTAAATATGGTTCACTGTGGTTTTTGTATTTTCTTAATTGACTTGGACCTTTCAAAGGTGGTGAGTCCTATTCAAGAACAGCCACCTTCAATATCTTGACTTGTCACATGGATAAAGATTTATAGAATATTAAAGATATCTCAAGTTACCAACATGGACTTCTCTTGAAGACTTCTGAATAAATTCCCTTGACAAAAATGCCCCATTATCTTTCAGCCTATTAAGATTTGAACCCCCAGCTAATACAATAACACCCATGCAACAGTTTCTAAGCTGCTTAGGCTAAGAGAGATTTATAGAACTAACTCACTTCGTATTTCCAGGTTTTTGCCAAAGTTCTGACCCCATGTGTCTCCAGTAATATAGAGGGGCAAAGGGCTATGGTCTCAGCAGTAGCTTCTGCCTGGAATCCCCTCCACAGGAACTTCTCCACTTGTGTTTTAATGTTAAAGAGAGATGTGGAGCACCTGAAAGCTCCTTCATACAGGTAAAAGATGGCGATGGCATTAGAAGACATTTCCAACACAGTGCATGGTTGGAAAAAGTAGTAAGGAAAGCATTTTCCTGATGGCCAAGGAGCAAAAGCAAATGTGTTTGAGATATGAGTTCTTTCCAGTTCCTATGGGAAAGCAGCACAACAAATAAGTGCATCATTTCCAAGTGTATGTTCTCTTTTGGAAACACAGCTCATTTGTTCCTTTTACTGAAACTTCTGTCTAGTTCAACAGAATTACTAAAACTGGAACTCTGCAGTGAAGACAGCAGCCTTTGCTCAATTCTGTAGTTTTAAAAATATTTTTGTACTCTGTATTTAGTTCTGTGGGGAAAAAAAAACAACAAACCAAACCAAGCCAAAACAAAACAAGACAAACTATAAAACTTTAAAAGATCTATTCTTCAGTACCAAGACATTTTATAAATAAGAAGATGCTGAAGTTCCTGAAATGTGACCATGTCCAGATTGTGTTCCATACCACTGTAACTAAGTCTCTAGTACTTTCAGTTGTGTTGAATGTTTCTTGCATGATTATTTTATTACTGTTCATACAATAAACCCCAAAATTATGCATGTCCAATGCAGATCTAAATGCAGTTGCACAAGAGATGACGTTAGCCCATTCTCACTAATGAATTTGGAATCTACCACTGGCTTTGAAGAACATACGCATGCATGCATGCACACACACACACACACACGAAAAAAAAAAAGCAGGCAATATCCATTATTAGCCTATCTAGCCAAACCTTTGCTGATGTCCACTGGATTTCATTTTTGTTACTTTTGAGTTACTCAGGCAATAGTCTGTCACCAGCCACTTGAGGCGATTATTCCAGCCCAGCGGTTCTCTCAGCTGGGATATTTCTCCTAAGTTACATGTAAGTTTAACATTTTATTTTGTTGAAATTCACCCAATTTATCTCTCACATATGCCTGAAGTGGCATTATAAATCCTTTCCCATTTTGAATCTACTCAAAATAGATGATATATTGAATATACAGAAATGAATACAGATGGATATATTTCCACCAATTATCTTTTGCAGCTTTTAAATATTTTTCCCCCGCTGCTCTCTGCATACCAACAGCTGGTTCACATTTCTTTGCATCTGGGCTAGTCACAACTGCAGCAGTCCTCCAAATACCATCACTGATCTTCAGCTGATGCTGGGCAATGCCACTGAAGTAGAAATTTATCTCTGAAGAGACTCTGTTAATCTCTGGTTTGTGATGTGATATAGCTGCACCAGGAATTACGAACACATATCCATCTTACCAT
The DNA here is from genome assembly GCF_963932015.1 of Anas acuta. Classification (NCBI taxonomy): domain Eukaryota; kingdom Metazoa; phylum Chordata; class Aves; order Anseriformes; family Anatidae; genus Anas; species Anas acuta. The sequence goes on from NC_088979.1 coordinate 187,482,055, forward strand.
CTCCTTCCATGAACACCTAAAAATTTTGCTTTATTTTTCTTCACTCACCTAATTAGCTGATGTGTTAATGTCTGTAATGATTTTTTGACAGACCAAACCCTGCTTCCTGCTCTTTCTCCTAATTGCAGATTCATAAAAGGGATAATGCAGCAAGGATATTTTAGAATAACCAATGTGCAATTTCTTTGCTGTAGTGCCTAATTTCTGCCTAATATTTCTGATATGTCTTTTAAAAATATCTTTGCATTTCCTTTGGCTTTCCAATTATATTATTTTGCTGTTCTTGCCTTCTTCCCACCATCTTACTGACTTTCACTTCAGGTATGATTATATTCCACTCTTCTATTTATAGAGAAAGAACTGCGCTAGCAGCCTGTGTCCTGTGGACAGTTGCCCATAGGGAACTCTTTGCACTTTCTCCCACTTAGCAGTTACCAGTTGATAATTGCTTTTGGCCACTGCTGCTAAAGGCTTTATATGAGCTGGCTAAGATGTGAAAGGCTTTGTAAGACCACTGCCATCCCCTGACCCCCTGGTAAGTTCCCCAACACCACAAATTAGAAATGACATGATATGCCAGTCGCAGGTACTATGGATAGTATGTTACCGTCTTCCGCCATCCATGTGGTACTCATGGACCATCTTCCTTGTATCTGCTCATCAAGCAATCTCCCTTTATATCATTCAAAGCTTTAAACAGCTCACTTCTGTAATGCTGATTTTGTACTCTTTCATTTCACCTTACACACACAACCTGTTACAGGGAGCACCTAGCTTTCTAGTAGCTGCTCTGACACATTTAACAGCACAATTATAGATGACTTAGTAACCACCCATTGACTAAAAATAACCTAGCAACTGAAGACACACTTAGGTATTTATACTTAGATATCCCAGAGGAACCCTTCACAGCTCTTGGAGCTGGGGAAAACATATGTATCTCACCAAATGCAGCAGGCTAGGAATCCTCAGGGGTGGGGGCGAGGGGATATAAGGGGAAGAGATAACATTGCACAGCTGAAAGATTTTCCAGACAACACTCTGCCAGCTAATCCAACTCTTTTCCAACTAGCTCTGCAATTAAAGTTTCCTACTGAGAACAATGACAGCATTATGACCTGGGGAATTTCTGACGTAAAAAAAAACTAACACATTTGGGACTACAAAATTTAGAGCCTTACAAATTCAGTTCCTACACTGATGGTAATTGCAACCAGTACGTATCCATAGGATCTAGTGCCAGTATGCGTATAAGAGAATACGTGAGCTGTCATGAATGAGATGCCACTGAGGAGGGAGCTAGGACAGCGTATCCTGTGTGAGGAACCTGCAATGCTGAAACTCTTTTGCCTTCCAGAGCACGGAATTGTTTTTATGTGAGAGGTACCAAGTTTTCACTCCGGCTCTTCAGGAAGAAATATATTAAAGTCTGAAGAGAGAGGCAAATACTTAAAGGCAGTCCTCTAAACGATGTGATTTCATTTCTGTGATACATGATTATATATGCTATGTCTGCCTGTGGATAGTTTCATATATTTGGGGGGGGAGGGGGGAGAGAGAGTCTGTATTAAATTGACAGAACCACATGTCCTAATGGAGAACTTGTAATATTATATTGTCTGCCTGCCCTTCCTTTCTTGCTTCCATTTTTTTTTTCTTTCTGTTTTGTTTATGGCCTTCATGTACTTGAAATGCTTTCAAAACACTTTCATTTGTCTACAAAGTCCTGAATAGGCAGCAACTTACATTCAGGAGAACTACTAATTTCAAAGAGGAAGTCTACAAAGTCTCAAGGGTCTTTCTACCTGATTCCAGTTGTAAGATATTGAAATAATTCAGAGAGTACATAACTATTGGAACTCAGAGTTAAGACTGATGGATAAGGCATAGTCTTGAATGTTCCAGTGACTGTAAGGCTACAGAAAACACTGAAATTGAGAAGGCTTATCCTTGTATTTTCACTTTTTATATTTTAAAATTGACTGCATTTTTTAACAATTCCCTACTCAAACTAAAATAATATATTTGTTTACTATATATATACATTACAAAAAAGATGTGTATTAGAACCACAATTATTAAACACATTAATTTAATTAATTAATTTATGGTCCATAGTATCCAGCATCACTTCTTGAGGGTCTAGCCTCATACACACAATTGAAAGGCTGTTATGTTCAGTGAGTTAATTCCTCATGAGACCTGTAAGCCATGCAGAATAAGTATGTAAGTCATGTATGTCAAGTTATAGCAAACTTTTATAGAATGGCCAACAGTACAGTATAGTAGTGCTGTATGGAAAAGTTAAAAAGTTAACTTTCTGGTGTTTCCCCTCACCTAAATGGAGATAGTAAAAATAATAATAATAATAATAAAAAATCCAAATACAACAGGAACAATACTATACAAACTCAACCTCACTGGCAACTTGGCCAATAAGCTCTATGACCTAAGTAAGGTAAAGCTCTAACCAGAGAACTTTACTTTTTATTTAGCTCAAAACACGCATATCACAAACACTGATCAGGAGCCAGAGTCACAATGGAAACTTTTCATTACTGATTCTTACTGTGGTCAGTACGAAAGGGAGCTGCAGCAAAAACGGAACATATCTAGAACAAACAAGGCACCTCCAGAGTTAGATAAAACATGTTCTGAACATACAAGGAAGAGACAACGACCGTCTTCACTGTTTTAGCATGTTGGTGGATATTAGTGAGAGAAGAGGCAATCTTTGGTTGCAAATAAACTAGTGGAGGGGAAACAAATATTTCTCAGACAAATGTGCTGATGCTTTAAAAATATTCAAAACCTCAGATAGACATTTGAATATTGTCACATGCACAAAATGAACAATTATTACATTTTATGTATAAATTAAAATGGGTTTACCACTATGGCACTCTTGTTTTAAGCCTGAAAACTCTCATGTTTTCAAAAAATTTATACCTGCATCAGACTGTGACATTAAAAGGAACCCAGAATATTATACATTAAGTTTCTTCTGGGTCTGTTTTAAGGAGTTCATTTCAAAATCTCGAATAAGTAAAGGCAAAATTAGAAAACAAACTTCTTTTTATGCTGAAATATAAACCAATAATATTGCAAGCCATTCATGTATAATATAGTCTACTAGCTCTTGACAGTACAAATAAAAAAAGTATTAGCCAGTCTTTAGATATTCTTAGATATGTCCAGATAACACTAAAGAGTGTAAGCCATACTTTGTTCAGTAGGATGAAAATGGATTACTGCAAGCTAATATGAGATTTATTACTGGACTCTGTGCTATGAGGAATTAACACACTGGAGGCCCTATCAATGTACACCTGGGGTGGGATAATGGTAGGAAAAGCATATTTTCCTACCTTCTGCTGCATGTAGAACCTACTTACTACTTGTTTACTTGCACTTTTTTGTAGATTTTTTTTTTTTCTATTTGCCAGACACATCAGACAATCTATAGCTTACTATGGTTAATGAAGTGGCCACTGTATAGCAGGATTTGACTTTTCTGTGTGTGTGAAAAGCATGTTTATAAAGGGTAATATCCTTTTTGATATCGTTTTGGATTATGCTGTTCTAATAGGAACCCTTTTTCTGTATGTTTACATTGTTTACAAATAGAGACAATTACTACATGAAATGGAGCATCTAAGATTTTGGCAAAAAAAAAACAACAAAACTGCACCCTTACTATACCAGGCAGAATTATCTTTGTCTAATTGCAACTTCAGCTACTGGCAGCACACAGCGTGAACTAACTTCAGTAAAAAACCTGCAGACACTGTAACTGCTTCAGTCAGATTTCAGAAGGATAAAACATTACAAAGAGCATTAAACAAACATTGTAAGAGGTGGAACGTGTATTTCTACAGCAGAATATGAATTCTCTGGGCATTGATTATCCTTAAATTAAGAAGGAGAGGAGTGGGTCATGGACCTGTCTTTCTGCCAGCTCCTGGGATATTTTAGCATCACATCTGTGCTGGACTGTCCTGATCTTCATACTTATCAGTGGGCTTTTGAAGAAGACACAGAAAGCTTTCTCTGATTTCTTCACATCATGCACACTCACTGGAAGGTCTAACACCTCATGCCTATACAGCCTTCATTGTGCAAGGGTTGATCTTGAAACAGATAGTTGCCTGTGTCTGTATCTGAAGGGGCAGATGATTCATCACAACTAATTGCTCATGACTGAACAAGAGTCTGTAAGGTAACACGTACAGAGTAGGGATGATCAGAGATTACAGCATGAATATAAACTGAAGTCTTATATTAGCATATTGGTTAAGCCATGCCCACAGAAACAGATAGCTTTGACCTTAAAATCACAGCAAAAATTTGAGTAGTTTTCTTCACTGCTATGCTAATATTATATAATATTACATTAATATAATATTATACATTGAATGGCTACTATAGAAAAAAGTAGACACATTGTAAGTTGGTAATGATGACAATATTTTTATGTATGAATTACTATATAGAGATAGATACTGTATTTCATTTTTGAAAATACTTTACATATATATATGTATTTAATAGTGCTTATTTGGTTTTGTTTAACACTTCAGAGGAAATGGGTATAATCTACTCTGTCATTAATACATAAAATAATAGGTCAGTAACACATTTATAAACTATATGCTCTTGATCCATGCCATAGTGCTTTCAGAATGTGTCAACACTCAGTGATTTCCTTACCCAGCTCAAAAGCATCTTGGAAGCACCCCGGGCAATGTCTCATATACAGCCATTGAGGGTTATCCGCTCCAAAATAGCTGTTATAATCTGAATGGAAGAATCATAAATGATTCAATTGAAATCACTTCTTGCAAAAGGAAATGAACACAGAATAAACTACAACATTAGGGGGTCTAACAGCCCACACACCTGAAGATTTAGAATTGAAGACTTTAGAGTTTCCCCTTATAATCAGCCTGCTGTATGTAATGGCTACTTTCAGTTGCTGAGAACAGTACTCATAAAACTGACCTTCACTGATTTTAGAGGAACTTTTAGTAATCATTTCAAATATAAGTTAACGAAGCACTTACCCAACTGCATCTGACATGACAGAAACCAGGTGAGTCTCTCTCTTTCCCACCTCCCTCTCCCTCCCTTCTTTGAAAAAGGCTAAGTATTCATATCTTCCCTATAAAGGAAATACAGTATAGTGCATAGCACTTATCTAGCCTTCATAGTAAAACCCAGCCATATGAAATAAAAAATTAAACTATAGTGCCACCAAATGTTGGATCCAAAATCAGCTTGCTTTCCAGGTTTTGGTTTGTTTGTTTGTTTATGAAGAAACTATGCCAGGAAAAAAAAATCTCCAGAAAATTAATAGAATTCCATAAAATCAGAACAGAAACTCCCCAGCCACATGACAATTACTTGCAGAAAAGAAGGAATAGCTAAAGACAGTATAATAAACTAGGATAATTGTTATGGTTACAAGGAGGATTTTAGATGTTTTTAGATGTATTTTAAATGCCAGCTACTTTGAGTATTCTCTTTGCTTACATGTAACAGATTTTTTTCTTCCACTAGATAACACTAGTTTTTAAAATAAGTGTGATTTCTTCATAATTACTTTAGAAGAATACAGAAAAGATACAAGAAGCAAGTACTTTATGTAGTAAACTGAAATATCAGGTAGTATGAGCAACATAACATCTACTTGTATATTGAGTATTGCCTGAGGGTTTAAGGTCACCAAGGAGATGAGGAAGGGAGAAGTTATTCTGTTGATGAAAACTTGCAACTGGCATCAATCCTAAAGACATACCTGGGTATGAAGCTGTTTATTCATAAAGTTATCCTATCAAAGTGGACAGAATCAGCATATGAGCCAATAACCTCCTACTGTGAGAAATCACAACAATTTACTTTGCCGTAAGGAAAAGTTTCTTCCCTTTTCCAGAGTATATGCTCTGCTGCTTCATATATAGAAACATAGCCTCAATAAGTTATCAGAATTTTGTAAGGCAGTCATTAAAATCTAGTAATGCAACTGCAATAGTCTGAGTAGATTTAAATGTTTTCCTTTTTCAGATATACTGCTGAAGATGTGTATCTTCTTTTTGACAGGCACAACACAAGATGAAAAAAAAATAACAAAAGTTTAAATTTTCAACTGTTTCTGGTGGTCATCTTTTTAATTGGCTATCAGAACCGAGTTTTGTAAACTGTCATCTCTTGTTTTGTACACTGTTTTTTTCTATTTATATTAGTCGTTATCATGCCAATTATTTTTGTGTGGCGCACACAGTGTATCAAAGAGGATTAGTCTGATACAATATATAAAACATTCTGCATTTTTTAAAGAAGATAACTAATCCTTTGAATTATATATATATTTTTTCTCAATATTTTGGTAGAAATTTTATTGTCGTTGCCATATGAAAATATATTCACGGAGGAAATTTTTAGTAACCAAGGACTTAAATAATGTCTAATAAACACCAACATGAGTAAGCTTTACATATGTTTTATGTAAAGCAACTAGCAGAAAATAATATCTCATTAATGATGTTTCCTCTTCTTATCTTTACCGATACTTTTTATTCAGTCCTGCATCAAGGATTACAAAATCAGGAATTCTGATTAAGAATCCCCAAACACTGGTCTTGCATCTACTGACAGACTGAAAAGAGAGATGGCTGTACTGAATCTTTAGCTAAGCCCAGAAAACAACACATGAGGTTGGGAGCAGACTGATGGCAGTGAAACCAAGTTAAGATTATGAGTTTCTACCTGTATCTCCATTTATAATAACTTTGTGCAATGCTGGAATATTGTACCTTACTTCCTTCTTTCATTTGTAGTTCTTCTGTCCAGTGTAGTATATTTTACATATGTGTATAGGATACGAGGATAATACCAACCCCATTCAATTCCCAATCCTAATTGACAGAAAATAAATAAATAAATAAATAGTGCAGTTCTGTCCTAGTGTATTGCTAAGAATGTCTGACCATAGTTTAAAAACAATACTCATCCTGAGAAGCCATTGCCTTCCACTATCGGGAATAATAATACGGGAACTTTGTTAAAAAGCAATCCTACTCAGTACATATTCAAACAACAAATTGTGCATGAATGGACTTTGCAAACTGTAAATTAATAACAAGCAATCCCATGAGCCCCAGAATAAATGAGGTCAATTTTCATATAAGTTTACATTTTTTAATTTACTGCAAGCTCTGATTTCTCACAACTATCCAGCTGAAGACCATGTTGATTCTCTAGATTTAACACAGAAATAGGGAACACAATGTCTGTTCCCAGCATCGGGGCATTTATAGGGTCTCTATATTCCAATGATCATGCATTTTCAGAAACTTTTGCAATTGAAGTATATGATACCTTTGTCTCTCTGAGAAATTTCATTAGACTCAGGGCTCAAAAGTAAAAAGTTTTACACAGATACACAACATATACTTTGTTTCCTGAGCTTCAGAACTGTAGAGTTCCACTTTCCTCAAGGAATGCTCAGACTCATTCAGATACTTTACTTCCATAATTTATCTGCCACTAGTTTCTATGAATGAAAACAAAACAAAACAAAACTCTTTACGAAGCCTGCAGTGTCTACTCTCTTAGATTGGAAACTTCTCACCAACAAGTTCTCCATGAGGGTCTTGGGAATATTTAATATTTATTTATTCATTTTTTTTCCTCCTTGGTGCTAGTGCTCTGAGCCCCATATTCAGATTTTAATACCATACAGCACTCAGCCAGGCAAATTATCAAATCAAATTACAGTGGCTCACCAATTTATCTCCCATCAGCTCTAAAGCAATACCTTGTTAACTTGCTATAACTACGTTGTGCATCTGAACTGAGCACATGTGAGTGAAGGTTATTTCAGAAAGAAAGGACAGACTGAAAGAGCAGCTTATTTCCACAAGGAAAAAAATAGGGTAGACATTTGAGCAAACTGTTTAACTTTAAAGGCAATTAGGCAATGGAATGACTTGCCTGAGGAGGTAGTTTAGACAATGTAATGAGAAGTGCTTAAAATAGAATAAACTATTTGTGTGACAGATACAGATGTAAATAATCCTCCATGTTTTGAACTAGATGAATCACGAAAGGTATCTTTTCTATTCAAATGTCTGAGTATAAAAATTCTATTCTCTTTCCTTGGGAACAGCTTTCAAACTTATGACTGTTCCCACCTGTTCTGAATACTAAAGTGAAACCACACTCCAAAATGCAGTTTAACCTCACTGTATCATTATAAAGTAGATTTATTCATAATAAGCATCGATGAAAAACTTCCAGCAAAAAAGTCCTTAGTCAGGAAGATGCACACTGTTGCAAAAATGGATTGTTTCTCTAAGTGCTTATATGGCCCCATCTCTATAATATCCAAGCGCCTTACAAACATTAATGAATGTATTCTCACAACACCCCTGGGAGATAGAGATAGTACTATTAGCTAATGCACAAAGAGTAGCTTGTCCAAAGTCACACAGAAAGTCTGTGACACAGCCAAGACTCAAAACTGTGATTTCCTGCCCACTGCCGTAACCATGACTATATTCGCCGTCCATATACAGCATTTCAAAATATGTTACATATAACCTCAGATCCTTACACAATAAGCCTCTCTGTTCAGCTGTAGATTCAACTGCTGACTTATTAAATAAGAATAACTTTGTTTATCGGGAAGCTTCATTACAGCAATAAATTTGCAGGTTACTGAAACAATGACAGTTATATGGGCCATAACTGCTTCTAATACAGGAGAGCAGTAAAAGAGAATTCCCTGATCATAACATCCAGAAGAGAAGGCATCATATCCAGAACAAGATTTTGATACAAAAATATTTTTCTTCAGATGATGTAAAATGTTACATTATACAGAGGGGTTATAAAACAAAGACAAAACAAACAAGCAAACAAGCAAACAAACAAACAACAAAAAAACAAATACACAGGCTAGCTATATTCCTTACACAGTTCCTTTTGAATAAAATATTTCTGTAATAAGAGATATATGCTATTTTCAGTTTTAATGAGGTCAGATCTAGAAGGACAACTGCAGTAAGTGTTTTTACCCCACAATACCAAAGAACAGAATTTGGCTTATAAATTATTAGAATCAAGTAAATATATGAATTAGTAGAAAGCACTCAATATCGAGGTTTTTCATCATATTATGGGATTGTTTTTTAGTCATTTAGGGGTTCAACATTTTAATGAATTTGCAGACCTCATCAAATGACAACATGATTCTTCTAAATCAGGAACACAGCACGCTGTTTTTCATTTTGGCAGGGGAGAAGCATAGTCATTGCACTTTTCCTCAAATGCTGAACATTTAAAAATGAGAAAATATTGTACAACTGCATAAATAATGGAAAAAGGTATGAAGGTATAGTGGATCACAAAGTGAGTAATGATTCAAAAATACAATGTTGTTGCCACAAAGTGAAGTATAATTTTAAATTCATTGACAGAAACGAGCAATATCTCCTCAACTTCATTCCTGAAGTTCCACAACAGCACTTTTTCAGTTTGTGGCTTCATGTTTTAAGAAAGATGTAGATAAATTAGATCTGTTTTTAATTAGAACTACCAATATAGCAGAGGGGATTTACATCAGATGCTAATTGAAAACAGCCTAGCTATCAGGACGGTTAAATGATGGCACAGATTATCATTGATAGGGAATCCATATATCAACATGCATGATTTTTTTTTTCAGAACAAGTTAAATAAATATCCATTTGGGGTAATCCTAATTCTCATAAGAGACTGGACTCTGTCCTGAGACCAATTCCAGTCATATATATATTTTACTGTAAAAATGGTAGAAACAGACATTCAGATCACCTGTTCTCAAAGAAGCCCATTCCAGAATCCTTCATTCCCTCCTTTCCTTCTCTCTTTCTGTTACTGGGATCTCTTATTGGGATTACATTCCCAGTAGACAAAGAAATCATAGTCTGACCACAGCCAAATTTATCAGACAGCACTGAATTCATTCAAAAATCACACTGACAAGAAGTGCTTACCTTTGGCAGCCCAGTGTTGCCCCAGGGAGGGGGCTATAGGCTGGGTTTCTAGGCTCCCCTCTGGTTTACTACACAGTCACTGATCTAGAGAACAGCAAGCAGTTATCATACCTTCATTAAAGGACCAGAAAACTGCAACAACTGGATAACTTTGACTAAATTTTATTACTACTGAGTAACAGGAGGAAAAATAAATAAATAAATAAACTATGCATTAACAAAATTATTAGATTAGAAAAACAGACATTCTTGTTATTAGAAAGCTTAGGCGCCCATTTAGGTTGCATGAGTTGCTTTTAATTTTTTCTGATTCTCCCAACACTAGAGTAAGGATTTTTTGCCCGTTCCTGTAAGCCGCCTGTTTATGTTTGCAACTGAAAAACAAAATAATAATAATAAAAAAGTATTATGATTCAATAAGATGGTTCTGTTTCATAAAAACAAAACAAAGGACAGATGAAAGATAACAAAATGGTGTCCTGTATGACCATTACTTTGTCTCCTTATACAGTGTCTGTCTGGGATGGAGTTAGCTTTCCCTGCAGCAGCCCATATAGCTATGCTCTGCACTTGTAGCTAGAACAGCACTAGTATTGCATCAGTGTTGAGCAATATTGGCACAGCATCAGGACTTCCTCTACCCCCCCCTTCCTCCTCCACCCAGAGCTGGGGGTGGGCAAGAAGTGAGGAAGGAACATCACCAGGGCAGCTGGCCTAAACCAACCAAAGGGATATTCCATACCATATGATGTCACAATCAGCAATATAAGGTGGAAAAAGAAAGGAGAGGGGTGGGGTGGGCTCTCATTGTGAAAACATCCGTCCTTCTAAACAACCGCTACATGCATTGAGGCCCTGCTTCAAGGACATTGTCAAGTATCACTCATTGGTGGGAAGTAGAGAATATTTTTTTTCCTCTGCACTTCCACACAACCTTTGCTTTGTTTTTTCCCCTTTTCCCCTTCCCCTTTTCCTTTTAGTTAAATTATTTAATTAATAATAATTTCCCTTAATAATTATTTTTCCTTTAATTAAATTATCTTTATCCCAACCTGTGAGTTGTTTCTTTGCTTTTCTTCTTCCCCTCCTCTTCTGAGAAGGTGAGCAGGTGAGAGCAGTTGTGATGGGGTTCATCTATCCAGCAAGGTAAAACCACCACACTCCTTTCACTTCTTTTGAGGCTGTTGAAACAAAGACTAGCTAGATAACTGGAACTGCATCCAACTAGAGGAGTACTAGGATTAAGTAATTCCTAGTTCCTGGTAGGAGGCAGTGTTTAGAGAGCAAAATAGGACTGGAGGAACTGTTCCTAAGGAAGAGGTAAAAGAAGACTTAGGCCTGGAGCATCCTCTTGAAGATATAACTTCTCCAGGGCAGCTTTGTGAAAATGAGATCAGGCCATATTATCGAGTTAGAACAGGTTTCTGTATTCCTCAGACTACTTTGTCCCCATTGATATACAGATAGGGGAAAAACATTCAGCCATTTGAAAGTACACGAATCACAGAATCACAGAATTGTAGGGGTTGGAAGGGACCTTAAGAGATCATCAAAAGCCATAAGGATTTCAACAAGTATTTTCACAATGTAGTTAGTGTTCTAAGTATGGTCTCTTTTACAAACAATTTGTATTCACTGGAATACAGTTTATTTGAATGGTTATATTTATGTGCAGTTCAGGAGTTACCGTATAAAGGATTCATCAAAAAAAATGCAGTTTGGCAAGTCCAGAAGAACATGCATGAAGCAAAGACCTCACTCAAGGATAAAATGAACCTTTGACTAGAACATGGAGGAGCCTTCAGGATGCTTTTCAGAAAAGCTAGAAAGAAAGACTAATGAAGCTAAAAGCAGGTACCAGAGAGCCCTCTTACAAGATGTTAGTAAGGGCACTCTGCTGAGAAGTTAGTGGCGTGCCAGACAAACACTAATGAAGAAAGCCACAGGAATCCCATACTGGTAACTGAAAGTTAAGTTGCTAAAATATGAACATAGGGAAGGAACTAAGCAAGCTGTAGGAGTTCCAACTATGTGTGATGGTATAGAAAATAGCTTTTCCTGTTCCTCATAGGAAAATCATATAAAGAGAAGGAGTCTTAGAATTGTATCAGTTAAAATGGATGGTTCCACTTAAAATGGACAACCACTATCCACATAACCAGCAAAACCATTATCCACATAACCAACTCAGTAAACAAAAACATCATAAAATGTTTCTTAACATGGTCATGAGCAGCACTGTGCTTATTTTAACAGACACTAAAAGATTGCCTGTAACAACTAGGTTAACATCTTAGAGAATGGCACAACCAAAGCAAATTCATTCACTTGTGATTTTTCTGCATTAATCATCTTGAGTTTGGCAAAGGAATTCTAAAAGACCGTCTTCTAAAAGGAGTGTCAGCAGTTTGTGCGTGCTTGACTATGGAAGAGTATACAGTCTTTCTCACTTTGGCAGAAAACAACAAAAATTATAGTCCATTGAAAGAAGAAAATCTGGGGAATTACTGGTAGTTATCACATAGAAACTCAAAGTGAAAACATGAGACTGCCCAGGTAGCTTCATTTCACCAGGAAACAATTTCACAGAATCATAGAATCACAGAACTGTTGAGGTTAGAAGGAATCTCTGGAGATCATCTAGTCCAAACTCCCTGCTTAGAGTAGTATACTCCAGAGAACACAAAAGCGTAAGACATGAAATTATTTCATTTAGAAGGTCATAATTACACCATGTGAAAAGCAACATAGTATTAAAAATATTTCAATAGTTAATCCTTAATAAATAGTAGCATCAGCAGAAGAATAACTATCATTACAGAATTTCAAATATACAAGGCCAAATTTTGTTCTCAAATCTGTTTTTGTACTAGCTTCTCTTGAAGCTCAAGTGAGGGTCAGCCTATGTAGGGGACCAGGTCACAGAAGGTGTGATAGATAATTAATTTAAACATATTCAGGACAAATTGAGCTGACACTGAACATGCTGTGAGCCATTTAAAGCCACAGAGAATTAGTGGCTTTTTAGTAGGATAGATGAGAATTCTTTCTGACCCTGCCAATCAAAAAAATCGTTTCTGGTTATTATTTGGATAATTTTCTATCATAACAATAAGGATATCCACATATTTTGGGTGTGAAACTACTGAATATAGCCTTTATTATCTAGAGTATTTCATGTTTACCTTTAGAGCAAAGTTTGTTTGTTTGTCTTCAGCAAAAAGATCATGAAAAGTGAAAAGATCAATAAGATTTTAAAAAGTTTGCTCAATATCTCAGAGATGAAATTCCTAATGACTGAGTAACTGGGTTAAGGAGAATTAGAGCAAAGTGTTAATTGCCTCATTATAATTCTGCTGGTTTGCTTTTGTTCGATTAAAGCTTAGTAGTTTGAACTTTTCATCACTATTGAGTAACATAACAGACTAAAATCATATTGCATGACATCCTAAAGTGAGGGATTTACAGAGAAGGTGAGGGAAGGATTAACACACCATGTCATAAAGTAATGCAACAAAGGGGGGAATAAAAAATAAACAAACCAAATGAAAATAAATAAATAAAATATTTATTTATTTATTTATTTATTTGTCTCCTAAGTGTTAAAGCAGGAACATTTAAAGGAAGTGCTTAATCACAGTCCTTCTGAAGTACAGATCTTTATGACCTCAGAGGTTGTAGTATATTCCATAAGGAAGAATAACACTAAGAACACTACACTTTTTCTTTATAATCAGTAATATTTACTACAAATGTACTTTTAAAAACCTCTAATGGATCATTTCTATATGATCATTATATTCTCATCATTTCTATACCCCTTGTGCATAAGCCATCATTGAAGCAAAGCCCCTTCGCGCTGCCATGAGCTGTCCTTTCAGCACCTAAATTGCTATCGGCTCCTGTGTTACAACTCCTTCATTTTATAACTCCTTCAGTTAGCACCAGCTAGCCTTATGAAACAAGAAGGGTTTTCAGACTCATTTTCAGACTCTAAACTTAGATATTCAAAAGACACCAGTTAAACTATTCCAGCTGAGATACATATATGTAAAAGTAATAGTTTACAATGGGTTACAAACACTGATGTTCTGTCCCATAAATATAGAAAGCTAAATTTAATATAAAGAAAGCTAATTGTATTTGAAAATCTTGTCACAGTTACAAAATAATAAATCCTGTAAACTAAATAACTGAAACAGAAAACTGTTCTTAGAATCTGTTTGTGCATGCATAAGAGTTCCTTTAAACAGCCAACTAATTGTACTAAATCCCACGAACTATAAACATTCATTGTTATATAGGTGATAAGTGTAGATGGTGTTTTTATTTTAAAAAATTCAAGAGTCTATTTGGCAGAAAATTGGTTCTCTGTAAACACAAGTAAGATCACCTGTAGCAACATCTTTGATGTGTGGCAGGACCTTCATCCTTAGTGAATGTATAAGGGAATAGAAAAAAATGAGGAAAAGCTTCTTAGAGAGTAAAGCTATATTAGAATCTATTACGTTATTTTTCTTTTCCTCCTCAGCTTTGCATACCTGACTAGAAAAGACAAACAATGCAAGTTTAAAACCTCTACTAACTATGCATTAAGACACCGTATTGGCCATAGGAATAATTCCAAAATTTACTTCTTCTGTTGAATGTTTATACTGATAAACACTCCTGTAAATTTCAGATATAACTAAAATATAATACTTAGAAAGACATTATATTTGCTCCCCATTGATACACTGAAATGATAGTTCATGATGGAAAGTTCAGAACTCCACCTTGTGGTGATAATTTTAACTATATGTTGAAAACAATTGTGGAGAACTGGAAGAACACTGAGATGTCATCACAGAAAGCAAGAGAAATTCAGGTCTGAACTATGGTAAATAAATTGTGTGGAAGCTCACATGTCAAAGTTTGCAAATTTGCTCAGGATAAGTGAGACAAAGCAAACCTATGGAATATTTTATTTATTTTGGGGACAAATTAGCTGAACAAGTAACGCATAATAGTCAATGCAAAGATAGATAGGTGTCTATCACTGTTCTAGTTTTTCTGTCAAGCCAAATGACTAAAAGTTAACGCATACCTACATTTACAGTGACCAGACATTTACAGAGATGTAGTTTTCTTCACCAAATGCTAAGCAACATACATTCCGCTGGACCTGAATTTTTAAGGATATCCAGACTGACTGTGTCCATCAAAAACTGCAATGAATAGCAGACCATCAACAACAAAAGTTCCATCATTCAATATTTTTCTATGAAAAGCAAATATTCTACTATTAATGTATCCACCTCCTCATGTTACTAAAACAAGAAGAGGCTGGAGGATATAAGCATCTAGCTCTTTGGATCATCTATCATGAACCCACAAATCATTTGTTTTTGCCAGAAATGTTCTCCAACTTAAAATAAAATGATTATAGAAACAGGATGATGAACAGAAGCTGAAAAATGCATATGAATATACATTAAAAAAAAAAAAAATCTCAGATGCTGCCATTTTCTTCCTATTGTTATGAGAAGAAAAAAAAAAGAAAAAGAAAAAAGAGATGCTTTCATTTATAATGTGGTGTTTTAATTTTTCATTAGCCTATAGAATAGAAAGCTTAAGGGTAATAACTTGGCTGGGCTAGTTTATATGCCAAATTCCTACAGTTCTATAAATCATAGAATCAGAATGTCAAACCATGGAAGGGACTTTAAATATCACCTAGTTCCACCACTACCTCCACCCCCTGCCATAAGCAGGGACATATTCCACTAGATCAGCTGTGATCTATTTGTCTGCTTATTTAAAGGCAAGCAGAAAATATTTTGGGGATCCCAGTTTCCTTTCACTCAACTGCAGAGTTGTAATTGAGCATCTTATGCTCCACTGCTGATGTGCCTTTGTAGAAAAAATAAATTGAATTAGCTCAGCTGCTAAAAAAAGAAAGCAAAACACTACAGATTTGTCTACTAATACTGTGGTTGGTTTTGCTTGTTTGTTTGTTTACAGTATTAATTTAATTAATAGATTTACAGGGAAAAATCACTATAGTTCTACAGAAAGTCTGTTCCTGAAGAACAGGACACTATTTGAACCTCTTCAATCATTGAAATGCTAGAGGTAAAAACAATGAATCTAGCCTTCCAAGGATACCCAGCTTTTCTGCGTAAGTTGCACAACCCTATGTATGGTCAGACATGCCTCCATTACTGGAAGTGCCAGTGTGTTGCAAGAGATATTAATAGCTTTACATATCATCACATACAAATTAAAGGAACAGACATCATGAACTGTTCAGTTGTGTGCATGTCGTAGCCCTCAGGAGATGCCTTACCAGGCATCTCATGCAGAAGGAGGATATAGATAGGAAAGTGAAGACTCTGCTAATCTTCTTAAAGTAGGTTTTACAAACAGAATCTTTAAAAAAAGTCTGTCTGTGTTTACTATACATCAATTCATTGTTCCCTAACACCTCACACTAAAAATGATATTTACAAGGAAGTGTTGTCCACCCCTGGAGTAGCTATAATTTCAGAAGACCATTGTGTAAAGCTTAAAAAGGGCCAGCCCTTTTCCACAAATAAATTAGTTCACACCTGTTCCTGAAATATATCCTCATGGAACACCATATGAATAGACTCATTGAAATGAACCCATTATTATAAATAAGGGTACACAAAACAAACATACAACCCACTGGAATATATCTATCTTGACATGAAACTAGTACCAAAAGCAACAAATGGTTTACAAGGGTTGCATATAATTATAACAGTCAGGTCATGACAGAAAAGAAGTTATATCCACTAAAGAGAGTCAAATCTATTGGGCAGTCATACAGGATATTAAGTTTTTATTAGGTTTTAGCATGGCTGCCTCTTAATGAAATGTTGCTACCATTATTCTGTGCTGCACAGGCCAAGCAACACAATGAAGGCCTGCCAAATGAATCCATGCAATTGCAGAACTCTACAAGACAATAAAGGTTTTACTGGAATGAATTAAATACTTATCTTCCTTTGGTTCCCATAATGATGAATGCACCCTACCTTGAAGCAGCTCATTTAAAATTGAGCTCAGCGTATGAACTACTGAAACAAAATAAACATTAGGCAAAATAGGCAGGCACAAAACCATGTCATACAAATGCTTAACCAAATCCCAAACATGTAAATTTGGACATTTATATACATCTGTTACCAGGGTCATCTAAAGGTTTCCTAGATGGCCTCTACACTCAGTCTCAGCTTTTCTCCAGCAAAAAGCCTCCCTCTTTCTCGTATGCTCAGATATGAGAAACTCTCATATTCCTAACCTTGTCCACAGCTCTCCTGACAACAGCAAAGAAGGCAGAAGTTCCTTTAGGGATGTCCACATTTTTGTATCTTATTTTCTGAATTTCCAAGTACAAAATTCTCAAGATGCCCATCTATTTTTTTCTACATTTTGTGAAGCATTCTCTCTGGTGGTAGAAAATAGCAGGTAGAACCCTATACCGGGTTATTACCTTTTTGACTGTGATGGCTTTACATAGCTTGTAAATGCATTGTTTTTGTTTCAGCACTTCAAATGCCCGTTCTTAAGGATGGTTTATGTATGCACCATGTCTGTGACAGTACGTATTTTTTATTGCAATTTTTACGATACAATGAGTTCTAGAGAGGCAACTACTGGCAATAATTTAGAAACACTTTTTAAGTGAGAAATTCTTTTCTCAAGAAACTTAGCCCACATGCCTTTATCACTGCCAAATTCCTACACAATACAATAATCATAGTTCATATAAGTGGTTGCTTTTGTTGGTGTAATTGGGTACAGACTGTCTGTAATTACAGATTTTCTTCAACCCAGCAGGATTTTTTGTAGTTTCTCAGAGATTTCACATAACTGTGGGGAGATGGGCTGAGCAGTGTCTAAGCATCTTTTGCTGCGCTGACCTCAGGTATTGCACCTGCTTTGGTACTGTCACTTGCTAAGCATGAGCTGCTACCCTTTCTCTTCCTGCAGTGCACTATTAGTCAGTGTTACTGTCAACCCCCTGCATTAGGGAAAGAAAGAGAAAGAGAAAGAGAGAGAGAGAGAGAGAGAGAGAGAGAGAGAGAGAAAGAGGCTAAAAAGAAAAAGAAAAAGAAAAGGAAAAAGAAAAAGAAAAAGAAAAAGAAAAAGAAAAAGAAAAAGAAAAAGAAAAAGAAAAAGAAAAAGAAAAAGAAAAAGAAAAAGAAAAAGAAAAAGAAAAAGAAAAAGAGAAGGAAAAAGAAAAGGAAAAAGAAAAAGAAAAAGGGAAAAATGAAAAGAAAAGAAAAAAAAAAGAAAAAAGAAAAAGCAGTTAAAGATACTTTGCATCAGAAATTCCACTGAAAGTTGAAAACAAATTTATTTAAAATAAAACAAAAATGAAATCCTGAATGCATACCTTTTCTTGAACAAAAGAAACAAATTCTAAAAAGAAGATATATAAGGAAAGGATTTTAATAAAATTTGTGCAATAAATTTCAATCACTGCTGTGAGAGACATTCTGCTTTACAACTTTTAGAGTTTTAGTGAAAATACATGGCTTTCTTAATAATCTTTGGTTGCATTGTCTACTAAAGTTCTTCAGTATTATATTTGTTTAAATCCATACATTCCGCTATAAACTACACTGAACCACAATGAAAGCCCAGAGCTTAGGACAGCTATATATGGGAACACATGGGCTTTTTGAACTAGGCTTTTTGAATAGGGTTATTTGCTGTGCTGAAGTACTCAGGATAACTGTTGACACTGATGACATTTTAAGTCTAACACTTTCAGTTTAATATTTGTAAGCACAAACATGCAAAAAATGTTAGAATGTATATGACACTTAATATATTGTGTTTGTTTTCCAAAGAGGGTTTCTTAGCAATCAAATATGTCTGAGATATATGGCTACAGTCACAGCTATCTTTACTTTCTCTGAAAAAATAGAAGCAATAAAGCATAGCAACACATGAAACTAAACCCAAAGTAGCTTCATTCGAAACCTGGAAACTTAGATGCTTTTCCCTTTAAAAGATGGCATCTCATCAGACCAATTTCTCACTTGGATATGATCTCATTTCCAAGAAGCAGTAAGCATTCCTACTTATGGATAGCGTTTTTGAAAAGGCTGATATTGTAGAATAGCTTTATTTATATTTAAAAGAGGAATCACAAACAACAACACATGGCTTAGCCATGACTACATGCTTTGAAGTATTTCAAAATTATATACCTATTATATATGAAAATACACACACACACACAAAAAAAGTTTTCTTTGCAGAAAATTCATTTTTAAAGCCCAACCAAATTTAACACCAACTGAATTCCAATATGAGTCAGATAGTTTACTTGTTAATTTAATAGTTCCGTGGTGAAATAAAGTGGTGAAAAAAAAAATAATAATTCATTTGTTTTAAGCATATTTTGATTGCAAATAACATAATTCATGACCAAAACCATTACCATTCTTTTGACTAAAAATCTGTTTAAATCTTATTATCTCTGGTTTCAGGTATATGTTCATTTAATAATTTTCTAAAAGAAAAGCAAAAATGTCTCAAATAAATTTCAGTTTTCCAGAAAATTTGATTTCTCATTTTCCTACTGGTTTGGTTAAACTACTGTAATTTATGTGAGAAAAATGTGCCAATACTTGTAGAATGCTTTTTGGCAGATAATTACAAAGCTTAGCACCTTGAGGCCACATGCAATGCATAGAAAAACATATTACTTCCAGGAAAGGAGGAGGAGGATTTCAAAAATCATTTGAAAATGTCATGGGGAAAATGTAGTACTGATTGCTGCATTTATAGTAATTACTAAGGAAATGAAAAATAAAAATCAGCAATATTTAAAATATCCAAGGTGAAAGGAAAAATCTACTTAAAAGTTATTTTCTGGCTTCTGACAAATTTCTATCATCTCTTAAATTCTCACTATCCTATTATTTCTAACTTCAAGTTATCTGAGATTCCCTCATAAGAGTTTCTTAAGTTTCCAGCTCTGCAGTAAAAATAATTAGGCATAAAACCCCTATATACTCTGAAGGGTAGTTGTCATCAGTCAATTGTGCAGGCACAATATAAGCACAACTAATGTTTCCAATTTGGTGCATGGCTCAAAGCAAATGCAAACATTCCGTTCATGGTTGTTGGCAGAGGCAGGGCAATAGACAGTACCTAACATCTACTGCTGTTAGCAATATGCCAAGACAGAGTTCTGCAGAAGAAAATATTATAATTCTCTCTGGAAACACAGAATCCAAGGGAAATTATGGTAACAGAAAACATCACTTACTCATAAAATATACGTACTCATAAAAAATCTTCTGATTGTTGAGCTTGTATTTATGAAAGGGTTTTAAGCAGTGTTTTATTCACATTTTAATTCTAAAAAAATAATAATAAAACAAATTCAATTTTCCACACTGCTTTCATAGAGGTGATACTGTATTTTTGTCCAATAGCCACTATCTAAAACACCCACTACAAAATTTCTAGCACAGCATTAAAGTGTAACAGAAGAAAATGTGGAATTTCGTACATCAGTATTATGTACAATAAAGTACATTTGGGAAAATAATAAAACATACCTATACTTCCTTCTATAGGCATATCTATGCCTTCTTCATGCTCCTATTATTTAGAAAAGCACCTTAATGTAGTAATAATAATAATAATAATAATTTTAAATCACAATACAAATTCACCTTTTCAGTTAACAAACTACAGGAATCTCCAGTTTCCCCCAAAATACCCACAGCACAGGTCTTAACCACTCATATGAATTACAGGAAGACAATTGAAGTTTCACATCTTCAAATGGAAAGTGGCAAGCTAACTGAAGCAATACTAAAGATAGAAGCTTACCGAACCCTGAACTATAGAGTTCAGTATATAATGTCTTCTCAAGACAGTTGTACAAGTAAGGTGATGTGAGAATAGAAGTGTACCCCAGCTGTTAGGTCAGTGCCAGAATATTTCTAGCATAGGCTAGAACACTTTTTTACTCTGTTAATTGAAACCTTGCTGATATGCATTTCTTGCCATTACCCTACAAACTCAAACAGTGGCTGCTGGTTTATTTTTAGAGCAGAGTAGTCAGTAGTCACTAGCAGTAATGAGACATACAGTACCATTTATCGTGTAAACAGCAACTGGGTAAATGACAGTTTTTAAAAGCAACTTCTGCTTACATCATCAATTCTCCTACACCATCAATATATAAATAACCTGGAAATAAAAAAAAAAAGAAAGAAAAAAAAAAAGAGTAAAAGAATAATTAATGATCAATTATTAGCCTCAATACCTTTACCTACTGTTTTGGGGCAAGTGTTTTAACTTGTAGAAATTAGCAAACATATTCAGATAACCACCAAAACAAGGATTATTGTAAGATTTGTGGGCATAAAAAAGGTTGAAAAATTCATGGTGTCACAGGAGAGGCAGATAGGGACCAGCTGTTATCTCCTCTGGTACAAGAATTTGGGACTATTAGATGAAGCTAGCAGCAACCATGCTCTAGGGAAACAAAAGTACTTGGAATTTAACAGAAATAGACCTGTGGAACACCTTGTGATGTTATGGATAGATTCAAGAGGAAACTAGGTAATTACACAGAATAAAATTTCATTGAGAGTTGCTAATCTGACAAAATCACATCAAGCTCAGGAAAACCCCTAACCTGGGAAAAAAACAATAATAAAAAAAAAAATTACTGGGAATACTATATACTCTTGTCCTGGTTTTACTACATCTAAGCACTGACCTATGAAGCACCTGCTATTAAAGCAATACAGTTGAGCTAAACCTATATAGTTATTCTTAGGTTCTTATATTCTTGCTTAAAAAAAAATATCTATTTTCTTTACAATAACTAAGGAAAATAAATAAAACAAACAACACTTTTCTCAACAATTTATACTTGCATTTCAATGTATACTTGCATATACAGTGGCATCTATTCAACAGACTCTATTTAAAGTATTTGTGCTTATGTCATTCATGTATTCTTTAAAAAAAATACGTTTTTATAGAGGAACAGTTATTGCGCTATATTATCATTGATGGAAACCACAAAATGATTCAGGCCTTTGAATGTCTGCTTTGAGCGTGTTAGAATTGGTTTAAGACAGACATGACATTTTGTGAGTGCATTTTCACTTTTATCAGTAATATGATCAGTAATATGATCAGTGTCGTAATGGTTCAGGTTGCAAGCCACTGACGCACTTCCACACTTTTCTTTTCACTATATATTTTCAGTACGATCTCTGATGTCCCTACAGGGAAAGGCTGATTGCCATCAAGGTACAACAGCATGGGAGCCAATGGTGATTAGAGTTCTACACTCATATCTTCTTGTGCCTTTCGCAGTAAGCATCTTTCTCACTTTCAAATAAGTAAAAAGAATTATTGACATTGAAAATTCAAGCTAATATTTTACTGCCACTTTCACTCACCTTTGAGAAATTGAAAAAAATAGAAATCTTACAGTAGTACAAGATCAGATGTTGGCTTAAGGTATACATCATACATTGTTTTTGGCTGATTCTTGTCATTATGAATGCAATGAAAGTTCCAGGGTGGTGCACAAAGGGTGTAAATCAGTTCTCCAGTACATAGATAAATCATTTTCTGTAATTTGAGGCATGCAATTTTGTATTATTGGGAATAGCTAACAGTGCTGGTATCTAGTCCCTGATTTAACCCTTGATGGTTTGATTTGTATTCAGAACTCTTCTATGGAAGATAGCTTTTAAAATATGTATTGTTTTGGTTTGTTTTGTTGGTTGTTTTTTTTGTTTTGTTTTGTTTTGTTTTGTTTTGTTTTGCATTTGGACTGTCAGATTATCTGCTTTCCAAGTTTTTAGTTATAGTTAGCACAAAATACAGCTATTATATACATAATACTACATACACATCCTAGATTCCAAGAAATTTTACTTTATAAAAATCATGAGAAAAACAAAATGGGTTTATGATTAGCCAAAGGTCTGTTAAGCAGATTTAGATCATACCTGTGTCCTCAAATTCAACAGATCCTTCACTGAACTATTTATAGTCCCTCAAAGAGGATTTGTTTAATTTATAATTTCCCTTCAAAGCATTAAATAGATCTGTAGACAATTCTTAAAGGGAAAATGCATTTCTGATTTCAACAACAGTAATGTTGTAGCACGTCTTCAGCATTTAATATGTTATGCTCTTAATATTACTTTCCAACAAAATGTGTTTTTAAAATGTCATAAAAATAACAGAAACATCATTTAGAGAAATTAGAATAAAGTTATGTTTTATGTCATACAATTATAGTAAATATATATTTTAAAGAATTTTCTTTTACAGGAAAATAAACTTTATTTATCAAAAAGAAAAGGTCAATTTGTATTTAAAATGTTTCTGTGGATGGTTTCTATAATTCCAATTGATTGCACACAATAAAATGGATATTTTCTAAAAGTTAACATGAATAGAAGATAAATAAATAAATAAATAGATGCTTATTTTGCATTTTTCCCAAGAGATACAGCTCCCAGATACAGCAGAAAGGTGGGAATCTGAAAATACATTGTCACATATGCCTACCAGTGCTAATCATAAATGTTAAGTGCTTCAAAATTAGCTGTGATTTAAAGTTTGTTCAAGACATTTGGGAATCCTTCTTCTTTGGTGAAGTTAATTAAATTAGTAACATTAAAACTTTCATGGTGCAATAGAGAGAAATTTTATTATGAGGAAGCTCTCTGCAATGGGTTTATTTAGGAGTACCATGTGTCTGAGGGTACCTATTGAAATCATTTTATTCTTTAAACAGATTGCAAATCTCCCTCCTCTATGTGTCATAATGAATAAGCAATAAATTGTTTCAATGCACTTAATTCTTTACAGCTTTATTTGATGCATTTAAGCAGAATGTCTCAGAAGAATCCATTCCATCTATGTTCTCCCTAAAACAAGATTCAAACTTCTAAAATTGAATTAAATCCATTTATAATAATAATTATTATTTTTTTCAGTAAGGTATCCTGTAATCTAAACTCATTAAGAAATAAACTAAAAGTTCGTGAGGTCTAAACTTTGCTTGTTTATTTCTAAGGTGATACATTACTTCACATATGTTGCTATCCTGTCTTCAGCCCACACTGCCTGTGCATCTCTGAAGAAGATGAAAAAATTAGACATAGTTGAAATTCTCAGATAAGCCATATTTGAAGTTAAAACATTCACATCACAGTCATGAGATGGGTTTCCATCTCTACTCAACTCAGAAATATTGAATCCATGTCTCACAAGAGCTTTGTAGTAATCACCTTATATGAAACACTTCTTATCCCTTTTCCTGAAACTAGGCTACTGTGAAACCAGGAGAACAAGATTCTAAAATAGCAGTAAACTAAGGGCAGAAATGGGTTAGTTTGTTTAAATAAAGTCTATGTTAAATGGATACGCATTCAAGGAACTGTATTTGGGATCAAATCCATGCTTTCTGACAATTCATTTCCATTAGATTAAATTCATTGCTTATACCATTACACTTATTGCTTATACATCTGATTAAAATCAG
The DNA here is from genome assembly GCF_963932015.1 of Anas acuta. Taxonomy (NCBI): domain Eukaryota; kingdom Metazoa; phylum Chordata; class Aves; order Anseriformes; family Anatidae; genus Anas; species Anas acuta. Next base: position 187,506,658 of record NC_088979.1, read on the forward strand.
ATATTTCCCATCTTCTGTCCTGGTACCACTACTATCACATTCTTTGTTGGCACAGTAGTTCAACTTCAAGAAGAAACAGTGTAAATACTCTTATCTGTGACAACTGCGGCCTGGTTATTAGACCACTTATCATAAATGTAGAAGATGAAAGTTTAATCTCCTTTCACCTTCAAAGGCATGTTACACAAAAAGACTAGTGTTATAAGTACCACTACTCCCAAAAGAAGAGCAGTAACATAGAATCCTCAATGTATGGGAAGACGTTTCTGATATTTTCCTATGGATTTGATGAAGAATGAATTAAGTTGCCTTCAGAATACACTTTCACTCCCTACACAGGCAAAAGGGAACTGTGAGATAAAAACAAGCTCTACCTACAAACCTTGAAAATATATTATCTGTTTTATATTGTGCCATCTTACAGTGTTAGTGCAGTGGATTCAGGTTGTTGAAGAAGGACCATTTTAAGTATGCACATGGAAAGTGGAAAGGGATTAGTTAAATTCTATTTACTTTACTTAAAGTAGGAAAAGACCATTGTGGAAAATAAATAAATAGATAGATAGATAGATAGATAGATAGACAGACAGACAGACAGACAGACAAAGCCACAGTTCATTTTAGAAATAACCTACAATTCAAGATTTACCAGTATCCTGGTGCTATGTGAGGGTAATAGGTTGTCTGTTTAAGTGCTAGGTTTCAAACACTTAGCAAGTTAAAAACACCAAAAGGAAGAAATTAAATTGTCAAAATATATTACTTCTCCCAGCTACCCATTAGATAAAATCAATATATTTTTTTCCATATGATCAGCTCAGGAAAAAAAAAATAAAAAAATATTTGCAATTATCTATGAATTATCTATGAAATTATTTGTCAGTATCTTTAGTGCTTAGTGATTGAACTCCATCCTGGGGTTCAATCACTTGTGCTGAGGGTGAGTGCTGATATAATACAGCTGCATAACCATATTTCAGTCTGTTATGAGAAGCAGTGGACTCCCCTACTCCTTTGCTGAGGAGCTACATTTGAGCTCAGGCTCTCACCTTTGGTTCCTGCCTGAGCTGCAGTACAACTATGTCTGTTTCTGGCCACATACTCTGCTGATCCAGACCCTGACCATGAACTGGGGACTTCTTGTTTCACCCTAGACCCTGCCTTCTCACAACAGACTTGTCAGGTATTGAAGGACTGGACCCTTGCTGGTGAGATCACTGTTGTCTTCCTTGCCTCTTCCTCCCGGAGCAGTCCTTTCTTGCTGCTCCCTTGTATTATTAATAATTGTTGTTATATATATATATTCAGTCTTTCAATCAAACTAATTTTCTACACATTAGAAGACACCATAAAAAAAGCTAACTAGTTGACGTGACTTTCAAACAATGAAATACTAATAAGATTATTAGAAATAATGAACAGATAAATAACTAAAATAACAAGTAACAAGTCACATTAAAGTAGAATCAAGTGAGTGACATAGTGAAGGAATACTTTAGAAATAATACCCAAATCAGATGTGAAATTCTAGAATTCAAGATTATTTGGGGAAAAAAGTACAGAGTATTTCTCTCAACTGAGTGCTTTCAATGGGAAATGTATCTTGATAAAAGTAACATGAATTCAGTTTTTGGGAGCATTCAAAGTATGTTTTGCTAAAGTAGACTAACTGCCAAGTGTCATCAGCATCAGTAGTCTCATTCTAACACAGCAAATAAAGATTCACTGAAATTAAAGAAAAGAATGCATCTTATAAAATCCAATCCTAAAGTTATTTTAAAGAAAATATATAAAAATGTTAACTCTTACAACTGGTAGGATAATGTAATTAAAAGCATTGCTACTATATAAAGTGTAAAACCCACAATTCCTCCTAGCCTTAAGTGTGAATTTTCCCCCTATTATTTCTAAAATAAGCAAGAATTTATGTGAATGGTTATGTAAAGAATGGTTATCTAAGAATTTCACCTTGAATTTATGCATGGCTGACATACATAAGCCTAGCTAAAGACTGTTAAAGTAACAAATGGAAGGAACTAGCTTTCTACATACAGTATGACGGTTATAACAGCAATGGAGGGTGTTTCAGCTATTACTGATTTGATGTGGAGTTAGTAAGAGAGAATCAAATGGTGTCAGTAGATCATAACTCAACCCCATACGATGTAAAATATGAAATTATAATGAGATAGAGTAAAAAATAGTTAGAAATAGAGGGTTTCACAGTGAGACCAATTCCACAAAAAAAAAAAAAAAAAAAAAGAAAAAGCGCTACCATAAAATAGTATATACATAAACTTCAGGAGAGCTAATGTACAAAAGAGATATAATGCAAAGCATAACATTTTTGCTATCCAGGGCATGTAAAAGTAAACTAGCACAAACACATTGCATCTCACCAAATTTTCAACTTTAAAAGCTTAGAAACCTATCTTCAGCTGCTCCAGTAGACTCCCCCTGTAATCTTAAAGGGAAGGCAAGCATCCCAGATGGTTTCATTCTATTTTTATTTGACTCCTACCTGAAGATGCCTACCTCTCTCCTTCAAGTTTAAGTACAGCCTATATGATTATCTGTGTTGCTGTACCTACAGTGGTCTAAGAACATAGATGAAACAAAGCCAGTAGGAAGAGATATAATATCTTTATGTAGGAGGACTATTATTCTAATGCATTAGTCATTGATCTAGAATGTAGAATGTTAGTATTACACAAAGTTGGTTTGGTTGATATTATCAAGCCTCTGCATAAGTTTAAACCAGATACCTATTGGAAGCAGCTAAAGATGAGATGAGTCACACAGTGAGTGCACTGGTATGGAACTTCAAAACATCAGGGCACATCCTTGCAAAGAGAGACTACTGTAGTTAGAGATGTATAATACAACCTCAGTTGAAAGGAAAAAAAAAAAAAAAAAAAGCATGTTGGTGTTTAGGGTGTGCATAAATTAAGATTAAAGAAGCACTGACTGCAGTAATTGAAGGGTGACAAGGGGCTTCACAGTAATTCATTCCTTACCTATAGGAATATACCATGTGGTCATAACAAGGAGAGATTATATCCTCACCTACCCAAGCTACCAATCCAACCTGTACTGAATACCAAAACAACATTTGCTCACAGCCACGTAGCTGTACAAATTGTACCACAGAAGAAGGACAAGAGATCTGATCTGCCTTCCTGCTGTCCTGCACCTCTGTGTGCACACATGAAATTATTTCAGCAATACATAACCGGTTGACAGATCAGGTGCCACTCCCTGTTCCCCACTGTAATTCAAGCTTTTGAGGAGTTCATCTTTTCACACAATGAAGAATTGACCTGGAATTCTTAGTTATTTGTTTGTCTGTTTGTTTATTCAACACTGATTTAAAATCAGTAATACTGCTAGATTTAAGAAGTCCTTAATTCAATCTTCTCTGCAAATGCTTAATTGTAATTAGTGTTTCATGTTTTCTGAGATTTTCATCAATTTCATAGCTTGAGGTTTCCTTCCTGCTAAAAATTATTTATTAGTATTATTTAACTTCCCCTGTAGGGAAGATTCATGCATTGTGAAGTTAATATTCTAACTTTACATCAGACACCTCTATATAACAGAAAGTGCTTGCTGGCCTCCAAACTGATTCACAAAATTCATTTGATTTCACTTATTCTCTAAGATAGCAAAAGATAATTAAGTGTGACTCTCTGATGCTGGAAACTTTCTTAAGAAAAAAAAAAAAAAAGTTCTGTTAATTTCGATGTTTGCGCATGTTTTTGTGGGCTTGTCTAAACAGTTTGATGTAGAAAGTAGCTCATAAACGCAGCCCACACTGCAAGCTGTCAGAGTGGGAATTGTTAATGATCCAACAGCTATTAAGTCATGTTTGCAAAGAGCTGTGCCTGTATTAATTAATCCTTCCTCTTACCTGATTATCCAGACACCCAAAAGATGTCAAAAAAAAAAAAAAAAAAAAAAAGAAAGGGGGGGGAACTGTGACATGATAGACTCATTTTAAGATCAGAAAACTTTTCTTAAAATTGAAGCATCTGTTTACAGCAATAACTGACCATAATCTTATAATCTTATTAGGTAAATACTTAAACATTAATTTAAAACTGTATAGACTAAAATTCTTCTTTTCTAATTACATTATTTTAAGTGTATACTTTAGTTTCATCAAAGGGATATTATTCATTGAGCGACAAATATACAAATAGTAAAAATAGAAACGTAGGTTTAAAAAAAAAAAAAAAGGCAAACCAAAGGCAAACCAAAGCTTGCTTTTGGGTGTTCTGTTTGGATTTAATGAATATTTCAGATAAAAGGAAGATAATTTTTCTATTTTCCCTCTCAACATTACTTTCTGTTCTTGAAAAACACATAGTTGTAGGGATGTAATTTACAAGGTAGGAAGAAATTCAAATTAAATTTCAATGAAGTAATTTTGCCCTAGGAAATTCAGGATTTTTATTCAGCTTTGTATGAGCATATCCATGCAACTTATCTGCATTTAACTGAAATAAATGGTTTATAAATTCATCATGACCAAAACTGTTTTTCCAGGGGAAAAAATAAAAAAATAATAACATGTTTTTAAACTCCTGTTAGTACACCATAAATAATCATTTAAAATGTTATTACAATATATATGTATATATATATAAATAAATATAATATATATATATCATATAATATATATAAAATATATCATAATATATACTATATATATATAAATAAATAAATAAATATATAAATAACGGCTACATAGGTTATTCTTGAATATACAGAGGAAAGAGACCAGTTAAACTGAACTGCATGTGTATGAGGACAGCTGGTCAAATTCTAGAGCAATCATAACTTTGTGGTTTAATCTGATAAGACAACAATTTTTATTAATACTCATTTGTTACTTGTGAAAAGTTGCTGACATAAATTGATGATTAAGCTGCTCTGACCTTCACTGAACCTTAGTAATTCTCATTTGCATTCTCATTAAAGCTGGGTTTCAGTCTCATTTTTTTCAAATCTTTAATATCATCCTGTTTAAGTCTTTATAAAGTCTTGCTCGAGCAATTAACTGGTCTGGTAAAAAAAAAATAATTTATATATGTATAAGAAAGAAAATATTTAAATAGATACAGAAAACTGGTTAAAGTACGTCCTTATAGTGAAGCTTATGGATAAATATTTTTGTTCTAAATCAAGAGAAAGTTAGAGGAAAATACTGGAATAGTATAAAAGTTATTATTTAGCATAATATAGACCAGGTTGGTATCCTTTTGTCAATTCAATACTCCTACTTGATATATACATTTAAATATATTTGTTTAAATATTCAGTATGATTTTGTGGTGAACAGTTAAGCTGGGCAGAATTCATGTACGGAGCCTTTCTTCATAAACAAATTGCTATCTCTTCAAAAGCTAGACAAAGAAGACATACATTTAGTGATCACAGCCTGGAACCAACATTTTTCTGTTTTTCAGTAAGAATCAGCAGTGGTGAGTTTTGTGCAAGTACTGTGCATTCTAGAACATAAAGATTAATAGCAGTCTGTTGTTAAAAAGGTCTTTGCTCTCAATGTGTAGTAATTCTTTGCAAAGCACGTGATGTCATATCCATTTGAATTATTTTGGACTCTAAACCATATTATGGTTGCACATTTACAATGCACTAGACATCCTCAGGGAAAAAAATAATTCTTAATTTTGATTTTATTTTGCTTACAAAGAAAGAAAATCTGCAGAAAAATCAACCTATATGGACAGTCAGAGAGACATGTAGGAGTTGTTTGCACAGTTGTTTTTTTTTTTTTTTTTCACATTCATTTTTATAATTAACTTAAATTTATTTTTAAGAACCTAGAAGTATTTCTGATATCTCTATGAAGTTATGAAGAATTTCAGAAGTCAAACATAAAAAATATATTTTCTAAGAAAAAAAACTATTTTATAAACCTCTTTAAGGATTATAAAATAGACAGGTGGCTGAAGCTTTTTTATGACTCCTTTAAAATCAGTTCCTTTCACATAACCAAACCTTGAAGAAAAAATAATCATTTAATGTATATTAAAACATCCTGAAACTATTTTTAGCATCATGTGCTTAGCAAAAATGCTGATAGGATATTTGAAGTGATTGACCTAATTAAGCACATGTTAAATGTACTCAACGAATTCTAACTAATGCAAGATCCATGGCTGAGGAGAGAGAAAAGTAAAGGTCTGGATGAGCAAGGCAACAGAAATGTGAATACAGATAATGCGCAGAATACGCTGAAAAATATTTTATTCCAGAATTGTTCCCCACCCCCCCCCAATTATAGTAGCTAATATCACGCTTGCATCTCAAACCTGTTGACCATATTTTGAGATCAAGCCCATTATGATTTTAAATTATCTTTCACAAATAAACATTATGGTAATTAAAGCAATAAGCATGGCTTTGAGAACAAACCAGCCTCAGGAGATTCAAAATTTTCCCTTTATTTACAGGACTCATTCCAGGCCTGCTCAGGAGTCTTCTGGTATACTTGTACAGCCTATAAACAAGATATAGAGCAATTATTTTGCTATTGCAGGTTTACACTTGAGGTGATACAGAGGTCAATTCCTCACTTTGTTGTACTTTAAAAAGAAAGAAGCTAGTCTGATAAAGCACTCAGAAACTGCCTTGCCAATTAGTTCTTCAAACCATACTCTGATATGTTTTTGTACAAGTATAAATACACAGCAATCCAATTCAAGAAAAAATTCAGAAAGGTGAAATAATAATCTAATTGGAAGCAGACTCTAACAGCATACAGTAGTGAATGGAATAATGTACAGACCAGAAAGGAAGTTTGGTTGATTTCATTAAGCTTCCTGCAAAACTAGCCTGTTTGGTTACCTTGATGACAATGGGATACTAATGCTTAAACTAATAAAACATCAACTATTTACAGGATACTCTGTTCCACAAATACTTGAACTTGAACTTGTCTATATTCATATAAATTTCTTTTACACTGATTCACATAAAACTAATTTCCTTAATGTGCTTCTGTGATCTAAAATCAGTCTCAAATATAATTAGTATGATTTATTGAAATATTGTGGTACTTCCAGGTTATAGTGCAGCATCCTGGCAGATAAGAATGATTTTTGAATAGAAGAAAATAATTTGCCTGATTTCACCAGAACTCTGATATTACTTTTCATATAAATGTGACCAGTGCTGTACCAGCCATTAGGGTTTATGTTACATCTTTTTTGTTTGTTTATTAATAGAACTATCCAAGAAGTGGTTCTTCTGACTAATAGGTCAAAGCCGAGATTAAATCTCTTCCCCACTGTTCTGTAGAACATAAGACCCCCCTCTGCCATAGGCCTGATCCCTCACATTACTACCAGTATTACCAAAGTTCTTGAATTCAAGTCGAACGATAGAGTCACCTCCTTAATATCAAAATTCAGATAAAAATCCACAGGAACAGATGTCTTTCTGACAGTGTAAGTCTTCCCATACACATATTATATCCATACATTGATATATAATATCAATACTTATTAAGTAAGTAATACTTATTAAGTAAGTATAATACTTACACATAACATTTTATATTGTGATACACATTTAAGAACTGTTGCTGTATTTTCATGTTTTCTACTTTGCACTCAGATAACCATGGACATGAAGTCTTCCAAACTTTTTGTGCTTGAATACACTCCTAGTAGGTGAAATTCAATTACCATCTTCCAACTTGGTATATTTTATACAAGATTGACTATACAGTCTTGGTGTATATATATACATCTCAGGTATTTTAAAACATCTGTTAAAAATGTAGCTTCTGTTAAAATTTTCTGGTTTTCTTCATTCAAAAGCTGCTAACAAGCTTTTATGATGTAGTATTTAAAACAGAAGAAGAATGCTGTAAACAGTTTTCTCATATTGCCTTTAACTTCCTTAAAATTCTTGAGATTCGTGTTTGTTTGCCTTTTAATAAAAGAAAAAAGAATTTCAGTGTCAACTGTTTCTTAATTCTGATGCACTTCTTTATTATTTTCACTATCTTAATGTTGTTATTTCCTCAGTTCCAAGGCTTTTATCAGCTAGAAAGTTTTCACTGAACCACTGGAAAACTGCATGGATAACAATTTATGGAAAAATTGTATGTTTTGTTTCTTGTAGTCATCAGAATACAGGATGTTGACAAGAAGAATAACTGCCTGTCATTAAAGCCAGGAAGAAGAAATGTGATCTGTGTTCTAACTTGCACTTATTTAGAACATAACAGTTTTCATGAAGGCTAAAGAACACTTCAACCACCTCATGTTTTCAGGAGTGAGAAACTGGGTCTAGGAGAATGCATGTACTAAGTATATAACCAGCTATCATACTGAGCGGAGCTGCATTCTGGTTTAGGCCATAAAATATTGACTTTGCCTGTGGTCATAGTACTAATTAGTATTAGCAGTAACAGGAGAAATAAAATAACTCTGAAAGACTAATATTATATCACTATTCTTTAACTGTTGTAAAGATGTTTGGACATAGGGCCATTTAGGTTTGGCTGCAATATTCCTAAATAACTTGAGTCATTTCTGTTTTGAATTAGTTTCTTATTAAAATTATAAATATTAGATTAAGAGATGCACCTAAAGAATTTGCACATTAATGAAAGTATATATCTATATTTTTCATTTTAAAATAAATTGATTATGCAAATTGAAATATACTGATATTGACTAGTAATACATTATCACAGAGTATGTTGAATAGGTCAGTATAAAAGTTCTTTCTCAGATATGAGTATGATGCTGTAACTGTACAGAAAAGAGTATGCATACACAAAAAAGATGCATAACTGTGCGGCACTACATTGCATTGAGATCTCTGCATTCTATATTTTTGCTAAGTTTTATAGCTGTAAATGTTTGTAAATGTCCTGGTTTCAGTTAGAACAGAATTAATTTTCTTCCTAGTAGCTGGTGGAATGCTGTGTTTTGGCTTAGGATGAGAAGAGTGCTGATAACACCCCGATGCTTTAATTGTTGCAGAGCAGTGCTTATACTAAGCCAAGGAAGGAGCCTTTTGCTCTGTCCTGCCAACGGGCAGGCTGGGGGTGCAGTAAGAGCTGGGAGGGGACAGACCCAGGACAGGTGACCCAAACTAGCCAAAGGGGTATTCCATACCATCTGACATCATGCTAAACAATATATAGGGGTGGCTAGCCGGGGGGAGGGGGCCGGACTGCTCGGGGTTAGGCTGGGCATCGGTCAGCGAGTGGTGAGCAATTGCATTGTGCATCACTTGTTTGTACATATTATTATTACTTTCCTATTATCACCATTGTATTATTATTATCATTATTGTTATTATTATGTTTTTTATTATTATTTTCCTGTCTTATTAAACTGTCTTTATCTCAACTCACGGGCTTCACTTTCCATTTCTCTCCCCCGTCCCAGAGAGGGAGGGGGGAGGGTGAGCGAACGGCGTGGTGTTTAGCTGCCGGCCGGGTTAAACCACGACAGTAAATAATGTAAATATTTGCACAATTAAAAGCTGCTAATGGCAAAAATCTTGCATGAAAGATACTTTTCAGAATACTAATACTGAATGAGAACTAAAGCAAGGAGTACTTCCTAATTATGGGTTTGTGGGCAATTACTCTTCAATAAAAGCTAAAAAATAATTTCACACAAATATTCAGCTGGAATGTAGTCACGATACTTGCAGAGGATATGTATGTATCATTATGATAGTGAATGGGGTATATTTATTGTAGAACAACTTTTTTAGTCACGCCGTTCATCTTCCAGAATTAGTTTCCTTCCATGTTTTAAAGATAAAAGCATGAGATAGATTGAACATTTACTGATATTCAGTAAGTCTCATTGAGTCAAATAAGTTTGAAACCTTGCATCGCTAAGAGCTTTGCAGTTAAATAAACCCAAACATTTTCATGACTTGAATACAGTTTGTGCTCTGAGGGATCTGGTTGTGCCTGATCAGTCACTGAGATGTACCAAGTTTTTAGGTATGGGCCCAGTTCCTTTTTTTATATTGTTTCACCTCAGTATAAAAAGGAACAACAAGAGTAGTAGTGTAGTGCACCGAGTAGTGCACTGAGGAAAGCAGGCAAATTGATCTCATATCAGCATTTTTTTACAGGCAAAGATTACTAGGGAGCAGATTAATAATAATTTCTGAGTTATAAATAGGGTGATAAATACCTTTTATAAAGAAAAAATAAAAGTGACATTTTTTAGTTTTTATTATAAGCTAGTCTTCATGTTGGAAAATAATCTAAAACCTTATAAAGTACTATTTCTACAAAATATATCTGTATTGCCAGTAAATAGATTCATCCAACTGGATTTAACAATTACCCAACATGCTGCAATTCTTCCTTGATTTTATCTTCTTTTACATTGGTGCCAAGTTTTTAATGGCTTAGAAGATAGTTTAGTAACAAAAGACACAAAATTCCACATGCTTATTTTTTACTTATAGAATGTATGCGCATACTTCATATATTATAAAAATTTTAAAAAACACCACAGGACATACAGTTTAAAAAAAAATCAGTTTTGTTTTATTCCTCACCTTCTTCATATATTCTAGGCACAAATGTGTTTATCACTGAGAAGATACCCTTTCACTGCAAACCAAGATGCAAGATACGTAAGAGAATAGACATTAAAATACCGACTCTACATGATGTACATACCTTACCGGGTAGGACAGTAATTGCAATCTTAAAATAAATTGTGGAAAAGAAAAAATAATTGTAAATATAAAATTCCGCAAACTAATTAATCCCTTCAGTTTTGATTTCACAACAGTTCTCAAAATGCCAATTTTCAAGCAAAGTTGTTAGAATTCTCACAAAAAAAAAAAAAGATTCCAGTAGTATCTAATCTGAATACAAATTTTGGACATGATTCAGTATTGATCTCTCATCTAATCTCAAAGTGAATATCCTAATCTATTTTTTATGCAAGTCTTGATTTTGGAGAATATTATGGAAACACATTTTGCCTCTGTAGTTCAAATGAAAATTTTATTTAGTGTCACTGTAGAAATGTTTGTTATTTTCTAGATAATAAAGAGTATGATAGCAAACAGTAATGTCTCTATTAAAGGAAACAAATCCAAAAAGTTCTTTAAATACTATTTTTAGAAGTTTGTTCCAGAAGTAAAACTGTAGTGGTAAAAAAAAAGATGCTGCAGCCCATGGCAATAAAACTCAGTAAATCTCATGGCATGGCCTTTTATAGAAAGATAGTAAGGATTTAACGTAGTGTTAAATATAATTACTAATAATTTCTCTTTCTTGCTTTAGTGTTAATTGTAATTAAACTGGAATCTTTCTTTGCAGCAGTTTGTGTACTGAAACCAATAGTACTTCTTTGTGGGATATTAATGACTGCATAATTAACTACAATAATTTCATGTAGGCTATTAATTAACTACAGAGTACAATACTAGTAAATGAACCATAGCTTTCTACAGGAAAGAATCATAACATTTCAAATCTTGTAACTTCCTTTTTTTTTTTTTTTTTTTTTTTTTTAATTCTGCCAGAACTATAATCTAATAGTCATCAATTTCCTACTGACCTTGATGTCTCAAGTGCTTACCGTATTCACTTATCACTTCTTTTCTAATCAGTTCAAAATATGGATAAGTAAAATAATTTTCTAGATTATCATTAACTACTATACCATTTTAAATTTTGTTTACCATCAATGTATCTCACTTCTACCTTTCAAACCCAGAACTTCTTGCCCTAAATTAGAAATCTTTCACAAAATTAATCAAACCTTTCTTATTATACTATCTCCCCGAAAGGCCAGCCTCTTTTTGTTATCTGACTTTTCACGTAAGTGAAAAATCAAATTGTTCCACATGTGAAGAATTCTCAGTCAGAATCTATAAAGCCAGCATCTCCTCCACTGTTAAGTTTCTCCTGCTAACATACATGCAGAAAACAAGCAATAAAAGCTTAATGGTCAAGTATTTACAATACTTGTTTGTGTTAAAACCTCTAATTATCATGGTTATCTACTTTTTTTTTTTTTTTTCTTATCTGTTTTTTGTCATCTTCTAATCTTTTAAGTTATTAGCTCTTTGAGGTACACCACTTCAATAGTGCCCTAACAAATGGAGTCTAAACTAATTGACTTACCCATTACCAGCTATTAGTGCAATAAATATAAAATATATTATTACTACCACAACTGTGAAAAGTTATGAGCATTCTTTTATTGCTATGCCTCTATTTAAGAACCCTCAAGCAACAATTAGAGGATATTTGAGGTAAATGAGGCACAAAATAACTACTGTGCCTTTCTGGCCTTACCACAGAAATGTTGCAATACTGCTTAAAATGAGCTCACTGAAAGAGGACAAATTCATGATAGTGATGTCATTTCACCTTCCTACCTCAGAAATTGGCTTTCTTTGACTGCTGGTCCAAGCAGCAGTGAATAACCATTTCTAAAACTTGAGAAAGGATGCTTCCTGGAAGCAGCAGGAGTGGAAAGGCAACCACCACCTTCTTGCTTACCAGAGGGATAAGGCTGTGTAGGAGGAGGCAGCCATTCCATCTAAAGAACTCCCTGCTGTGTTGAGTCAATTCTAAAAACTACAAACATGAACCAAAGTATTAATATCTTGCTGAGAAATTACGACAATGAAGAAGGTTGATAAGCCATTTATCATTCAACTTCTCACTATTTACTAAATACTGTATTTTGTGACGTTAAACCCACACAACCCCTTGTTTCCCTCTGATCATAATAGAAGTGTTTCCCCTCCTAGTTTCTTGCCATTTCATCAACAGCTTAGGAATATCTATAAGGGGCTTCTCAACTAAACATATAATTATATTATTGTTGAATAGTTGATTTTTGCATTTTGTTTTCTGTGATCAATATTTTTGTTGTTCATAGTCACTAATAAAGGAAATTAACCTTTGTAAACATAATAGCAATTTATTATATTTTTCATCTTATAGATAAAGAAGCTTTATAAAATTATCAGTTGTTAAAGAATTGTTATCCAAGATACAGTATAACAATAGTTAATTTAATGCTAAATTAGTATTAACTGAGGATCAGTCCAAAGTTAAACAAGAAAATATGAGTATTAAGTAAATTGGAACTAGGAAAATGGTTGACAAATAACTTTGAGATAAATTCTATTTGGACGTACAAAAGTGGCACAGGATAAATCTCATGATTAGAATTGATCTAGGACACTTGCTTCACTTTAATTACTGAACTTATACTGCTCACATAGACATAGCCTATATAACTTCAAACATGGAAGAATTAACACAACAATCTGTAAAGCCAAACTTCAACATAGACTACATAATAGGTAAACATTCATCCAGTTTTTCCAAATGTAGCCTGTTCCAAGCCACACAAACCCATAAAAAAAAAAAAAAGTAGGAAAAGCTCTTCTCTCAGCCAAGTTAAAGCTAATTTATGCCTAGATGTAACCATCAGAAAGTATGCAGAAGACCTCATCTCATATGTGATTCATGGACATGGCATAATCCCTGGACAGACATTACTTGGAGCAAGGATGGAGTATGGATTCCACTTGTGCCTTCTGCCCCAGAAAGTGTTTAACTCTGTTTTGCATAGGAACACTGTTACCTCAAAAGAGGGTAACATCTCTATGGTCTTCCATGAGATGTTTCATCTCTCTGCTCTTCCATCAAATCTTCTTTACTGGGCTGTTGTTTGTAGTGGCTTTAAGTGCACTTTTTTATCATGGGCCTAAACATTTTGAAGTTTAAAGATCTAACAAAGATTTTCTCCTAGGTTTATAGCTCTGCTTTGTGCTTGCTAAGTTCTTTTATTTACCTGGCTCACCTGAGTAGCCTGCCTGCCCAAGAGCTACTCCCCAAAGGAATCTGGCTATTTCTGTTTTAAAGAGTTGACTGAATTTTGTGCAAAGGTGCAGCAGCTAGCTTAGAAAGAGCATTTCACATGACTGAATTTTACATTTCTAGGTGAGAAACTGGTATAGATTTCATGAAAAGGAAGCAGAGATGAGAGTTACTGCAATAGGAAGAGAAATAAACATCAATTCCATCTTAAATGAATCAGCATGATTTTCTGTGTTGGTTGTTTTTTATTTGTTTTACAATAACAGAAGAAGAATAATCCTTTTCATTTTAAATGAACATCTCAAACTTTGGGAAATTTTGCTGATAGTGCAGTTTACTTTTTTCATATCTGACATTTAAGTTATACCCAGGCACTCCTGAAGGCTGTCTTCACCCAGCCTCTAAGCAAAAAAAAAATCACTGTGAGCAGCATTAACAAAGTCACTGCTGTGAATTACACATTGTGAACTCCTCTGTTTTCAAGTGGTTGTGATTTTTCTGCAGATGACATTCATGAAAGAGGAAATGCCACACACTTACAATTCAAAATACTCTAGTTCAGGTATCAACTGGTCAAGGCAAAATTTATGTGTCAAGTGTTCAGGTATTTTCATCTAGCATCAATCTTCTTTCAATACAGTATTTCATAGCTGGAGAGGTTTAGAAAAGAAGTAGAAAATCAAGAACTGAGAAATTTCAAAGACAAGAGAAAAGGATGAAAAGTCATCTTAGTAAAATCCTAATCCAATAGTTTAAAATAAAAATCTAGCCTTCATTCAGTATTTCAAACGTTAATATTGTTGCAATTACAAGCATGTGAACAAATCAATGGATCCATACTTTCAAATTCTTTTATTCAAACACATACATCTGTGCAGTTTATCTTTCTTTCAGAAGTGGAACATGCACAGCAGAAAGGAGGATCAGATAGGACATCTTGTAAGTGCACTTTAGATATATTCAGAACCCTTAAGTTTATGGTTCTCAAACACTGTGTGTTTTAGGCATCCACCGCTCTGTTCAGTGTTTGACTTTCTGATTTTCAACAGAACATACAACATCTTCAATTTTGATGCTTCTCTTAGTCCACAAGTAAATTTTGCATATATGCCATCAATTTGTTACTTATTTCTATTGTGTTTTACTTTCTTCTTTTTATGAAATCACACTAATAAGATACACTCTCTGTTCTCCAGTGATCAAGTAAATACAGTAAACTGGACCATACTGCATCCTGCTGGCTACAAACTCATGTCAGGCTTTCCATCCTGCCTGTAGCTCCAGTACAAAATTATGAGTTACGGAGACAAGATTTATTTAGTGCATTTTTGGCATTCCCTATCATTATATACAGCTGAATCACTGGCATCCTGAGGCAGTGAAAAACCTCAGTCACCAACTCTTCATACTGTTGTTGCACCATGTACTGAAATACACAATGAACTTCTGATTCTCCTTAGCTCCGGGCTAGGCTCGTTACAAAGGTTGTTCTTTCTCTGCCCTACTTTCAGCTCATTTTATCATGCAGAGCTTAAAGCCCTTCTTCTAATTTATTTATTGGTCTGAACACCAAAGAAGCTTTCTATTATGATCTGCAGCCATAGCTGCTTTTGAAATAGATTTTCAACTTAATATCCTGCTGAAACTAGCAGTCATAATACTTGAGAGTATGTGAAAAATACTGACCAAGCCTGGGAGTGATTTAAAAATATGTATACTCAACAATGGAAGGTGAAAATAATAGAAAAGACAGTGACATAGTGTATATGCTTATTGGATTCAGAATTTCATTTGCTTACTAGCAAATCTACAGCTGGTAAATAAACTGATGCAGATGTTAATTTTCTGTTTCCTCACACCACTGGCCCTGCAAGGTAGTTGGAGACTGCAATTAGCAGACTCTCTCTGTAATTCCGTTGATTCTTCCCAACAAAACTGAAAATGGAGAGAATTAGGTCGCCTGCATCACTGACTCTTCACAAGATTCTGAGAATAATCATTGTCCAACAGGGACACCGAAGAGTCTGGCTGTTTTGCAAATGCCAGTAAATGCCTACAACCACATGAATACAACAAAAGGAGCCTTCTTTGCCCCTTAGGAAAGGGATTTCCCTATATGCTGTATGTAGTGCTGTCTAATAACATGGTTAAACAAAATCAAACTTCAGGGGAATTAGAAAGGTCATATTTTCAACAACATTATAGAGAACATGTCTGAGGATGAAAGTATGTTAAAACATGCTAGCTGAAAAACACCTGTTGATGTCGATACTGGGCACGTAAAGTTTGAAACATGAAACTAGTTCCATGAAACTAAACAAAATCATGAGAAGAACTCACAAGTACCACATTAACAGCACACATGTATACATATATATATACCTAAAAAGCAATAGAAATGCAACACTAATTTTAGTCTCTATGATACAGATATTTAAAAATGGGAAAAAGCTTCTCCAAATAGTAACTGACTTAATAACATCAGTGAAAAACTGTGTACTGCATGTAGCCCTCTTTTATTTTTTAATGTCAACAAAGATACAGTAGTTTTACCGTTTTAAAGACAGTCACAGAATCACACAGAATTTCTAGGTTGGAAGAGACCTCAAGATCATCGAGTCCAACCTCTGACCTAAAACTAACAGTCCCCACTAAACCATATCCCTAAGCTCTACATCTAAACATCTTTTAAAGACCTCCAGGGATGGTGACTCAACCACTTCCCTGGGCAGCCCGTTCCAATGCCTAACAACCCTTCCGGTAAAGAAGTTCTTCCTAACATCTAACCTAAAACTCCCCTAACACAACTTTAGACCATTCTTCCTCGTCCTGTCACCAGGCACATGGGAGAACAGACCAACCCCCACCTCGCTACAGCCTCCTTTAAGGTACCTGTAGAGAACAATAAGGTCACCCCTGAGCCTCCTTTTCTCCAGGCTGAACAAGCCCAGCTCCCTCAGCCGCTCCTTGTAGGACTTGTTCTCCAGGCCCCTCACCAGCTTCGTCACACTTCTCTGGACCCGCTCCATCGCCTTGATGTCCTTCTTGTAGTGAGGGGCCAAAAACTGAACACGGTACTCGAGGTGCGGCCTTACCAGAGCCGAGTACAGGGGGACGATCACTTCCCTAGCCCTGCTGGTCACACTCTTTCTTATGCAAGCCAGGATGCTGTTGGCCTTCTTGGCCACCTGAGCACACTGCTGGCTCATATTCAGCCGACTATCAACCATCACTCCCAGGTCCTTCTCTGCCTGGCAGCTCTCCAAACACTCATCTCCCAGCCTGTAGCTCTGCTTGGGGTTGTTGTGCCCCAGGTGCAGGACCCGGCACTTGGCCTTGTTGAACTTCATGCAGTTGACCTCAGCCCATCGGTGCAGTCTATCCAGATCCTCCTGCAGAGCTTTCCTACCCTCGAGCAGATCGACACATGTGCATAGCTTGGTGTCATCTGCAAACTTACTGAGGGTGCACTCAATACCCTCGTCCAGATCATCGATGAAGATATTAAAAAGGACCGGCCCCAGCACCGAGCCCTGGGGAACGCCACTAGTGACTGGCCTCCAACTGGACTTGGATCCATTTACTATGACTCTTTGGGCCCAGCTATCCAGCCAGTTTCTAACCCAACGAAGCGTGCGCCAGTCCAAGCCAAGAGCAGCCAGTTTCTGGAGGAGAATGCTGTGGGAAACGGTGTCAAAAGCCTTGCTGAAGTCAAGGTAAACCACATCCACAGCCTTTCCCTCATCCACCAAGCGCGTCACTTTGTCATAGAAGGAGATCAGGTTTGTCAAGCGGGACCTGCCTTTCATAAACCCATGCTGACTGGGCCTTATCGCCTGCAGGCCCTGCAAGTGCTGCGTGATGACTCTCAAGAGAATCTGCTCCATGAGCTTCCCTGGCACTGAGGTCAAACTGACAGGCTTGTAGTTTCCCAGGTCTGCCCTCCAGCCCTTCTTGTAGATGGGCGTCACATTTGCTAGCCGCCAGTCAACTGGGACCTCCCCCGATAGCCAGGACTTTTGATAAATGATGGTAAGCGGCTTGGCCAGCTCCTCTGCCAGTTCTCTCAGTACCCTTGGGTGGATCCCATCTGGCCCCATCGACTTGTGCACATCCAAGTGCCATAGCAGGTCACCAACCAGTTCTTCGTGGATAGTGAGGGCCACATCCTGCTCCCTATCCCCTTCCACCAGCTCAGGGTACTGGGTATCCATAGAACAACCAGTATTGCCGCTAAAGACTGAGGCAAAGAAGGCATTAAACACCTCCACCTTTTCCTCTTCTCTTGTAACTAAGTTACCCCCCGCATCCAGTAAAGGATGGAGATTCTCCTTAGTCCTCCTTTTTGTGTTGATGTATTTATAAAAACGTTTTTTGTTATCTTTAACGGCAGTAGCCAGATTGAGCTCCAGATGAGCTTTGGCCTTTCTAATTTTGTCCCTGCACAGCCTCACAACATCCTTATAGTCCTCCCTAGTGGCCTGCCCACTTTTCCAAAGATTATAAACCCTCTTTTTTCTCCTAAGCTCAAGCCACAATTCTCTGTTCAGCCAGGCTGGTCTTCTTCCCCACCAGCTCGGGGGGGAAGAAGACCAGCCTGGCTGAACAGAGAATTGTGGCTTGAGCTTAGGAGAAAAAAGAGGGTTTATAAGTCCAAGTGAAAGACTTTCTCATGCCAATCTCCTAGTTATTTCTAAAAAAAGACATATTTCATTTTTAGTCATTCCAGCATGACAGCACTTTGTTTGAAATATTAAGGTCAAATTAAGGTCAATTTTTTAAAACCCATTAATCAGAATTAATAAATAAATAAAAAGTTTGAAAAATAAACAATTGTCTAATCCTCAGTTTTCTATAAGTACTATATTAGGAAAGATATGAAAATTGAAAAAGATTCAATAGTCAAAATAATGAATTTCATACCCCAGTAAGACAACTTCTGTCATTACTAAGTTATCTTAGGTGGAAAAAGGAACTCTTTCAGGCTTATGATCCCCCTGCCTGAAGTTTAACACAACTGATTTTTGATTGCAGAAAGGTTTTGACTTCACATTGACTAGAGAATCAGATTCCATTTTCAGTTGCAATTGCATACATCCAGTTATTATTTCGAGTTTTCACCACTCTGTGTATAATTATCCTTATAGATACACAGATTGTTTACAATTAATCTATTAAACATAATTGTATATTTTTGCCTGTGGTCTTTACAGCCTTCCTTGGGCAACAGAAGACAGTTTCCAACAACTTGGCTCTTACAGTAACACAACACTATATTTGCCTTGAAGAGATGGGTTCTAGAACTGCTGGAAATTTCTGGGCATTTTTTACAACATGATGAGGGAATAAAGATGGGATAGGTGTAAACATGTCTATAAGTGATATTTTTTCCTTAGAGGAGAAGAATTTGGGGGAGCAGATGGGATAGGGTTTAATCTGGGACAATCTCAGAGACTGTGGCTGCAGCAGAAGTGTGACTGAAGTGTTTGATACTAAATCAGCAGAGATCAACTGACCTGGTGCTTCTCTGCTATTCTCATTCAGTAGTAGAGGCAAAATACTGAGAGCATGACCATGATGTCTGAAGTCAGATCCCAAATGCCCAATGTTATTAAACCTGTTTTCTAGTGCTGTAAATTTTTGTCCGTGAAAGAGGCTGTTGCCCCAGTCATAACAATTTGGTAACTCTTTTAGGAAATAATGAGCTAAGGTATAAAGCAATAGGAAATCATCACCAAGAAATAATGTCAGCATATGGCAAGGCAGGTAGATTGATGTTTGTTCTGGTTTCAGTTAGAACAGAGTTGATTTTCTTCCTAGTAGCTGGTGGAATGCTATGTTTTGACTTAGGATGAGAAGAGTGCTGATAACGCCCCGATGTTTTAATTGTTGCAGAGCAGTGCTTATACTAAGCCAAGGACATCTCAGCTTCTTGCTCTGTCCTGCCAACGGGCATGCTGGGGGTGCAGCAAGAGCTAGGAGGGGACAGACCCAGGACAGGTGACCCAAACTAGCCAAAGGAGTATTCCATACCATCTGACGTCATGCTAAACAATATATAGGGGTGGCTAGTCGGGGGAGGGGGGCCAGACT
Source organism: Anas acuta (assembly GCF_963932015.1). Lineage (NCBI taxonomy): Eukaryota > Metazoa > Chordata > Aves > Anseriformes > Anatidae > Anas > Anas acuta. Next base: position 187,526,630 of record NC_088979.1, read on the forward strand.
GCTCGGGGTTAGGCTGGGCATCGGTCAGCGGGTGGTGAGCAACTGCATTGTGTATTACTTGTTTGTACACATTATTATTATTATTATTATTATTGTTATTGTTGTTATTATTATTTTCCTGTCTTATTAAACTGTCTTTATCTCAACTCACGGGCTTCACTTTCCGTTTCTCTCCCCCGTCCCAGAGAGGTAGGGGGGAGAGTGAGCGAACGGCTGTGTGGTGTTTAGCTGCTGGCTGGGTTAAATCACGACAATGTTTCACAGTACTGCTGGATGATGATAAGTAAAATGTGGACTGTGTTGTTCAGGTAGCAAAACACAACAGAACCTGACCTTACTACTGTTCCTGAAAATTAGTGGTATTTGCATTTTTCTTCTCTACTCAAATGTAAGTTGCACTTTAAAGGAAAGAAACTCTGCCTCTTCACCTCACACTCAACTTGAATTCAGGTTCAAACAGTTTCACTTTTTGAGTAATAAAACATTTATACTTAAAGAAGTACACTTCAAAGAAATGAAGAACTGAAGTCTTCTAGAGGAACATGTCTGTGCAAGTCTTTATTAAAAAGCAATTAAAAAATAGAAACAGGGCACATACTTTATATATTGCTTGTCACTAAATTAACAAAAATATGGGTTTAATTTGGTTCATCCATTCACAGTGAAGTAATCCATAAAAAAGGATAATAGCAGCTGTACAGCATATCTGGGACAGTGTCCTCAATAGCAGTTAATACTGGTATAATTCTGTTACCATTAATTTTTATTGGAGAAATCATAGTTGATTTTGAAACTAGTTTCATCTGTGGCCCCTTCTGCTCTGGACTTCATATCTTTTCATAATAGTTAACATGCACATGGTATAGTTTAACAACTGTTTCTGCTCACAGGCTTTTCACCTTTGAAATCTCACTTGCCCCTTAAGATTCACTTAAGGTTCATTTAATATAACAGCACAGTATAAACTGAACTTTCTCATGTTAGGCTCTATGGTAGAAACAAAAAAGATCAGGCAAATGAAAGGCCCGATATTGCTATTTTCTTGTGCTCGTTTCCACTGTTTATACTGTGTGAATCCTATATTTCATTGGTATTGCTACTTGCAAGGAATTGAAATTATTATTTTTCTTGGTTATGTGAATGCTTGAGACTGCTTTCCCTTGAGCTAACATGAAAGAAAATGTAAGGTTATGCTGACACTTTCGCAATTGACAAATTCTCTGAAATACTTGCTTTTTCTGTCTTACTTATTCAGGGCTTAATCAGACGCAGGATTCTCAATCAGGAACAGGTTTTCCTTTCCAGGTGGGACGAAAGCATTGACTCCTCTGTGGGGAAGGACATAGTCCACTTTGTCTTCTTATTTGGTCTGTTCACCTAATAAACTTTGTTTTACACTCCAGGATAAAACTTTACTTTTTAGGAAACTCAGAGCTTCTGCATGAATTGCTCTTGCTGTATTCTTCACATTGTGGTTATGCTTCTTCACCATTTACAGGTCTAAAGTTTGTTACAAGGTGTTGGGAAATGATCTGAAATGTGCATGAGATTTCATTGGTCCTCCTGAGCATTTTGTGGCATTACTGGCTACAGTAACAGGGGAGTGAACCTGAAAACTGCCCTGGTTCTGTTCCTGTAATTTCTGCATTTTTACAACAAAATAATCTCAGTTTTGAGAGTAATCCAATGTTTCATTTAATTCCTGTTTCCAAACTATGATATAACATCCCATTGGATCAACATCAGTTTGTAGTTAAATAGATGCGAATGAACCTACATGCACTGAAGATTAAGAAGAGGAGCTGTCAAGCCTACAGATGCCTTACAAAAAGTCTGAAAAAGAATCTTCAATCTTGGCCACCTGGAGCAAACTGCATTGCTATTATTGATCTGGAGTGAAACCAAAGATATTACATTTTAATACATGCCAAAGAGGGGAAAAAATAAAAAGGCAAAAAGCAAAAATTAAAAAGGAAAGTCATCCCAAGGAACTGAGTTATTTTCCTAGAAATGGTTTAAAAGTAATGACTAAAACAAATAAAGCATGACCAATGACAGGATTTTATTATTTTATATATCCTCTTAAAACACAGTTGCATGGAAATGTTAGAGGATATTTTAAAGACAATATAATTTATGAGCTAGTGAGACAACGTGATCTTAGCCTGGATGCAGATTTTTCTTTTAAAAAAATAATTGCAGATTATCACATGAATCTGTATAGCATAAATTGAAATTGAATTGCAGAAATCCTAAAACACAATGATTAAAGAAAAAAAAAAAGTTACATTAAAAATACAGAATTGTGATAGAATATATTTAGCTGTTTCCCAGTACTTTTTCACAATATGGATAAATCAGACTACATTTGGGTAATGAGAACCATGGAGAGGTTAGTGAAACAGAAATTCAAGCAGCTTGTTGAAACAATTTTTAAATTTAAGTGTTTAAATTTAACTAAGTATATCACAAGTATATTCTCTATGCACAGTTCTGACCTTCCAGTAGTGGAACTGTAAAGTTTGAGAGGTCAGGCTCAAAAGTTATCAATATTCCATTATATTTTTCTTATATGTTTACAGTAAGTACTTCAAGAACTTGGAGATGATATAATTTTAATTGTCTGGAATTTGAATGATTCCCAATGCAATGCATTTGCAAAACTAGTGAATTATTAACAATTACAGTGAGCCTATAGTCACAATTTCAATTAATTTGCATTGCTTTCTCTGTTTACAGTTATTGAAAAAAAAATGTAATCAAGCACTAAAATTGCAAAGGGAGTAATCAAATACATTTAGGGCTATTTGTCTCGGCTACCAAGATAATTGTGGGTTTTGGTTCAGGAAAAGTAAATACAAAATCAAAAAATCAAGGCCATGTTATAAAAATAAAGGACAAACTCTATTTAGGGTAAATTTTATTTATTTTGGAAGAATATTTATATACAATAGCATGGTAATAGAACATTCTAGTCCCTATCTTTCAAGTATTTCATTTATATCTCTAAATCTCACCCCCTAATAATATCAATGCTTCCACTTTCCAATAAAAAAACATGAGAAAGAGAAGTGACTTATTGATCTTTCAGCAGGTCACAAGCAAAGCTGGGACAAGAATTTTCCAACTAAAGAATGTTCTTTTCTGGGAGACTTTGACAAGGATGATTTCCACTGATTTATTTATCATACACACATATGTACATACATTTATATATATTAATTTACTTATTTGGTTAGACCAATGCAGAATGCCTGAAAAATCTTTTACATTTTTTTCAGTTGCCTGGAGAATCCATTTACTAATTAATCTTCTCTGACTCAGTTAAACAAGATCTCAGTTAAATAAGATCTCAGTTAGATAAGATCTACATAAGATTTACATAGAGCCAATATTTACATGAACAGTCATAAAAATATTTAAAACAGGAAGAGGAAAGAGGAAAAAATGGGGGGTTAGTGTCACAGGGTTCTCAAGACCAAAATGGGACAAATGAATTCAAGATCAGTAAGATAGTATTTCAAACAGATGTGGAAACAGAACTTAATATCAAACTCAATGAATCTGAGACATAAATGTGTCTGCAAGTAAAATATATTGGGAATGATTTTGTAACACTTTCAGTCTCAAAAGAATGAGGAAAACAAATTTAAGGAAAAAAAAAAGTTCTTGATGCCAGGTGATCATTATTTACAGTAAATATAATTTATTAATTTTTCTACATTCACTAGTTTACCTAGTCATTTTAACTCTCCAGAATTATCAAAATTTGACTGGAATGATAGAAATGATTACAAAAACCAGGGAGAACAGCCAAGTTTATGTCAGCAAAAATGCATCCCCAGTAATGGTCTGTAGACATTTAATTATTTTGAAAGACAAACAATAAATAAAAAGTTAATAACAATGTTTATGAGATATCCTAATAATTGTTCAACATAAAAAAAAAAAAAGACAATCTGGTCTCTTAAAATTATGAACATGAACTGCACAATTTATGAATAGTATACAACGATTCTGATTTTTATTAGAAAAATATTTTGGGTTACATTTCTACTCAGTTTTTAGTATTTACTCAGTTAAAAACCCCTACATTATTAAAAAACCCCAAAGATTTAGAGCTTCCATCATGTCCAGAATTATTTTTATTTATATTTTATTACTTTTATTTTACTATATTACTTACTGTTTGTGATGCTGTATGTGTTCCATCTTCTTAGCATATTTCTCTTAAGAAACAATTCTACAAATATTTATTAATGCATGTATTATTTCTTCTAGTAATAGTATCATTTAAGACAATAAAATAATTAACAAGCACTAGGCCAATTGCAAAGTTCGCAAAAGTAAGAACTCTCTAGTATAAGGAAGGATGGGCAGGGCTTAAAGGGTTGTGGTTAATGGGGCCACATCTGGCTGGCAGATGGTCACTAGTGGGGTCCCTCAAGGCTCCATTTTAGGGCCAGTCCTCTTCAATGTATTTATAAATGATTTGGATGTAGGACTAGAAGGTGTTCTGAGCAAATTTGCCAATGACACCAAACTTGGAGGAGTTGTAGACTCTGATGAGGGTGGAAAGACCAATCACCAGCCACATGAAGTTTAACAAAGGCAAGTGCCAGGTCCTGCACCTGGGATGGGACAGCCCTGGCTACACGTACAGACTGGGTGATGAGATGCTGGAGAGCAGCCCCGCAAAGAGGGATCTGGGGGTTGTGGTTGACAGCAAGTTGAATATAAGCCAGCAGTGTGCCCTGGCAGCCAGGAGGGCTAACAGCATCCTGGGATACATCAAGCACAGCATCGCTAGTTGGTCGAGGGAGGCAATTGTCCCGCTCTACTCTGTGCTGGTCTGGCCTCACCTCAAATACTGTGTGCAGTTCTGGACACCACAGTACAAGAAGGACATTCAACAGTTGGAGAGTGTCCAGAGGAGGGTGATGAAGATGGTGAAGAGCCTAGAGTGGAAGACGTATGAGGAGCAGCTGGGGGCACTGGGCCTGTTCAGCCCAGAGAAGAGGCTGAGAGGGGACCTCATTGCAGTCTACAACTTCCTTTCGAGGGGGAGTGGAGAGGCAGGTGACCTATTCTTTGTAAACACCAGTGACAGGACCTGCGGGAATGGTGTTAAGCTGAGGCAGGGGAAGTTTAGGCTGGACATCAGGAAGAGGTTTTTCACCGAGAGGGTGGTAGCACACTGGAACAGGCTCCCCAGGGACATAGTCACTGCACCAAGCCTGTCTGAATTTAAAAAGTGATTGGACTGTGCTCTTAGTCACATGGTCTAAGCTTTTGGGCAGACCTGTGCAGTGCCAGGAGTTGGACTTCCAACCCGGGATATTCTATGATTCTATGAATACCAGGGTGGAATCACTTGTATAAGGAATACTGTTGTGGGTATGTTGCAGGGTTAAGAATAGTGACAGCACATGAAATACCAAAAGACTAAATATATTACTATTGTCTTTCATGTCAATTAATTGTATGAAGTCATAGGCTTTTTAGACTTTGTAGCTACCTGTAACTTCAGTTAACTCAGTTAACTGAAGGAAGAGTTTGAAATGGATTCATGAATATTGTAAAACTTACGAAGTCTTTCATGTCCCTGATTATTTCTCTTTTTCAGTCAGTTTTAATAATAATAAATCTGTACAGTCTAGATGATGATTGATGGACACAAAGCTGCATGTACTTTGCTTGCTGTTTTGAAAGGTGCAAGGAATGCATATTAGGGAAGCGAACAAGGCCTAAACAAATGTCTTCTTCACTGGCCTTAAGCCCTGTTTGTACTAGAGGAGAGTTTTGCTTCTGTTGCCCCTGTTTCCAGTTAGCAATGACTAGATATCTCTACTTACTTTTGCTTCTGTTGCCCCAGTTTCCAGTTAGCAATGACTAGATATCTCTACTTATGCGCAGCCCAGCATAGAGCAGCCCTTGGAACATTGCCTTGGCCCATGAAGAGTCTCTTCTCTCCAGAGCTGTACTACAGCAGTGGTGAGCACAGCAATAACTATATTAACAAAGATTCATAGTCTTTCTTGCAATGTATAGACTTCAATCACTGTGAAGATAATGGACTATAATTTAAAAACATTAAAACTTTAAACCTGTATTTAAATAGTAATTACACTGATTAAACTCTTGCACATTGTTTTTAATATGTCTTTTTTTCAGAGCAGCTGAATGTCTTGCCTGATTAAATACCAAACTCTGCAAAGAAACCCACTGTCTCTAGCCACGAATAACATTTTATAATTGTGGTTATTTTAATTTTGAGACATCATGTAATCTGTTAAACTCAAAAGTTGAATAAGGCCTTTTGACTTTCAATATGCTGTAGCAAGTCATCCGCACATTAAATTTTGTGAAAACTCTGTAAAGCCACCATAAAAAATGAAAATTGCCTTTTTAAAATCACATTTGTATGGAGATGTGTCCCTGTGGCTTCCTCATATCAGCTGCCAATGACAGAATGTACACCAGAGGTAAATGGAACCATGCTGCCCATCTGCGTGTTTTAAACACTATTGTGTGCCAGCAGCTAAGAAGTATCCTTAGAAATACACACATAGATGTATATAACATCAAGCTGCCTCATCTTGAAAAATACAGTTTGAAAAGTAAAACCACAGTAGAAGTCCACAACTGTCATTTAAGCTAACAATGCGTCAACTGCAGCACCATTTACAACTCTGGGACAGAAAGTGTTACTATCGCATTGCCTCAGAAGCCCTGCCAAGATGAACATGTGTTGTCAGGGCAGACTTCAGTGGAGAATAGAGCTTGACAAGCAGGCACTGATTCCACCTTCTTGGTGGGAATCACTTGCCAATAATGTGGTATCAGTCAAATGAATTTCTGAATTATATGCATTAATTGATAAATGCCTAAAAAAAGACATTTGTGCTCTTACCTTTTATTCCTGCATTCTAGCCTCAAGGGATAGCCCTTCTTTTTCGCAGAGTACCTTAACACACTTGGAAATAGAGCCCTGATTAATATAGATTTGGACTGAGTTTAGAGTAATGGAGGAAGACTTTGATTGTATTCTGCTATAGTAGTGTTCTAATTCTATCTGTAACGTGGATAGGTCTGGAATATTTGCAATTATAAAGCTGAAAATACTGGGGAAAGAAAAAAAGAAACTACATTTTTATTTGGTTATTTTTAGTACTTAATCTATACTTCTTTATACATTTATTTTTCTTCCATGCCAAGTGTAGTTGGCATGTACCCCTAAAAGTACATTTCCAAAAAAGCAATATAGGCAAGCTCTAAATTAGTTCATTACCCATTGGCCTACTTCCACCAGTTTTCCACATAAGATCTTTCATTATGCATTGTTTAGAACAAATATTTTAAAGTGAAATACACTTCCATATTCCATACACAGAATTACTCTTACCTTTGAATTTAAAGCCATCTTTCCCAAGACACAAAACATCCTTAGCAAGTCATACTTAATTCCTTAATGTAACCAGACAAGCCCAGCAAGTGATGACTGTCTGATGTCTAAATTTCTCCCCTTCACAACTTCAGATTCACTGCTTTCTCCTAGAAGCTGTTTTACCCCCTTTCAGTCTAATTTGCTAATGTCCACAGAAATCTTAAAACCATTCAGAAAAATGATTTGTCAATAACTATAGTACTGCTCTTATTGTCTTGTTGGACCATTCAGAATTGTTATTTCTTCAGAGAAGCTGTCTGATTGTCTTCATTAAATATGTTGTTTCAGCTGTACTCAGATTAATCCTCCTTCCAAGGATTACAAAATCCATTTTAAGATGAGGGTACTACACAGAATATAGGGTACAAAATTTGTGTTTCCATGTCCTGTCAAACATCTAAATATCTAAAATGCAGTAGATAACATGTCTTAATACTGAAATACTCTTATATGTAGGTTGTAGGGCAGCTTTGTACCAGTATCCTTTACTTTAGTGACAGTAAGTCAATAGCAGAAGTAGGTACTGAACACACCAGGACAGTGCTTGTAAGGACCATTACCTTTCCAGCCCACACCCAACTTGCTGGTTTTACCAGTGCTGCTGTGAAGGGGCAGCCTTCAGATCGGCTGCAAGCATGCTGAGTGCATCTGCCTGCTCTTCTGCCTGTTCTGGCTTGCACCTTTGCTCCTGGATGTCTCTTAAGTCAGCAGCCCGCTTAGAAGACCTTAAGAAAATGACCTTAAGGGTCAATTGACCTTGTGAAGTAAGATTTCACACCTAAATTGTGACTTCCATAACCTTCCATAACTGGCATGTTAAAGATTGTTTTGCCAACACAGGTGCTACAAAAGGATATTCTATGATTCTATGGCATTTTATTATTTCTCTGGGAAGTAAATTTTGTCTTTCATAGCCTGTCTTCACTGAAAAAAAAGTTTTCTATGTCTTTGACCCCACATTTATTAAATAGTGACAAAAATTACACAGCTTTGTCTCTATCAAAAAAAAAAAAAAAGTAAATACTGTTATACATCTGTTATTAATTATACTCCAACAAAAATCTACTTTTTAATGATGAAGAACAAGCCAAACTTTTACCATTCTATCCAAATAGTCAAGTAGAATACTAAATATGAAGGGTGTCTGGCATGAAGGATACTGCACTAGTGCATATTAAGAATACCAATTGAGTCAACATTCACATTAAGCTCGTATTTACCAGAATATCATTTTAGAATCATATCAGTAACTTGACATCCAAACCTCCATGTCATAGTGCTAACATTTCACACCACTTAACAAATAATAATAATAAAAAAATATTGTTAGCAAAATACCTTTTTTTTTTCTTTTTTTTTTTTTTTTTTCTTCTTCTCCATAAGGGAATTATTTGAAAACAGTTACAGAAGAATAATTTATTCTGGTCCATTTCCCTTCTACAGGCAATACCTTGTTCTAATGTAATTCTAGTGATTTCAGAAGAATTACTTTCAATTTTCCCCAAGTGGAAGATGAAACTCAAGTTCATTGTGTTCTGACCACCTTCATACATTACACCTACGAAACAGTATTCAGTTACTAATCGTTGTTGTCTCTAGACTTGGAGGTTCCATTCATCAAACTGCAATCATCCAGTAGGGAAAATTTCAAAACATCTCCAGGTCTAAGGTCAAGACATGACTTTTTTCCTTTATAGCCTTTGGTATTTTTTTCCTAAATATTAAATAATCTCTGCGCAGAATATATATGTTCTACATTCTTCAATGTCAATTTGGAACATAAATGTGATCATCCCTCTTATTTAAAGGAAAAATAGGACAAGGAATGGATGAATGTCGTTTCACAAAAGTGTAATTTTTAATGGAAGCAAAAGAAACCATATTTGCTTCAAGAAGCTATTTTTTCATATAAATTAGTAGGACACAGATTGTCGATCATTGCCTGCATCCATCTTGAAGATTTCCTTGAAATGTCTGATGTTACACCTATCAGATTCCAAAATCAACCAGATTACATGATGGAGGGCTCAGAAGGTATGGCATATAAGAAATGCATTTCCCTCTCAGGAAAGTAGATCAGCTAAATTAGAAGCAATGGCTTTGTTGTCACCATATAAATTGTATCAAATCTGAAAGGCTTCAGTTGATTTAAACAGACTAATGTCTCCATGAAAACCTTTACTCCAAAACTCCATTTGATATATCTTATCAAATATTAAGATATATCTTATCATCTTAGCTATTTATAATTAATAGTTATTTACATATGATATAAACAATGACAAGCACTAAATTTTACTCCCAATAAAAATGTTTTGCTCCCAATAAAAACGACTGAAGTGGCATTTAAAAGTGGTCCATACACAAACACTGTTAGCTGCCACTTAACCAACTTTTGTCTCACAATGACCTTAACTGCATCGGAACTAGTCTTAGGATGTGCAAAGCTTTTGGTGCAACTCCTTGTATCTACTTATTACAGTGAAACATACAACCATTCACATGAAAAATATGAAAAAAAAATAGCTTTCTCCATTTAAATGTTTAAAACTTAACATGGGTCAGTGTTCCCTATTGATTTCAGTTAGAAGTACCCCTGTTTACATCAACTAAATGAGGACAGAAACAAGCCCAATCAATAGCTACTAATCTTAAATATCTCTGTAAGTAGTGATACTTTAAAGCAAGATACTGCCAAGACTTTGCATGTGTGTGTTTGTGTGCACATTTAACTGCAACAAATGAATTTGGGACTTTGACCTTGCTGTGTGAAATCTCAAAGAAATATCTAAAACATATTTCATCAAGTTTCACTTCTCATAACTATATATATTAAAAATGAAGATGGAAAATATAGTAAGTGATCATGCAGCTAATGCTTTAAACAATACAACAGATTCACAAAGCACTTAAAATCACATTGCAGAGGTAATCTGAATTCTTACATCTTCTAATTTCTGAGTACTTGACATTGAGACAGCATAACATTTATGTAATATGTTTTTAGCTTATTTCTTACAGGTACAAAATGTAGACCATTGCTTTGAATGTCTGTCTTTCCAGCTGGCACTCCTTAATTTTTGAATCTTTTGGACAATTTCTATCTGAAAAACATAATCCATCACTTTCCTAGAAGTTTCATAAAAAATGAGAGATCCAGTGAGAATTAAGCTTGTATCACACAGTTTGACAGCAACCAGCTGGCCAGATGTGTATATTGGCCAGCTGATCAATATATGAATAGCTCTACAAGAGCCACAGTATGTGCTGGCTCTTGCCTAGAGGTTTTTCCATATGGAGAGAGCTGTGGTAGTTCCAGAAGTATGGAGGGCAAGATTAGGGATAAAGAATACAATCACTGGGAAACCAAGTATCATTAGCTCTGCTTCTCATGCAACAAACTGTGTGCCATGTACTTCTTACAGTTGTCAGAAACAAAATCTTAAAGCATTTTCAAAACAGTAAACAGGTATTTAAAATCTTTTTATATTTACATATTAAGCACATACAATCCACACAGGAAAAATATCACCATTCTAATACCATTGAAATGGAATGTTTTGAACACAAGGGAAATAAAACTTTGCTTTGTCTTCATGCAGGGGCAATTTGGAGTGCCTGCACGTGTCTGTATCACCTGCTCAAGGCATTCAGAGTCTGGTGGTAATGTATTCAGTTCTGTACACACATATGATTTCTCCCCTTGTCTTTCAGAGGGGAGTGTAGCAAGGTTCGTACAGCCCTAAGGCAACAACAGTGACTACAAAGTGAGAACAAATGACACTTTATCTCTCCCCATTTTTATTTATTTATTTATTTATTTTTTTGTGAGTTCGAAGGAGATTGATTAGTTCACTGTGATTTCCTCTGGTTATGAGAGCGGTAAGAAGTTGGTTAATTTATTTATTAGGAAAGGCAGATATTGTGTGTTTGCATTTTCAAATTCTTTTAAATGAGACCTGAAGCTGCTCAGGTCCATGATAATTATTCAGTACCTGAAATTAAACATCCAAAATTGGAGGCACTCAAAAGAAACCAACACTTTTGCTTAAGGTTACTCAAGCAGATTTGCAAAGTGAAGAACAGAAAATTGACCTCTGTGCTCCGATCTTGTTCTCATATCACCTAATTTAAAACTTTACTTATCTAATTGTTGACATAAAGTATCATTGAAGCCTGATTATCATTTAATCAGGCTGATTACATAAAAATTATGCTGGCCTCAGAAATTCAAGGTGATCTAGGTATTATACAATTTACGCAGAGCAGTAATTGCAGTTGCATGCATTTTCTGCAGTGAAGATGAGACAAATAGGTTTCTTAATTGTTAAACATAAAACAATCTGCTTCATATTTTCATGAATGGCAAAGATAAATCATGAAGACAACTAGAAATAAGAAAACCTGTTGTCATGGAAACATAACAGTTAAAAATTTCTCATGCTCTCTCAAAACATCAAATTTTGATAACTAGGTTGGATTCCCTGCTCCTCATAGTACACTATTTGGCGAAACAAGTGCTGGCATGAATCTTTGACAACACATCATCCTTAGTGGTTGAGCAAAGCCATATGTCTACAGTGCACTGCAGTACAAGAGCAGAAGTTTCTCAAATTCCTTGGACAGCATAGTGGGGAAAAAACATCAACATTATGATGTAAAACTCAAATTTTGGACATTCTGTCATTTTTGACAAAGGTATCGCTTGGGTTTTACAGAAGCTTATCTAGCCTGACAGTGCTCAAACACAAGTTAAATTAATCTCCTTATTTACGTATAGAATAATGACCTTTTAAAACACTTTTACTCTAAAGTTCCCAGATGCCACTTAGGAATCTTTTATGTTATCACAACTGATTTTCATTTTCAATGTGATTTTCAATGATTGTGAGCATATTAGCACAAGCCAAGCTGCTGTATTTAAAACTGGGGGAGAAGACTTCAAGTATACTCCAAAACTGTGAGGTCTGTTTGCTATATAGTAGATCTTCCTGTGAGAAGCATAACTGTAGATAGAAACATTTCTCATCTCTATCTTTCCCCAAGGCTAGTTTCATGAACAGTACTATGATACTGTAATTGAACAGTAGAAAAATAAATGATACTATCTGAATCCCTAACAGAGGAGCTGCAACCAATCATTGTCTTTAGAAGAGATGGAAAAAAAACTGCTGCATTTAAATGTGAATGACACTAGAACTATCCTTTTCTCTTCAACCCAAGGTCCATATGTTGTCACACTTAAGAGTAATGACAAGAGAAGTCAATGGACAAACTGCTTATTAATTCTCATCCTAATCTGTAATCGCATCAGAAAGCTAGCTCAGAAAACATATCTTCATATTTCCTTAGTATTTTATTCTCTTCTTCAAATGTGCATGTAACTCAATCGATAGAAGTAATATATGCATCATATTAATAAAAGAAAATAGACTCTTCAGTAATTTCAACAGATGTTTTACTCCAGGAAGGGAGGATCATTTTTGCTAGCTTGGCTGCTTAACATTTAAATGTAATGTTCCTGAAATGTATTTGTCTTTATGAAGAAATAAAATACCAGTAGAGCTACATAAAATTGTACTAAACAACATGAGAATAAGATTAAAATGACTGTCAAAATATTTCATTTTTAATGTTTATCCTACTTAGCCATCTAACTTAACTCTTTAGAAACTGAAAAATAACAATCTAGGATGGAATTTATCATCCATACTTAGACGGACAGACTGAAGCATTTTGTTTTTTCTCAGAAGAAAGCACATTTGATTTTAGACGTTTAGTTGGGTGAACCATCAGCTTAAGCTATGACCTGTAATATAATTAAAGAACACTGCAAAAGAATAAAAATTACCTAACACAGCTGCATGGATAAAATATAGTTTGACATACAGGAAGTTCAGCTGATACTTGCATTATCCACTATTTCACAGTTTTCTAGGGATAAATGGTTAAATCATAGTGAACACTGCACTGAACACATGCATGCCTGGGTAAAAAAAAAAATAAATCAAAATTGATAAAATTTAAGACAAACCAAATGTCATTATGCTTTAAAAATCTAGATGCCAAAAAGGATAGTCTTGGTATGAAATAGAAGACAACTCACCAATAACTTGTTTGTTGTCAAAACTTATACATCACTAAGTAGCCAAAGGAAGGCCAAGGTTTACTATTGGCAGATAAATACAGAACTTTACTGAAATATGTGATGTTGCATTCATCTTTCTATACCAGTAATGGATTTGGCTCACACACAGTTAGCACTGTTGTTAGATATGAATATGAAAACTAATTTGAAAAAAAATGTTTTGGGAAGGGAAAACATTAAGCAGCTCAATTTATGTTCCAACAGAAAAAAAAACAGGGAAACAGATTGGAGCAGGTTTTATAAAACACACCTTGTAGCTGAAGAGACTCCTCCATTACAAGGCTTTTTGAAAAGAATGCCAGTGCAGTATGGCTTTATTGAAAACTTCACTATCACCATGCTTTCTTCTTGTCACAATGACAAACAGAATTTACTCCCTTTTTAAATTGTTCTTTAGCAGGCTAACACAGCAACAATGATAACTGCTTACAAATTGGATGATTGCATGCGACTGAAAGTGGGACATATGAGTGAAAGCTTCTACTTCTCCTATGTTTGCAAAACAAGCTTCAGGGTCCAAGTACAGAAAAGGTAGGGAGGTCTGAACATATGTGCTCTAGGAATATTGATAAAAAGGATATGTCACTTGAATGAATTGCAAGATAGTTTACCCCCAAGAGAAAGTAGATAAGCTCACACAACTCTGTGTCATTTAATTCTCTTGGTTGCCAGCAGGAGAACTATTACATTGCTTAAACTTTATTTTCACCAATACTCTGTAGCTTAGTTTATTCACTTTTTTCTTCATAAAAATATTTTTAAAAAGCAAAACATATTAATTGGCAACAAGGAAACAAACAATTCTTTGTTGGAGGGAAAAAAAAAACACAACAGAGAGTGAGCAAGAGACAAGGGAAGACATTCCACCAAAATAAACAAAAACAAATACAACAAAATGGACTGTTCTTTAAATTTTGACATTCCAAGATATGGCCTAATACAAAATTAATCACAAGCAATCTTGTTCCAGAATCTTAATTGTGTTCTGTAAAATAAAATAATATAGATAGATAGATAGATAGATAGATAGATAGATAGATAGATATAAAGTAAATAAACCTGCCTAAATTATTTAGATTAGCTTAGAATCATAGAATCATGGAATATCCTGAGTTGGAAAGGACCCACAATGATCATCAAGTCCAACTTCTGGGTCCCCAAAGGACCACCCAAAAAATCAGACCATGTGTTTCAGAGCATTGTCCAAAACACAGAACATTGTCCAGCAAGCACAGTGCTGTGCCCACTGCCCTGTGGAGCTTGTCCCAGTGCCCGACCACACTCTGGATGCAGAATCATTTCCTAACACACAGCATCCAGTACCTGACTTCTGCCTCTTAACTTCCTAGAAACAGAAAAAAGTTCAAGGTAAGAACTTTCTCATCTGGTAAGATTGTACTTGAATTGTAATTATAGTTGCTATTATTAATCTTAAGATTTATTTATTTATTTTTTAAACAGTAATTAAATTACAAGCAAAGCTAAAAGATAGGTTAACATTTGTACATAGTCACACAGAAATCTTTAGAATGTATACCAAAATGCAAAAGAAAACTATGTAAGAACATATGTTAAAATAGAAGAAAACCTGAAGTCCTGAATTACAGACTATTTTTCCTCAAGTCTTTTTGAGATAGAGTTTTCACTGGGTTATGTTGAACTGTGCACCAGAATCAGAACAAGATGACCTAATTTTACGTTATGGTGAATTGTGTGTGATTTCAGAAAAAGTCACTTAATTTCTTACAGCTTCAGTTTTCACCTTTGAATAATAGGGGCAATGTTCTTTAAATCATCAAAATATGCTTCAAATAAGTGAAATATATAATATTTCTCTTCTCAGTTTTATGTTTTATACTTCAACTACTTCATCACGGAAAAGGAAAGCCACAGTCAATTTCTTGATTAAATATATACTGTGTTTTGCTACACACTATACAACTGAATAAAACACTGCTATTGCACTCTCCTGCTTCTTCTTTTCCCTCCCCTAAAGGATCAGTTGGATGTCAAGGAAAATCACATTCATCTGACATCTTTGAAGTTAGAAGCATGGTGAGAAAATGGAAAGTATCCTATCCAACGGAAAGGAAGAAAGCCTTACGATATGGCCAATAGTGAAGCACAAGGACAGAGAGTTGCTAAAACTATATAGTTAGCAGTAGAAACAGATGTGTCACAAAAAAAAAAAAAAAAAAGTCAAGAGTTACTAAATAATTTTGATTGAATGATCTAATACAAAAACCTGGGTAATGGATAAAAATGGAAATTCCAAACTGTAAATACTGATGGTGCCCATGTTAGAATTTAAATAACAATATTATTTTTTTCCACTCTTTCCACTCTAAAAATAAATATTCAACAATAAAAACAAAGAACAAAAATTGTTGCCCTATTGTTTCAGAAAGGTTTTAAGATAACATTATTTTCATGCTCGCAAATTGTGCTGACTTAGAAGTGAAGTACCTTGTATTCAGTATTCACCCGTCTATTTTATATCTGCTTCTTAGTGTTGCAGCATTTCTGAACCATCACAAAGAATCCCTGTGTCCAAAAACCTGCATATTCTCCTGCCTTAGAACATCTCTAAGAATGGCTATATAAATCAAGATTGATCATTGTCAAGAAAATAATATTTGATGAATAATTACAAAATTCTTAGCTGGAGTTTGCTTTGGGAGTTTCTGGATCTTCAGAGGACTCCTGGGAATCATCAGAAACACCTCCTGCTGCCAGGTAAGGGCAAGGTAGCTGCAGGAACATGGGTCTGAGGAAGATCTAGCAGCTTCTAACAAGTTCAGTCAGGTGCTTGTGAACCAAGAATATCTACAGCCTTTGTTACACATGCCCCACAGTTAGAGGGTCAAGGTCCATTTTAGCCAGTTCTAGGGACAGGCTTATAAAAAGCCAGGCCTAAAGCACCACTCCTGGGTTATAGCTAACAGGTACAGGAGCATGTGCCAAAGGCCTCATCTCTGTTCAGACCACCCTAAATGTTTTCAGGTATAGTGCTGACATACCATAGAGGTATTCCCTAGCAGGTGTTGGAGCAGTAGCTCCTGTCATGGCAGAGGCTTTGATCTAGGTAGAACTTCAGATGGTGGATGCAGCCTTGTAAGGCCCAGGTTACAAGGAGTGCCTGAGGCCTCTCCCTGAGGCTGGAAGAAATGGTCTGCCTTCCTGCAGGACATGCGCCGTTGCTGAAGAGCTGGGGCACCAAGCAGAGAAGTTATGTGAGAAAACAAGCATGGCTATGAAGCAGCTAAAGGGATGAGAGAGAGAGAGAGACCCTATATCATCAGAGCCCTGCAGTGGAGGCACAGTCCATCCCTTTCAGAACCATAAGTGGAAACTCTGAAGAAGGCTGATGATTTCTGGCAGCAAGTGGAGGGCTACAGTTCCACCTGAAGGCTTGCAACTATGGAATCGGCTCGTTGCCCTCTAAGCTGAAGAGGAGTAGCTGGGTGCACCCTCAAGCAAAGCATCTGAGCCTAAGCCACACAGCAGACAGGAGGAAGCAGCAAGTGACAGTAGTAGGGGTGCTGCAGGGGACAGAAACCCACAGCTGTTGACCTGACCTATCAGTTAAAGAAGTTTGCTGCTTGCTGGGGACCCAGCTGTAGGACTGTTTAGACAGACAGACAGTTTGTCTGAGCCTCCATTATCTCTTGCTGTTCTTCCATGTGGGCACCAATGAGGTGGCAATCTGGAGGGTATTAAAAGTCACTACCAAGCTGTAGGTGTAATAGTGACAGGAACCGGTCCCAAGCAACGTTCTCCTCAGTCCTACTGCTGAGGGGAAGAGGTGTGAGGAAGATGGGAGTGATGCTGCACGTCAATAATTGGCTGCACAACTGGTGTCAGCAACAAGGTTTTGGTTTACAGGGGACCCAGTCTGAGATCAATGTCTGTTTGGGAGAGATTGGAAACAAGTCACTAAGTTGGGCAAAGATATTTTTGCTAACAAGATGGCTGACCTTGTACACTAGGAACAATGTGGGAAGGAGAGAATTACCAGCTGCCCTCTGAAGGAGTGATGGACAGATTTGACATGAAAAGGGCCTAGAGTGGACCAGTGACAATAAAAATAAAAAAATTATTCCAGTCTAATACTGTTTGTACAATCTGTCATAATAGAATACACTGTTGACAGAGTCAAGACTACTAGATTTATCTTGTACACACTTCAAATGAATCCTATTTTCATTTATCTTTTTTGTTTCTGCAAAACTGTTCAGCCCACACACATTCATGTTAGAAATAATTGCTACAACATGATTATGAAAGGAAGTTTGTTCTGGTTTTGAAGACCAAGTCTAGCTTTCTATTGAGAATGTAAATGACATAATGTAAAGTGCTTGCATGCAAATTAGAACATTTTAAGGAATGAATTAACAACTCTTTTCTATACAATAAGATAATATCATTTCCTCTACAACTTTCTCACTGTGCTTCACAATGGAATGAGGTAGACACAAAAGTGCTGAATTAAAAACACAGTTGAGTACAGTGTGTATTTCTGGCACAGGGGACAACAGTGTTTAAATAGGAAACAGAAATTCCCAAACTATATACAGAAGGAAGATGAAAGTGAAAATACTAACTCAAAAACTGGGCATAATAGAGAATTGTGTCAAAAATGCTCTTCACCAGGTTAGGAGGCTGTAATTTCAATTATTATAAGAGACTGGCTTTTCAAAGGGGGAGAAGATTGAGAACTTCACATAAATCTGAAGTTGAAGACAGTATTTCTAAGTAAACCAAAAATTTATCTGACATCTCTTAGTATAATTTTTGTGCTATAGATCATCCACTGTTCATGTGCTATAGTCACTGCAGGACTGTCAGCTCCCTTCAATTTAAGTACACAGAAATAAACAAACAGAACAAAAGGTACTGTTGCTGAACAACCAGAATTTCACAGTTCCAATATGATGATAATTTACCCACTGAAGATGACAAGTGTTTTGGAGTGTAAATTAATATATTAAAGTCTGGATTTTTTTGATCTTTTTTTTAGATATTTCATTACTCAGAGCCAGTAGCAAGTATAAAAATCAGCAAAACAATGATATTTTAAAATATGATTGAAACCCCAGTGTTTGTGCAAGATAAATCAAGACCTGATGAAGGAAACAGAAAGCACAATATATAATGAGAATAGCAATTGCTCTTGTCCAAGTACTTTTACTTGTTGAATACTTGAGTTGACAGATGGACCATTTGGAGGATAATGAATTGGCTGGATTTTCACACTCAAATTGTTCCAGTCATCAGCAGCTCAATGACCAGGTGGAGACTGGTGATGAGTGGTGTTCCTCAGGGCGTCGATACTGAGAGCAGTACTATTCAGTATCTTTGTTTGTGACAAGGACATTGGGATTGGGTGCATCTTCAAAAAGTTTGCTGATGACACCAAGCTGTGTGGTGAGACTGATATGCTAGAGGGAAGGTATGCCATCCAGAAGGATCTGGACAGGCTTGAGAGGTAGGCTCATGCAAACCTCTTGAAGTTCAAGAAGGCCAATTGCAAGGTCCTGCTGCTGGGTTGAGGCAATCCCAAGCACAAATACAGGCTGGGTGGAAAATGGAGTGAGAGCAGCCCTTAGTAGAAGGGCTTGAGAGTGTTGGATGATGAGAAGCTCGACACAAACCAGCAACATGTCTTTGCAGCCTGAAAACCCAACTGTATCCTGGGCTGCATTAAAAGCTGCATGGCCAGCAGGCTGAGGGAGGGGATGTCTAGGTGAGACTCCACCTAGATTAGGTGAGACTCCACCTAGATTCCCTGGAAGTGCTCAAGGCCAGGTTAGAGGTTTTGGGTGACCTGGTTTAGTGGGAGGTGTCCCTGCCCATGGCAGGGGGGGACGACAAGACAATCTTTAAAGTCCTTTCCAACTCAAACCACTCTACAACATTGTAATAATATATTTTCTTTTACTTTCTGTTTATCATGAGATTATGGTATGTACAAAATATTTTCCGAAGAGAGATGAACACGCTGTGGAGTATGGAGAGATATTTTTACTTATATAAATATCTAAGTTATTATATTCATAAATGCCTTTAAATACATAAGAACGTACAGATATGGAAAAATATTCTATTCAGGAAATTAAAAGTATTAGGCTGGCACTCTCGTTCTTAATGCTATAAACTTATCTTTTCTGTAGAAATTGTACGTCAATGAATGCATTTAAAATTGACTTTCACTGACCTAAAGTTTCATCTGCAGAATAAGATGATTACAACAAAATTATCAATAATTAGAGCTGGCTGGAAGGAAGAGGAAGGGACTGTCTGTTCTTTTTAAACATACTTCAAAGTATAAATACAGCTTTTAATAAAGAACTTCAGTAGTGTACAAGATAAAAAGTGTATTCCAAAGTGTATTTCAGTATTCCAAAGTATGCAGCAGCGAGTCACTAACATCTTTTTTTCTTAAACCTGTCCCTACATCTCATTATACCAAAGCCATTAATAAAGGCAATTTTCGTAAAACAGAAATATGAATGAAATGTCAATACATGTACTACAGCGTTTGGCATGATGCTTCACAGACTCTGAGCAGCTTTAAACTATGCTGAAAGACAATACCAACTGAAACTGCAGAGCCATCTCCCAGGTGTCCTAAGGTGTGTCTCTGCCATAAGCACTTACAGTACAGATGTAATGTAGATTAATATATAATACTATTATAAATGAATTTCAAACCTTTATTTTTTACACCAAATAAAAAATAATTTACCAAATTTTTGACCAGAAGGCTGTGCATCCTCAACTGCTGAAGCATTTGAATTATTGTCCAATAACAGATAAAAAATAAGATAACGTGTTTTGAAAAGCATCTGTGGTTACCTTCATTTATCCTATTAATTTAATTGAGAAAATATGTTAGCAGTCAAGGTTAATAAAAATTGTCACATAGAGACTTGCCACACAGATTACTGATATCAGATTTCAACAAAATGTTTATAGGAAAACCAGAGAAACACAAAGTATGTTTAGAACAGAGACAATTTTGTGGCATTCTATGGCCTACTTAACATAGAATCATAGAATCATTAAGATTCTAATATTAAGAAGATTAAGATTCTTAATTAAGATTAGAATGTCTAAAAGACCTTCAAGATTACCAATATCACCCACTAAACCATGTACCTAAGCACCACATCCAACCTTTCCTTGAACACTCCCAGGGACAGTGATTCCACCAACTCCCTGGAAAACCCCTTCCAATGCCTGACTGCTCTTTCTGAGAAGAAATTTCTCCTATTTCCAACCTAAACCTCCCCTGGAGCAACTTGAGGCCATTCCCTTTAGTCCTATCACTAGTTACCTGTGAGAAGAGGGCGACCCCCGCTCCCCACAACTTCCCCATAACTTATCAACGTGCTAAGTTATTAGATGCTGTAATAAACCCTTCTGGTCTTTTACCTACAGAAAATGAGCATGTTTTCTTAAGGGAAAAAAAAATAATACAAAATTTCACACTTGTTACATGTTCTCTACAGACTGTGTTTCGTCTGCAGTTCCAGCACTACTGGGCTGAAATGATTAAGCCAGACCCCCAAAATCTGATTTACTTTTTTTTCCAAATATGCCTTGTCCAACATACTCAAGATGAAAACCACTGCGTTAGTAGTAATGCAGTACTCTCATAAAACACTACCTGTTTATGTAGCACACCTGAATGAGCCTTTGCTATCTTAAAGTTTGATTACAGAAAAAATTAGTTACTAGTGAGATCTATTACAGGTACCTTAATGGCTCAAAGTAGAGAACTGGTTCTGATCAGCAAGAGAATATAGGTAAGATAGGAGGAATACATGTAGGTAACTCTTTACAACAGAATAGAACAGTTCAGCTGGAAGGGACCTTGAAAGGTCAAGTCCAACTGCAAGACCACTTCAGGGCTAAACAAACATTAAAGCATACTAATGAGGGCATTATCCAAATGCTTTTAGAACAGTGATGGAATGGGGCATTAACCACCTCGCTTAGAAGCCTGTTCCAGTGTTTGACAGCTATCACGCTAAAGAATTTTTTCCCAATATCCAGTTTGAACCTCCCCTAGTGCAGTCATTAAGGAGAAGAGACTGGTACTTCCCCCTACACTTCCTGCCTTCCTGCCATTATAACAAATCATCATGTTTGGGATGGATAAGTTAAGATATCAAAAAGTCAGAAAAGTATGCCTCAGTACTAAAAGAAGGGAGATTTAGATTAGAGGTTTGTAGGAAATTCTTCACTCAGAAGGTGATGAGACACAGGTCACCAGAGAAGGGATGCCCCAACCCTGGAAGTGTTCAAGACCAGACTGGATGAGGCCCCGAGCAACCTGATTTAGTGGGTGGCATCCCTGCCTATGGCAGGGGGTTTGGAAATAGATAATCTTTGAGGTCCTTTCCAATCCAAGCCATTCCATGATATTACATCTCCCTTAATTTTGGACACTCAACTGAAACTTAATCTAAGGAAATATTGGTTCCTCAGATTTCTCCAAAAGTCAACACAGAGAGAAGAGTTCTTTTTGTTATAGTTATTTAGTGATTTTGGCATGACTGCACTTCTACTTCATACACCTGAGTCACAAACCTGTGGGATAAGGTGTTGTTTTCCCTTCTAAGCTTTAGAAGCTGGACCTCTGTAGAAAGATCTGTGGATGTTGCACAATGCAGAGAGGGGAACAAAAAAAAAAAACAAAACAAAACAAAAAAAAAACAAACAACAACAACAAAAAAACACACTACAAAGCCTAACTGAAAAGAGCAGTCTAACCAAAAAAAGTACAAGCAACAGTTACACACAAATTAAATTAGACATTACGGGCATCATCAAAGAACTGACCAGCTTAAAGTACTTTTGTTCTGCAAACAAAATAGAGACAGTACTAACATTACTAATTACTTATTTTTACTCTTCTTTTAAATAATAATTCAATTGTTTTGTTTAGAAACAAATCTCCCTGAAAATCTATTGGTCAGATTAATGTTCTGGTGCATAAGTACAGCACAGTACAAGCCATTCTATTTTCTATACGTTTACAGAATAAATCCAATGATTAGTCACATAGTCCTTTTTGTATGTCCTGCTCTCTGTTTCATTTTGCCAAGAATATTTAATTATTCTTTGGTATGCACATTCATGGTAGTTGTTTTTCCAGCATTCAAAGAACATTCTTTAAGTGATTAGTCTTCTTCTGTTGAAAGGTCATGGCTGAGAATTTTCTGTTATACTAAAGAAACTAACAGAATGTGAAATGAACATACAGGTGACATAATCCGTATCATATACTGAAATCCAATTAAATAAAAAGGAGTAGAATGGTTGAATAAACACCCAATTAAAAAAAAATTGTTTTCCAAACTAGCAGTAAAATGGTCAAGAGAGCAGACTATCAATCCTTTCTTTGCCACGTTTGCTTTTATTTTTTATTTTTTTATTATTATTATTTTATTCAGCAGAATATTTATCTGTGACTTAACTGCACCTACTTCAGCAGTCTAACAGTTAGCCATTTAGTTGACTTTAGACTTCTTCCATCAGAGTCCACCATAGGGACACCTCAAAAAAGCTGTTCATTCTGTCATAAGATATTTGTCCCCAAATAACAAGATGAATCACATCTGGTTGTGCATCTTCTTTTCCATCAACTCTGTAGAAAGTACAGAGAAATATTTTAAACTTATTTTTTTAGAAAGCTGTACAAATTGTCCAAGTCTAATGAAGTTACTGACAGGTTTCAGAATCAAACGCTGTAAGGCATTACAGAACAGAAAACAAAAGAGCAAATAAAGCAAAATCATCTGACATACCTATACAAAGCTAAACACTAGAACAATGATGAAACGATGAAAAAAAGGATGTTTCTTTCACAGTTGGAATCTCTTCATGTTATTATTTTTTTCCCAAAGAACAAACGTTGGGGTAACCTTTAAGAAAAGCCCATGGGGATATTGATAGCAGCGATCATTGTTCATGCCATGGCTTAATGCCTTGCAGCAGAAAACAACCCAATTTCTCTTAGGGTGAACATTCTAACAAGAAGGCTATCTTGCATGTGGAACTTCAGGTCCAGTTCCTGTTTCAAAGTACAGGAAGAAATTGAATGCTTGTGTCTCCAGTACCTTAAGAGCTTCTCTGATAACTAGGTTATAATGTGGGATACAGCTCTTGCTTCCTTATAAGAGCTTGTAAGTTTTACATGAGACTTCACAGTCCTATGGTTCACTGACCTAAGTAGAGTCCATCACCTTGTATTTAAATTACACATAGTGTGAGACATGCAAGCTCATTGCTCCCAAATTACAAGTTACCGACTTAGTAACACACAAAGTGGGGACCCTGATCTTTTGAAAACCATGAGATACATTCCACAGTACAGCTGTACAGCTTTTGGTCTTCAAGTCCAACTAAATAAACATTAAAAAAAAAAAAAAAGCTATACATAGACTATCAGAGATTGCCATATATCACAGTGATGTTTATTTCCATCTCTAAGACAGACCTGATCAAGAAGTCAGCTTCAGACAGAAAGAAGTTAAGCAAGTATCAGAGTCCAGATATTATCAGAAAGATTGAAACTGAATCTCAAACTGTGCATAAAAATAGTATTAACTACTTATACCATATAACATAATACTTCTTTATATCATGACTGCACCAAGTAAGTTTTCTAAAATGCCAGGATTGTAACTGTAGTGATCCTAACCAGAAGACCATGTTAACTAGAGTAGGTGGATGCCTGGGCTGAGCTGTGCTGCAGGTAATAGCTGTGCTATATCACATATCAGCCCTGTGCTGTCCTATAATTTGGTTTTTGAAATAAACTTCAGGTATGCCCTAAGCATACCTGAAAGCAGACATTTTTAAAATTAGCTTCAGGTCTAGCTCACATTTCAAATTTACCTGATGCTTAAAAATCTGCTTAGCAGTGAACTTTCTGTCCAGCTTTTTCAAAGTACACAACCCCTAATGTTTCCTTATTTCTGGCACTATTTTTAAAAGTTTTGTACCTGACATACCAATCTCTGCTAACAACATCACCATTTCTGACTAAAGAGACTTGCTCACATGGCCAGCAACTACAGTCTCCACCTGCTTTATACATATGGTTAAGGGAAGCATCTGCCTGCAAGTTTGTTAACGATAGCTCATTTAAAGTGAGGTCCAGGTCAGGGTGAAAATCCCAAAAAGTACATTGCAATCTCCTCTTTCAGCCATTCCATTGGTGAAGGATGCTGTTCCTGCTGGTGGGTCTGACCCAGCACGCTGGCTAAGATCCATCACTGAGATGCCACACACTCGGATCATGCTACAATTTTGTCCTTGGGCAAAGTTTCAGATGGAGTCTCACCCCCAGATGCAGCTGGGAACATGCTTTCTGTGCTACACCTCCTTTCCACATTTAGATGCAGCATGTCAACCCCTTGCCTAAATCATTCTGGAGTCTGCCTCAAAGACCCAGAGAATGATATGGGAACTCAAAACATTAGTGAGCCTTGAGCACTCACTTTCTGAAACTCTACATTAGACTGATTTACTGTTCATTATTTCCTGTCTTACAAGAATGATTATAGCTGTCTTCCAAAAGAAGCATACAGTGAAAGTGTATCTAAATCAGAGTTCGTGTAAAAATATGGGACAATAGTTTTAACGTTAAGCCAAAGAACCAACCTCCAAACATAGTTATGTAAGTGAATAATAATAAAAAATATTATATATATGATGCTCTTACACACTTTCCCATGGAAGTCCTGGCAGCTGAAAATACTTACATATCTGGAGTAGTGACATAGTGTAAGAGATACAGGAAGATTTGAATATAAAACTGATGAAGTGATATTTGTTTTTTACACCAATTTGTTTTTTACACATTTAGAGTAAGCCACAGACTCCAAGAAAACACTCCAGCTGTCTAGTAAACACAGATTCAGGCACTAACACAGAAAAACTCTCTTAATAATTTCAGCAACTTCTATAGTCTCTAAAATATTCTCTTAAAAAAAAAAAAAAAAAAAAAAAAGGATTGGGAGAAGACTTGGGCAATGTTGTTTGTTTTTCTCTTTTTTTTTTTTTTGAGCTTTGACAAGCAGAAACCAGTTTATCTTTTTTTTTTTTTTTTTTTCCTCCTCTTTTCTTTTTATCTGTTGTATAAACAGGTACAACAAATAATTAGTATTCTTTATCTTGCCTTCTTAAAAATATATGTCCCTATCTTGAGTGAAACATATGGTCCATGAAAAGGTTCTTCCCTCATCTGCATGGTAATTAAATATCACTGAAGGTACTACCAGAGAGCTTCCCTTGCCCTACAACAGCAAGGCTACAAGGCAAATTTCCACAATCACGTCTAGGGAAGAATTGCAAGAGAAAAGAACATTATTTAGTTAACTGGCCTGGACTTGAAATGTAGTGTAAGGTTTTTCCATGGTATATCTTCTTCCAGTTCAGATTGCTTTTACAGACTGTGGTGCTCACTGAATTCCTAGTATGTTTTCATAAAAATGATGTCTTACAAAAGTTGGACCATCAAAATAAAGAAGTATCAAATAAAGAAGAAAAACTCCCATAATATAAAAATCTCTAATGCCTTAAATTCTCACTATCAGACAAACCACAGTTCCAACAGTAGATCTCTGTTAACTTTCCTAAATGACACATTCAAGAAACAAAATCAAAATAAAAGGAATCATCAATTCAGCATTTAAGAAAAACACATTTGAAAGTATATTTTTAAATGAAATCTCCTCCTCCAATAAAAATGCCATGTTGCAATCTTTTTAAGTCTATTCACACCATACCAACTTGATCATCTCATTCTTCTTCTGCAAAACACCCAGCGCACACATAATGACAGCGTAATCAACATTTAAATGAATTTACAAGACATTGTCTAATCTTGTAAAGACCAGGAAAGATGTAACAATAAACAGCATAGAAACTCTCTTCACTACCCTGTATGGATTAGCTTCCTAAAAGGGACGATCTCAAAGTTTGAAATGAAATTAATGAATAGAGAGATAATGGAGATAAACAGCAATTACAGCCTGATCCAGACTGATGCTAAGTCTCCTCATCTTCTATATAATTCTCTATAAGGTGAAGGTACATATCAGGATTGGTATGGAAGATGATTATTCACTTTAATCTTTCATCTAAACATCCTGCTATGTTTCTTCTGTCTATCCCATTGCATAAAAGATCCTAGAACACACCTACTTTTCATTTTGAATATGAACTGCATTTATTCTTTTGAGAATGCATTAGTTCAAAATAATAAAGTTACAGATTCTGCAGTCTCATACTTTATATGAAAAATGGATATTTCAGAACTACTGATATAATTCATCCATCAAGATACATGCAACTAAACTCTTCTCTAACAACATGGATAAAAATCCTTTAAGAAAACGAGTACACTTTACATCAAAGCCCTGAAAACCCACAGAGTATCTCTGGTTGCACCAGAGAAAAGGATGCTAATCTAGCGTTCAGACTCTTTAGTCTTCATCATCCCTCAATGACAGAGCTACTAGTTCTGTTTAGAGAGCTGCTAACTGCATTGCCTCAGAGGAGCATTTTCTAGGAAGTCAAGTTTCAAGCTTTGTAGGACTCATAAATCAGCATCAGCTCCTTATGTTATAACCTGAAAGAAACAGGAAAAGCCCCTTCACTGTTGTTTCCCTTCCTTATCTTACAAGTCTACATAAACAGAATATTTCACTTTACTAACATGCATAGTATGTTGTGTTTGTCATTCTTCATGCTAACTAATATTATTTCCCTCTGGTCCTCACAGAATTTATTTTCTTATCTACAGTATTACAGCTGAATTATGAATTCTCTGGAAGGAAATGTTTACTAACAACTTGTTCAGTACCTAACATGAAATCAAGTTCATATTGCATGACTGTTCCAAGCCCATAATACATGTAGATTTGGACAAGGCACACTTAAGTCTTTACCATATCTTTTCACATCAGCAACACGGAATAGAGGAACATTATTTTTTATTTCTTTGTAAAGAAAAATAAAGCTTAGTCTTTGTGTGGTAGATAACACAAAGGCAATGGACTAGCTTATTTTAGAGTGTTTAGAACAGAAAGCATTTCTCATGGAGTTTTCATTTTTCCTGCTGAAAACACATGGTGGTTAGGGATCCAAGAGAGATGGTTATCACATTGCTCGATCTGGAGTGAAGTCTTGTCCCAGGCAATAGTGATTCCCAGTTAACATTTGGAAGTCTAATGTGTTTGAGCTCCATCAGTTTTAAATAACTGTCTTCAATATTTATTTTTTTTTCCTTTATGTTGTTACTACCAAATGTGTTTATTTATTTATTTATTTATTTATTTATTTATCTCTCTATATAATAAAAAGCTAACATCTGTAATTAATTGCATTATTGAACTAGGAGAGTTATTTGGAGATTGGATACATGTATGGTATGATTAAGATCCATATTGAAAACATCATAAATAACACACTGTATAAATCACACACTGTAAAACATCATAAATAACATACTGTGTAATGTATCAGTTTTACTAAATTCTGTTTAGGCACTGAGAAAGAAAAGGCTAAACTAACAAAGAAGATTGACACAATGAGGAAGAAGAAAATGTATTCTATTTAAAACGATGGGCAAAAAATGAAATTGTTAATGAAAAGGCTATGGCTACATAGCTTGATGAGCTAGTAGCCTGAATCGCTGAAAAGAAGTAATGGAGTTTTTGGCTTGGAATGCTACATCTTTTTAATTGACTATCCTCTGTCCTTGGAAAAAAAATCTAAACACAATTAAACAGTTTCTAGCAGACAGCCAAGCTTATGTATTTCTCAGATGATCTCAGGTAGTTTCCTGTGGTTTTATGGCTTACGCAGACAAGAAGTGGCAATGCCATAAGTAAAATACAGCTCTGAAGCAAATAACAGGAACCATACATCAGTGAGACAGGCTCATGGTTAAGGAGAATGCTTCTGTACATCAGTTTTCCCCATTTCCTTTCCTGAGTACCATCTCCACAAGCAGAAGTACTCCTACCTAAAACATTCCTAGAAAAAATCATGGAACTAAGTAGCTTCTTCCATGAATTCCGGGCACTACAGCAGTGACCTGATAGCTTGGTGAAGCCACAAACATATGCTATGAAAGAGCATCAGTACTGGCTTAAGAACTCTGTTCTTATGTTGGTGCTAATATTGATTTAATACAAAATATTTTTGACTTTCATATACTACAGTGATGGAAGCATAAAAAAGCTCAGATCAGCAGCTAAAAACATTTTTTTACCATAAAGCTCCACTTAATTGAGGTTAGCCTCATTAACATCTATATGACTTTCTTATCAAGTCACAGTGCAAGAGTAATTATATATGTAACAAGTTTATCACAGTATTTATTTTCTCCACTTTATTTCACTCTTTCTCCTAACTGGATATGGTAAGAAAAGCACTTAGTCCTATGTAGTGCTTCATCAATACTCACAAAATGTTTTACAAAGGTTTGTATTGTGATCTCAATTGCTATCAGCTGAGAAACTTAGGCACAGAAAGGTCAACTGCCTTTTAAAGGATACTCAGCATACAAATTACAAAGCTAAGCTAACAGGACTCTTGAGTCTTAGTCCTGTACCCTATTAATAAGGTTACATTCTCTTCCCTAGAGACAGGAAAAGGCAAAATCAGGTGGCTAATTACAAGTAACCACAGACAACTAGTAATCCTTGAATAATCAGGTTTCAAAAACCTTGAATTATTAGATTCATAGATCCTTGTAAATCTCTGAAGTAATTAAAGCCTGACTGAGGAGCTAAGCGATCTTTAGCTCAAATCCTGTGAATAGATTAGCTTGCAAACATAATGTATGCTGACTATTAATGCACTATTTTGCTGTATAAGCAATGGGCATAATTCTGCAAAACTCTACCCAATTTGTACACATAATAGACTCAAATCATCTTTACGGAGCTAAAGCTAATGTTAAGGGAAAACATTATGAAATATTATTTTATCTCTTACGATTCCAGTGATAACATGAGATGCTCTAATTGAAAGAATACAGCTAGATAAGATATTTCAAGGGTCCAAGAATTAAAAACTGTAAATCTTTTCATAACTGAAGAAATCTGAGGAGAGCACTCTAGTAACAGGAGTGTGAACTGCTATTCTTCCAGACAATTCTAAACAGATTCTCCACTATTCGGAAAGGCTTTCTAGAATTCCTAAACTACTGTTAATTGTATATGTTCTAACACAAAATATCCTGACTTCCTTTCTTGGAAATGCACTATAATGTCTACTGTAAGTTAAATTTCTTAGAAGTTACCTGGAACCTCTCCACTAAACTTTAGAGGGAGCAGGGACCATCCATTAAATAGGCTTGTATTTAAAATACACACATAGGGAAATGAAATATTTACACACATAAGCCATTTGAGGCTATCTGAAACAAACACTTATTAACTCATCCTTCTGTCTGAGCTCATCAAAACTCACAGCACTTCAGAGACTGCAAGGTTGTTTTTAAGTGAAATTGGTATAATAGTCACAATCACTAGAATTCCATCGGTCACCAAGACTAGAGACTCCATTTGACCTGCTAAGTACAGCCCAGCTTAAGTGTGAATTTGATGTAATGGGAAAAGAGTAACATCCCTCTCTGCACAAATTCTTAGTCTTTTTTTTTTTTTTTTTTTTTTTTTTGTATCTTCTGCATTCATTGCCTGGAGCTTTTAGGTGAACATCTGAAGAAAAAAAGAAAAAAGGAAAAAAAAAAAAAAGACCGTCCATTGTCCCAGATCCCTTTTTAAACAAGACAATGAGGCTACAGCAAATTTGAACCACAGCTTGTTTGAGCTTGTTTGTTGTCTCCCTTCCTCATGAGGTAGCTGAATATTTGTTGAGGATTCATTAGCTTTCATGGTGCAGAACCAAGGGCCCAAGATGAGAACAAGAAGCAGCAGCAGCTTAACATTACTAACAGGAAGACAAGTGCTGTAGAAAAGGTGGGAATGGGTATTGCTCTCATGTTTCCTTCCACCTGCCCAGATCTGCAGCTTCACACTTCACACTGCCACGTTCTCCATCATCTTCCTTCCTCCCCTTCCAATAAAATCAGAAGCAAAACAGGTCCAGTTTCCCAAAAATGGGGAAAATAAACCCAAAAACTAAGCCTCACAAAAAATGCAGCAGAAAGCTATCATGTTTTGGGCACTTGTTACAATTCTATATCATGATGCCTTTTCAGTGAATCAAATCAGTTAGCTGCACAAGAAGTTTATTTTACATACTGACCTTGACATTCTAGTTCTGAGCAGCATCATCTCTTCTCTGTTCTAGTCACAAATGTTATATGCTATTGGGCTTTCTTTTTGCTGTTCTAAATATCTTCAAACTTTTTGGCATTTCTTCATCTGGTTGTCCTGTGGGTACTTCCAATTTCTCAGCGGCATTAAGACTAGTTAGGGGTACTTTCATATTAAGGAACTTTCTCTAAGCAACTTGTCTCCTTTTCTAGAGGGCAAGAGAGGGGGGAAAATCTCATTTCTAAATATATAATGCAAACATTATGTAGTTCAAATTTAAAAATTCAAAACCCTATTTCAATTATCATAATTGTTCAAAGAGAATTTCGTGCCTATGTAAAAAACTAACACTTCTGGCCTAATAGCTATGGCCCTGAAAATGCACAGGTGATGAAATATTTCTAAATCTCCATTAGAAGCTTAGATTACAATGGCACTTTAATGAAAGATAGAATTGACCTTGCTGAAATGCAAAATTATACTAGAAGACTCTTTATATTACACTAACAATGATGTGAGATTATATAAGCTTTTGAGATGACATACTGTTGGGTCCAATTTTTCAGCTGCGCCTTGCAAAGATGAGAAGAAAAACCTAACTATTATAGCTCAGGTGCACTGCTAAGAAGCACAGCATATATATAGTTAAAGTGAATAGGAACAATAGGTCAGCATGATGGAACTTGTGGGGGGAAAAAAGCTACAAAATGTGGAGGTCTACAAAACAGTAAAATATATATCATCCCTGAAATGATCTTTGGACTCATGCCTTTTAAAAAGAAAGAAAGAAAAAAAATAAAGAAATAAAAAAAAAAGGAAACCAGATCTTTGGCAAAATAACAGAGACCAACATAAAAGCGCAGGTAGAATTTGCAACTGCGCTAATTTGAATCAAACCCTGGAAAGCTTCAAAAGGTTCCAAGAACTAAACTTTAGAGAACTTTAGTGTAGAAATTCAACAATAATTTGACATCTGCTGCTTTCTTCTGACACTTACTGTTACACCTTCAGATGTACATCCCATATATTCAGTTAACACCAAGAGATGAGAGAAAATTTAAGCCAACTGACCTCTATCACCTCTAAAGATTTCTCACTAAGCCATCCTATTATCTCCCAATAATCCCATAAAGCGTCTCATAAAAACTGAAAACATCCGTCACATATTTGCAATATAAGAAGCAACTTACTACACAAGATAAGGCCAGTGATTCATCTAGTCTAGCACCATGCTGCTGATAATGGTAAGGTTCACCTTTCCCTAAGAGGAAATTCTGCCTCTAACATGAACAAAATATGTCTATGTGGAGGTGTCTCTGTCATGAACTTATCCTATAAATCATGTGGTTTTATAAGTGCAATTTTATTTTTATTTTTGCCTTAATTAACCATATTTACATTTTCCATATAAACAAGTAATCACACATTCAATTTTTCTACCTTTCTACCACTTTGATTTCATGTTGCAGTAAGTTAAATGGATTCACCACGTGCTAAGAAAAATAATTTCATTAAAAAAAAAAAAAAGAAAATTAAACATTCATTGAATTATCAGCAAGGAAAGAGAAAGATACAGTGTATCCTCCATATCTTCCATACAAAAATTAACTTTATATCACTGTTGTGTTTATTCCCATCCATACAGTATCAGTCTGATACTGACCATCTTTGGTCAGTGCATTGCCCACACTTTCTCTGTACTTATCTGCAATTAATGGTCAACCCTGATTAACAAAAATATCCATGCAATTTTTATCCTATTTGAATGCTGAATTTTCCTGTATCTAATAAGGAATAGGAACCAAAACATTTAAAGGTTTGATTCTATGTATTTTAAAAACTTTAAAAAAAAAAAAAAGAAAAAAAAAATATTTGAAATTCATCTCACTGAATGCAACTTGAGACAGATATCAGAGTTACAAACTGTAAGTTCAAAGAAATAAAAAGAAACCAATTGTTAATAACAATGAACAGCCTGTAGCAATTAACGATTTTTTTAAAATGACAAATGCTGTGAGTCTTACTATAATTTTAATCGCTCTGACATATTTTTCTTTCATATTTAATAGAACAGAAACATTTGCTGTTGTTTTTTAGTTACAGATCTAAAGATGTATTAGGATGTGACAGATCCAAGAAGCCATACTTTTATTTAAAACTTCTTCATCTTGTAAATAGTCCTTTAGAATTTCTGGCTTTAATCATCAGTTTAATGAAGTCTAATGGATCTGTTATTATCCTTTCCCTTTAATGTAGTAATGAGAATAAAAATATAATTAAGGGTGCTTGAAATAAAGGAACAAAAGCTGAAGACAAGGGAGAAAAAGAGATAGATACAGCAATACTACATAAATGAAAGGTCAAACAATCCACAAATAGCTTTTCTATAGGCAACCACTCTAAAACATTGATTCCATGATTCCAAAGCTTATTAATAAACCTGCAACCTCCTAAACTTGTTACAGAAACCTCTTATGCACAATTCTGTCATGAACAAAACAAGTCCAAGTAAAGTCCAAGTCCAAGTAAAAATGAATTTTTATGCACCAGGTTTAAGATAAAAGTCAAACCATATTTTACTAAAAGCAAGTTGTTAAGCAATAATTGTGAAGGAGTTTATGTCTGTGCTTTGCATGTTGTGATTGTGCTTTATCTCAATTAAAGAGACTATACAGGAAAAATAAAGTCTGGTTACTTTCCAGGAAGATAAACAAACTTATGTTGGATACATGTATTTACTTTCAAGAAGCTTCTCAACTGAATTTTGTTACTTTTTATAGTTTTACTCTGATAAAGAAGTATTGGGTACAAAATAAAATCCCGATTTGAAGAAAAACTTTGAATAAGATATGCAACACATATGCAACCCATGCTTATAAATTGACAAAAATTATTTGCATAGGCAGTATTTTCCTCTGAAGGTATCCCAAACGCTGAAGTTTCTAGGCTGTGAATTTCAATGGGACATAAAAATACTTTTCCTTCTTACAAAAAAAAAAAAAAAAAAGTTTTAAATTCAGTTTGGATTTTTATGGCAAATAGGAAATCAAATTTCTTGGATCTCTAGCACAGATATATAAAATAATGCTAAATCTTATTTTCCACATTCTTGGACAGGACAAAAGCATATAAGCTTTATATGGCCTAAAATAACATGGCCTTACTTTCTCTTTATTATCTGACACTAGAAAATATTTTACATTTCTTGTATTATACATTTCTCTTTAATAAAATAAAGAATCAAAATAATCAGCATTATGAGAAGCCTCTCTCTTCCCACCACAGTAGTATAAGTAACAGAAATAAAATTCTATGCCTTGTTTCTCAATTTAAATATAATAATTGTTTTATAAATTAACATCCTACAGTAATATTACTTGGCAGTAGATGAGGAAGCAGATTCATCATGCTTATTTCAGCTCATTGATGAGACCAATGAAATACAAAGAAGAAACAGGTTGCCCAGAGAAGTTGTGGATGCTCCATCAATGGAAGTGTTCAAAGCCAAAACTGGACGGGGCCCTGGGCAACCTTATTTAGGGGGAGGCATCCATGACCATGGCAGGGATATTGGATCTTGAACATTTTTAAGGTCCCTTCCAACCCAAGCCATTCTATGATTTTATACTACCAAAAACAAACAAACAAACAAATAAATAAATAAATACCGAACTTTCTTTATTATTTCCTCCCTACATCATCCCTTACCTCTCTTCCTAAGTTTCTGCAATGCATGCAATTCCTCTGGTTATTAATTCCTTTGGCTTCTCATTTCCACTACAGAGAACCTATACTTTCCTTGAAGCCTAAGGGAATTTTGCCAATGGAGTGCAATTTAAATAGCGTACAATTGTGCTGGGCAAAATAAGCAATGAACTCAGGCTGATCTTCACCTACAAGTCACCTCATTTTTTTCTAAAAATGCACAAGTTTCAAAAAGATAATGCCATTTAGATTTCTATTCCATGCTTACTAAGTAGTTAAGAATAGCATACTTTTATCAGAAGCAGGAAATAAATATGTAATGAATGATGTTTTCCAGGAAAACATTTATAACAATTTTTAGCTTGTTTCCCCTTCCAATATGCAGAGAACTGAATTTTAGTCTTTTTTTTTATTATTATTATTTCTGTTGTCATATATATATCTAAGCTCAACATAGTGCCAAAATAAATTTTGTATGCCTTTTGCATATTTCCCTTTTTGATGGAAGAGAGGCATAAAGGAGAGCATCAAGGTGGACAATTTTGAATAATTTATTCATGACTCTTTTTTTTTTTAATAGGTTGAGTTCCTACAAGATGAGTATGTAGCATCACAGCATGATGCTTAGGCTGTTCTATATATGCAAGGATAATGTTAATGAGACTTTTTATAAAGAATAAATGTTGAGCAACTCCTTCTTTCCTTCCTTTCATGCAACAGTTGGAGTCAAATGGTTGTTCAAGCTTGTTATGCACAATCCTGTTGTTATAGGGAGAACTATTCTATAAGAAGATTAGATATTAGCTTAAGCTGCCTTGGTACAAGTGAATAAGCATGAGCCTGCAGATATACAAATGCTAAATCCACTGGCATTATCATTTCTTAAGCATTCAGAAACCTCCAAGCTTTTCTAGGTGGTAAAGCATCCTACTACACATAAGTCTATTTCACAGACATACAAAATCTGTTTATTTTCAATAGAAGCAGCATTGTTCAAGTTAAGTTATAGTGTAATAAACAGATTAGGGCATTAGGAAACAGAATTACTAAAAGTGAAAGATCCTCAAAGGGAAGGGAAAGAAATAAATGCTGAATCCTCTATTTCAAACAAATATGGAATGAAATTTAAATTAAATCTAGCTCAAAATAATTTACCTTTTGGCATCACATATCAGTATTTCAAGTATCAGTTCAGAAAGTAAACAACTCACTAGGTTGGATGAAAAATTACCCTGTCTCTTTTGATTCAGTGTGAATTTTCAAATTTAAAGTAACCTCTAGTCATTTATTTAAGGCACCTTGTTAACACACTGTTTGTTATACCAAAGTAGAGACAAGAACTTTCAAGATTTTAACTTACTCCTAGAACTCTTAGAACATCTCATTTTTTTCTACTGTCCTCAGTGGCCTGTGGCAGTTTGTTAACAGTATAAATGGGCTATATTTAACATTTTCTTTCACCTACAAAGTTAAAACTTCTAGGCAAAAGGTTCATCCACTACCTTTCTTTATGAGAATTTAAATAATACTGATTTGACCTATAGATCTTATGCTGAAGCTTGACACAGAATGCTCTTACTCTCATTACACTAATTGCTATCATAAAGTAAATTATTGCATTAAGAGTCAAAAAGTCAATGATCCTTGCTGAACAGAAAGTTTTTAAAAATTATTATTATTATAATGTAAAGTGGGCTATATCTGTGTTTCTACCAGTACGTATCATACGCATTTCCATGCTGAAGTACAAAGCCTGAAGACTAAGTATTTCTAAAATGTCTTTGAAGTGGTCCATTATTTATTTATTTATTTATTTTTTAATAGCAACAGATTTTGCAGATACTACCAGAAACTGCAGAAAGAGGGTTGGGTTGCTTTTAAAATGTTGTTAATATCTGCTTCTTTATAGTCTCTTTAAATCAGAAGGGTCTTTACAGTTGTCCTGCTTAGCTTTAGAATACTGTGCCAAATTAAAAATAAACAGTAAATTTTCTTACATTTGCAGCACACTCTAAAACAACTTAAATAATAATAATAACTTAAATAGTAATAATAATAATAACAATAATAATAAATTAATTAAACCTAAACCTCTGTCGCTTTCCAAAATCTGACCACCACTGAACATTGATTTAAAATTTGAGAGACCATAAAATGTACAGGTTATAACAGGACCTAAACACAAAAAGCTCAGCCATCCTACCTAAGCTCTTTCAAGAAGATTCATCTTGCTGGTAATTACATGCCTCAAGAATACATCTATCCCCATCTCTAGTCAAAAAATGGCTAAAGGAAGAGCTACCTTTACATCAATGCTATAAGTATTTTGTTCACTCTAAGAAACTGAACAAAACAGTGACTACTACTGGGAACAAGAACAGGTCTTTTTCTCCTTTTCTCCTAGTTGTACTGTTATACAAATGCCTTAGAAAGTCACAAAGTCCTGTCCAAATCACATTTAAACTCAAAATAAACTCTTTGTAATATTTAGGCCGTTGTACTTTTAAAAGAAACGGGAATATGCTCTTCAGATAGCATGGAGGTCAGAAAACTCAAATACATACAAAAAGTTAATGCCTTAGGTTATCTACTGTGTACACAGATGTTTGGGATAAATAAATCTTGCTAACAGTAGCCTCTGCTCTGCAGAAAATGGCTAGGCTTATGTGTTCTCTTGCCACTGTCAGAAACAGAATGTCAGACTAGATGGACCGTTGGCCTGAGTCAAGGACGTTTCTTATATTATCTAACACTTGAAAATTGTACTCAGATCAAATGACATTATCTTTCAGGTTTGGATATTCTATAATATTCTACAGCACATAAATATTTCCAGCATTCTTGAAGGAATAAAATGAATTGATAGTCTTTCAGACAAATCTGGGGAGCATAAGAGGTAACTCCAGATGGATTTTTCTGGTTTTAACATTTTACTTTCTTTTAAGTGAGTTCTTTTCTGAAAGGCTTCTGTGTAGAGTTTTCATTGAACTATTCTATATCAGCATGCTTTTTCTTCAAAGATGTGCTGTCCCCCAACCCTTCCAATACAAATACGTTTAACATTCAATTTATTTCCTCTCCTTTATCTTGTACCTAAGGCAAAATACCTGGAATTAAAGAATGAAATGTTTCTACAGTTAGTTGTGCTAATTTCATTTCTTCTGAAGCTAGAGGTGCGGTTTCACTGCATTTGTTCTTCTATTACTTTGAGTTTTTTTCTTAAGATTGGTGAATTTTCTTGTTTGGCATCTGTAACATCAGCAGTATTTTAGCACACAGTTTAATGAAATCCAACTAACAATGTAAATATCCCTTCAGGGAGAAAGAAATCTTGGTATAGAGATAACTTCTTAAAGTGTGTGTCTACAGAATTTGCAGATTTGCTACGAAATTCAGTCTGCTGCAATGCATGACTCTTTTCCCTCTTTCTTTTGTCTGTCATATCATCTTTCAAAAACAAACTTTTTATTTTTTTTGTAAGTCAGGCTGAGTCCAATTGGAAATGAACACTGAGAACTACCTTGCACCAGCTTTATTGAATTAATATTTGAATTATTTGGTAATATTTGAATTACCTTGAGACAATATAAAGGGCAGAATTATTCAGTTTAATACAGTAAAAAAGTATTGTGCTACATGAGTCTTTTTTGTCTCAGATACTTTACAGTATCAGGTACAAAGATTAATGTGTAAGTAAACAGAACTGATAAAGAAACTGAAGGTTTCTAATAAAGAAACTGATAAAGAAACTAAAGACAAAGGTGTAAAACTGGCTTGAAAAACAAAAAGTATCTATTTCAGTTTGCAATTGTGAACAATTTTCAGAATATACTCTCTTCCTTTTTCCTTGTGTTTTCCTTGAGTATGGAAGCAACAGATTTTAGCAGTAGGACCCATGTTTTTTGCTAAGAACTAAAGTGAGAAAGGGGGCAAGATTTTTTGCTAATACTGGCCAAACTGTTCTGAAAAGGTCTTGAACTTAACATACGATCACATAGAATTTCACGAAGGCTAATATGGAATTATGAAAGAATTTGAATACTGCTTTAGCATGAGTTAGTTTTATCTCTTTGAACACTTATAGGGCACCTCTCCAAATGTGGTGATTTCATATCTAACCATGTGTCCAAAATCAAACTTCTTTCTTTGGTGTAATCTTATTTTTTTGTGCATTTTTTTTTTCTGTGTAGCTCTTTTACAACTTCTGCATTTCCTCACCACACTAATTTGAAAACTGACTTATGATAAATGATTCTGTGACATGGCCAGATATATATGTGTTGAAGGAAAAAAGAAGTGTTAGGACACTAGCTGCAAACAAATTAATTTGAACAAGTCTCCCTAAGAATTGCTTTATTCATTGGACTCTGAAATGTATGTTATCTTCAGTTTATCCAAAGCAGCCAAATTAAATTGGGACTTGCTCAAATATTTTCCGTAGGCCTTTACAAGTCCTATAAATCTCTGTATAAGTTAAACACACATTCTATTACTATAGTGTAAAAAGACTTTTTTTAAAATATATATATATATATATATTAATCTGTAGTGATTTCTAAGCAGTCATAATTTGGCATTGTCTAATTTATTTTCATAGCTCCACTCTGTATCTTTCTCTAGTAAAGTTTAACTTCCAAGTTTTACTCAACTCTATTCTCAACTACTGTAATCCATGTCCTTGGAAAAGAACAAGTTTTTTTCTAACCAAAAACTGTGAAAAGATGACTGTTCCAAACAAATGTGTAGTAGTTAGACTGAAGGATATAGAAACAATGACAAGACTTATCCTCAGTGGAAAAGGATGAGGTTAGAGAATACTTAAACAACCAGGACATATCCAAGTCCATGGACCCTGATGGGATGCTTCCACAAGTGCTGAAGGAGCTGGCAGGTGTCACTAGAAACTCTCAAGTGTCTTTGAATGATGATAACCATTGGGAGAGGTGCCTGAAGAATCAAATACCAATCCTATATCCGAGAACAAAACACAGCACCCAAAGAACAACAAGCCAGTCAGCCTCACCTCAGTCTCTGGGACGGTTTTGGAAAAAACAGTCCTGGGAACCATTTCCAGGGACACGGACGACAAGAAGGTCATCAGGCATAGTCAGCATAGATTCACCAAGGGAAAGTCATGTTTGATGACTTCATAAACTTCTAGCAAGAAGATTGGCTTGGTAGAGCAGTGGATACCTAGACTTCCGTAAGGCTTTTGACACTGTCCCCCGTAAGATCCTCATAAAGAAGCTGTTGATGCACATACTGGGTGGACTGAAAACCGGCTGAATGGCCAGGCTCTTCGTGTGGCACAAAATCTAGCTGGAAGCTGGTAACTAGTGGTGTACCTGAGGGGTCAATACTGGTTCCACTGCTGTTTAACATCTTCATTAACGATCTGAACAATCACTCAGCAAGTTTGCTTATGACACAGAACTGGGAGGAGTGACTGATACACTAGACATTTGTGCTGCCATCCAGAGGGACGTTTCTAGAGAAACTGGCTGAAAGAAACCTTACACAGTTCAAAGTCCTACACCTGGGGAGGAACCAGACACCAGTACATGCTGGGAGCCACCCAGCTTAGAAGCATCTTTGCAGAAAAGACCATGGCGGTCCTGGTGACGACCAAGTTAAACGTGAGTCAGCAGAGTACATTTGCTGTAAAGAAGGTTAATGCTATCCTGGGGTGTATTAAGCATGGCCAACATGCTGAGGGAGGTGATTCTTCCTCTCCGCTCAGCCCTGGTGAGGCCACACCTGGAATATTGTGTCCCGTTATGGACTGCCAATATAATAGAGACGTGGGCATCCTGGAAAGAGACCGTTGAAGGATCAGAAAAATGATGAAGGGACTGGAGCACATCTCCTATGTGGAGAGGCTGTGAGAGCTGAGGCTGTTCAGCTTGGAGAAGAGGAGGTTAAGGAGGAAATCTTATCAATGTCTATAAATACCTGGAGGAAGGGTACAAAGAAGATGGAACAAAATCCTATATGACTCAAACTGAGATAAATATTAACGGCATCAGGCATAGCTTGAATTAATACTATTTATTCTTTAATAGTAGGACACCGGTGATGAGTGGTGTCCCTCAGGGGTCTGTCTTGGGACTGCTGTTTTTCTGTGTCTTCATCAATGACATAGACGATAGGACTGAGTGCACCCTCACTAAGTCTGCAGATGACACCAAAATGAGTGGTGCAGTTGATACCAAAGAAGGAAGAGATGCCATCCAAAAGGAATGGGAGTTACTGGAGATCTGGGCCCTTGGGAACTGCATGAGGTTTAACAAGTCCAAGTACAAGATATTGCACCCTGGTTGGAGCAACTCCAGAAAGGAGTACAGGCTGGGAGAACTAACAGAGAACAGCCCTTCAGAGAAGGGCTTGGGGGTTCTGGTGCATGAAAGGTTCAACATGAGCATTTGCAGCCCAGAGCAATGTGCATTTGCCGACCAGAAGGCCAACTGTGTCCAGGGCTGCATCAACAGCGGTATGACCAGCAGGTCGAGGGAGGAGCTTGTTCCCCACTACTCTGTCCTCATAAGGCCCCACCTGGAGTACTGCATCAAGATTTGGCGCCCCCAGCATGAGAAAGACGTGGACCTGTTAAAGCGGGTCCAGAGGAAGGCTAAAAGATCATTAGAGGGCGAGAGCACCTCTACTTTGAAGAAAGGAGGAGAGAGATGGGAATGTTCAGCCTGGAGAAGAGAAGGCTCCAGGGGGAGCTCACTGCAGCCTTTCAATACTTAAAGCCATCTTATAAAAAGGATGGCAAAGGACTCTTTACTCAGGTAGATAATGATAGTACAAGGGGGAATGGTCTTAAACTGAGAGGATAGATTTAGACTAGACGTTGAGAGGAAAATCTTCTCTATAAGGGTAGTGAGGCAGTGAAACAAGTTGCCCAGAGAAGCTATGGATGCCCCTTACGTGGAGGTGTTCAAGGCCAGGTTGGAAGGGGCCTTGACCAACTTGATCTAGTGGGAGGCATCCCTGCCTAAGGCAGGATGAATTAGATGATCTTTAAGGTTCCTTCCAACATGAGCTTTTCTATGATTCTATGATGTATGTAAATGAGTATTAAATCCAATAAAGTTCTTTG
Organism: Anas acuta; assembly: GCF_963932015.1. NCBI lineage: Eukaryota > Metazoa > Chordata > Aves > Anseriformes > Anatidae > Anas > Anas acuta. The sequence continues at coordinate 187,568,344 of NC_088979.1, forward strand.
GCATCTACCAACGCACTTGGTTGGGCAGTATGTCGATGTGCAACATCTTTATTGAAATATATGCCTTTATATACACATTAAATGTCCTGGTTAGCACATTCATAGGGAAAGCCTGTGAAATATATTGATTCATCTTTTATCACACTGTTTCTCCATTTAGATACAAACAATGGATCAACGTCTTTTCTTTATAAGTTAGTTTCAATACTTTATAACATCAACATTATAAGACTGAGTTACATCTCATACTACTGCTACATACTTCATTATAACTAGAATAAATTTAGGGCTAATAGACAATCATCTAAAGCTCTTCCAGGAAAAGATCCTGAAGAAGTCTCAACAAGTCACAACAAGAGATACTTAACTGTTAACTCTACTAGTTCATTGGACAGGTAGTTATTACTAAGGAGTAGTTTACACTAGGAAAGTGGGAGTGTATAAACTCATTGAGTTCATGAATACTCCACTATTCAGAATCCCCCATAAAGTCAAGATACAGTTCCTTCATTTTATGAATCTTTTGTATTGCTTTTAACAGCACCTGGATAAGAAGCAGATGTAAAGATAAAACATGATTTCATAATGCTTTATGATCATAAATCTCATTTGGGTGTTTCCATTCATTAGATTTTATATTAATTCAAGCAATGGGACTACATATTTCTGAGCTGTAGTCCATTCACCAGACGATATTTAGGAGGGAAACGCTGTCACTGTTTGAAAAGAGTTATTGATGTGACAAGAGTAATTATAATAGTGCTTTATGGTTTGGGGAGTAACATAACATAGCTCTGGTTCACAGGCAGCAGAGAGACCATCGTTATAATGCATGTGGTGTGATGCAGCATGTTACTCTGTATTATTAGCCCTGCATGGCTTTCCTAGAGAAATGGCGGCAAGTTAGGACTAATATAACATGAACTAAAGTATTTGCAATTCCCTCCTCAACATCTGCTCCGTAAAATGCAATTTGCTTATTTGTGCAAGCTGTGCTTCTTTAGCAAATCTCCAAATCCTCTTTCAGATGTACCTGCCTGATTTACACAACTTGAATGTGGCCCATAATGGCCTACATTTTAATTTCATATAGTTTAACACCGCAGTAAGCAACCTGTTTATTTAAATTCCATCAAAAACAAAGCAACGCAAAGGTATGAGTGACCAGAGAGTCAGAAAGCAAGAATAGGGATATTTTTTTTTTGTCCGTTTTTCAAGAGGCAGAGCTCTCAGATCACCAGGAAGAATATTAAGGAAAGCAGTTAATATGTAGTTAAAGGAATTATAATGCACATGAACATATGTTGTTTTACCTAATTTTGATCAACTTAAAAGTAAAAATGTCTTTATTCTTTCAGTTGGGTTTAACACACCATCTGGTTTAATTATTCCTTAGGTAGTACACTATAAAGATAATAGTAACGGTATTGTTAAGCCAATCCAAAAGAACGTTTCTGTTGTGATTTTTCACCAAGGATGTTCCTCAAACTCGTTGACAATGAGGTCAATGTAATAAGCTTTTGCATAAGTATCACGTTACTGCCAGTATTTAGCAGATGTTAGTTTAAGATTGTCACCTCTGTGTTGACTCAAATCTTCTGCTTATTCGGTGGAAGAATGTAGTCCCAATCTGAAGTACTCCTTAAAATTTGAGTTTCATGCAAACTGCAAAAATCCTTTGAAAGCATTTTATTAAAATACATTTAATTTGATTTAAATAGATGAGAAGAAATGATGGCATTAGAAACAAGATTTTATAGGATTGTCTGTTAAAAGGAAATAAACTGCAGTTTATAAAAGTCATATTGATTAAAGAATCAAAATACTAAAGTCAATCTCAGTCCTCATTTCAGCAAGGAAAGATATGCCCGCTGAGACTTATGAAATATACTGCTTTGATCAACTACGCAAGTGGAATATTGAAGGTTCATTATTCATTGTAATACCAGAGGGAAGTCAGGGATTTAGGGATTCACTTCAACATCTTTGAGTGGAAAAGTGATTTCAAGCAGTTTTGTAATAATCCCAATTTCAAAGAGTCCTAGTGAACTTCACCATTCCACTCCTGCCAACTTTAAACAGGACTTAGTTACTGCCCTAGCTAAAAACTACTTTGTGTTGCTTATCTTTTAAACTATTATTCCAAAAACTGAATTCTGTAACAAATTCTTACAGACCTGAACATTATCTAATAACCCAAAACACTATTGCCTTCAAAGGTGTTTCTGAACTAAGGCAAAAAGTAAAGTAAGTCTAGAACAGCATTTCATCACAAAGAATGCATAAAAACATGCACTTTATGAAACACACAACAAATTATTATGAATTTAGCAAAAGAAAAGAGAACATTTAAAATACATTATTGGTAGGAGGCATGCTCAATATTCACAATATTGTAACCTACATACTTGTATTCTCAAATGTAGTATTACAGTTCTGATTCCCTGAGAAAGAATATTTGATGATGGTCACGAGTTAAGAACAAGAAATACAAAACAAAAAACCCTTAAGCCTTTAAAAAATTAAAACATTTTAAGCAAACAGGTGTTTTTGCAATGCTTAACTTTGTTGCCCCTTGTAGCTAGATCCAATTTATGGTATAATATTTCTATTACAGCAGTTAGTGGAGTCTGGTGACTGCATGAAATACAGGAAGGAAAAAACAAACAAACTTCTCAATGCCCTTACTAAATGGATTTAACGGAAATCATTTGTGTTTTTTAACTGCCTAGAAGTTTCATCCAACCCTGGAATCCCTGAGAAAAAAAAAAAAAAAAAAAAAACAGAAGAAACAGAAGAAAACAGAAGCATTTATATTTACTGCTGTGATTACTGGGCTGAATGATTTTTTGATATAACCAAATACATTTGGGTTTGCATTTCAGAGTAAATAAATAACTGAACTAAGCACAGCTGTAGCCCATAAGTGATTAACAGAAGATACTAGTCACCTTTGGGTACTTAGATATGTTTTCTTATAAGAAGGGTTAACTGAAAGTCAGGGATCTCTCCTAGTGTTCATTACATTAAGTTCTAAGAATAAGTACATTTCCACTGGACATACGGTACTGATGAGTAGGAGACATTTGAGCTGTAACTCAAAATTTGAGCTTAAAAGGCCTTAGTAAGTCCAAAGCAGCTTAGCAACATGTAAGAAATTTCAGGAGACGCAGACAATTTCATAAGTCTGCACTAAAATCACAGAAAGGGCAAGAGTACTGAAGGAACCTGTCTGAACACCAATTTGACCAAAAGAGAAAGAAAGAAGGGGAAAAAAAAAAAAAAAAAAGCATTGAAGTGTTGCGTGGGGATCATTTCCATGATCTGTCTTTCAGCGTGGCAGGAGCTCAAAAATCACAGTGTCTCAACTGGTTGGGAATGTAAAATACTCTTATTCTCTTTGGATATTGCAGATTGTTGTAATTTGTACTCAGTAAACAAAATAACACAGGTACAGGAACATTAAAATGTATCTGGCTGGCTGTTCTACTGTGTATCACCATCTGCAACACAAATCACTAGCAAGCAGTGCTGGCAATGCTTTAGAACCTGCTGTAGCATCTGTCTTCTGCTTCAAGGGAATGGCAGCCTGTCCACCTTCCACCCTTCCCAAATACAAAAAAAAAATAAAATACGTGCCCTAGAAGTAACTTAACCATAAGCTTTTCCCCCTCACTGGCTTGTCCACAAGGAGTACAACTCACAGTCTGAGAAACACAGCATTAGAGGAGTCTTCAAGGTTATGGTTCTGATGAGATGCTGCACAATCTTGGCACATAACAACTTAAATTAAAAGTGCGAAATTGAGTGATATAACGGACTTGTTGTTAGAAAAAAAAAGTTAACTGCTAGATATTACCATTTCACAGATGCTTAGCATTAAGAAAAAAACAGTATCATTATATAAACATAACTTGAAAAGAGCTCTTCCAGTCATCAAATCCAGCACCTTGCTATCATAGAGTATGTATTACAATCCTACTTGTAAGCTAATTAAATCCCACTTTTATTTATTTATTTATTGTCACTAACCTGGAAGAATATTCAAAAACTTATTTATACTAGTTATCAAAAATATTTTATTGATGCCACTCATCCTGAGGTAACACTGTAGCTATTCTCCTGCCATACCATATTAGATCTCTCAGTGTTGTTTGACTAAACAAGCCAAGCACTTTTAAACTTAATTTCTGGAAAAACATTCCATTTCTCTGAATGTCCAACCACCTTTCCAGCGAATCCAGTATAAGTATCTGAATAAATGGAATTATACATAATATATACATATGTATATATTATACATATATACATGAATCTCAGCAATGATGATACTTCTCAGCATACTCAGATACTCAGCAATGACAATACTTCTGTATTTTCTAATTCACCTTAGGGTCACCTTCATCCCTTCCCCCACAGTTCTAGTGATGATTCATAGCTTTCCTACAACTAACCAATATACTAAAGACCTCTGTTCCTGGACGATGATTGATTTCATTTTACTGCAGAAATTCATGATGAAAATTAATAAACACATGATGTTGTACTTTCACTAACTTTAGTTCATCTCCTTTCCATTACTGAAGTCTTCAGTATCATCCACTGGTGTTACACTTCATCCTGTACTTATATCTAGCATATATCATACCTGCATCATTTTTAAAGGTAACCCAAATACATTTCTCTTGACACGTGCAACCTAAATGTATTTGCTTTTTGAAGCATTAGATACAAGGCATTCTTTGGCAATACTTAGAATCTTGACTGCAATGCAAAATAATCCCAGACTGATGTTATGTCAAATGACACTGTGGTCGAATTACTTGTTTCAAAACAGTGAAACCAGCCAAACAACAAAGTTTACATATGGAGACTACTGCAACAGCTATTTGATTTTATGTTTAAAAGAAAATGACTAATGCTTTTCATTTAGTAGAAAACAGCTGCACTCCTAGCTTACTATCTAGAAAGCAGGAGGAAGAGAAGTAACCGTTTAAGAAAAAACATTTTTAGTGAAAAATGGCTTCAACTTTGGGAATTGCTGTTGCCAATAGGTTGTTAGAAAAATACTAGCAAAACACTTAAATAAAATGTATTAATACTCAGAAGATTTTCAAATAATTATCAACTTGAAAATGAATAAAAAGATATAAACTGCTCACAAGTACCAGCAGTTAAGAATACACAATTCCATCTAAAAATAAATTCTCCAGTCACTCACACACTATAGTAGTTACCTAATGTATCAGGAAACCATTGAAAAGGGAGCCTTGAAGAATAATCACAAAGCAACCACTTAGTCCCTTTCTGTCATTTTCCTACTTTTACTGCAAGTTTTAGCAACATGGTCAATAAAACAAGAGAATCTGAATTATTATGCTTTTTGCCATAATTTTTCTAAGTGGAGAATTACATACTTGAGGAACAAAAGATGTACTTGGGCTCAAAGATTAAGCTTTACCCTGTTCTTTCTACTCCCATGTCAATCAAGTGCAAGAAAATATCGATAACTTTTCCAGCATCTTAATGAATGCATTGTTTTTTTGAAAAGAGGTCAAATCAACGATTTTCCCATAGAAAATATTGTCAGATTCTCTAAGTAGTGAAGTAACTGGTTTTTTTTCATAAATGCAGTAACAAGACTTTGATCTTCAGTTTGAACATGTGCAGAAATGTACATCACATTTATTTAGCTCAGAAAGACTGTTCTTTGGATTACGACTGCTGACACCAGGTGTTAAAAGTAATAAACCATGCGACAGTCAGATCCACCAGCATTGGACATGTTCCCAGCTGCTGGCCAGTACTTGATCTCCTTTTTCTAAGCAAGGTATTCAAGAAAGTAGTAAAAAACCCTCCTGTCTAACACCACCTGTCAGCTGGGCTTCAGACCAGGCTACTGGGCAGATAAAGCACCTGGGGCTCGGCTGGATGACCTCCTTGTTGGAGAGAGAAGAAGGAACAATCATATTCATCCTAACAGACTTGGCAGCTTTGGTACAGCTGACCTCCAAATATTCCTGCTATCCCAAAGACAGCTGCAGAGGGTAAACAGTAATAGCTTGAAATTACTTGGGTCATTTTTCTCACACCAAACTCAGGAGACTAAAGGCTGGGTTCTTTTGGTTGGTTGTTATTTTTTTTTCCCCCCTTAATCATCTTCAGCCTCACAATGATCATACTAATCCTAGATCCTGATGATGAATAAATAGATCTAGAGTGCTAGCACTAAAGCACACACACAACATTCAACTCAACCCTGTGCTGAGACTGAAGGAAAGCTGTTTAAAAAAGAACCTGCCTAAATAAACTGGTAAAAACTGAATACAGGAAGGCCAAAAATGATGCTGGAAGCTTGACCAAACTGCTCTAAAAACCAAATTCTCTGCAATTACTCCAATTTACAAATACGTTTGTCTCTGTGCTAATAAAAAAAAAAAAAAAAAAAAGAGTATCTCCTCAAGTTTCAAGATTTGCTGGAATTCGCCTGCTTTTCAGTCATGGGTTGAACACAGTGAAGCAGTTACTCATAACTCTGTATTTGTAATGCTTGCATGGAAGGAAGAGAGAACTGTGATTTTATGCAGAAATGAAGCTCCAAGCAGGACAAAATTCAAAAGCCCATGCTCAGTAACAGAAAACAATCATCAAGCAATAAAAACCTGTACAAAGTCCGGCTCAAACTTTCAAATGCCTACACTGGTCTGTAAAAGGAACTTTAGTGTCATTGTCATCCCAAGAAAGCCATTAGGTTTGATATTCTTGATAATGAAGTACAAGAAAAAGACAATATTAGCATCATTCTGATACTAATTCACACAAGATTAATAGAATAAAATACAGAAAAATTATTCAATTTACCCTCAAGCTCATCTCTTTCACAGAAGGAAGAAAGATTCCTATACATAAATTGAGCTATTTATTCTACAAAAGAGACGGACATGCTTGTTGGCAGTGTTTTATGAACCTGAAAGGTAACGGGGCCCATAAAACTCCTTGACACTTGTTTTTGAGCTTCACAAAATTAGAATGAATACCTCATATTTGAAGTGTCAAAAAAACTACTTTCTTTTGCATGATTCATTTACCAGACAAATATTCTTCTCATAAGAACTTTTGCCATAGAATTTACTCACTTCTCTTTAAAAAATAATAGTTTAATTTACTTGACATAAGAAGTCTCTCAAAAAAAAAAAAAAAATAACAGCTGCACTATGCCTGTCCTGGGGAAAAACAAACAAACAAAAAAAAAAACCCACAACCACTCTTCTGTGTTATTGAAAACATACATAGGAAATGCATTTACATTTAGAAACATATCACTAGTGCAAGATCAATATTTATTGAAAAAGGAGGTTCATCCTACATAAATCTGCTTTTCATTTGTAAAGAAAGTAGTCAGACAATGGAGAAAATAAGTGTACTATAAAATGAGGCTTGTGCTTATTCTAAAAACAGTCAGAATCACTCTCTAAAAGGAACATTCTGGAGAGAAAAAAAAAAAAAAAGAATTAGCCCAACATAAACATGAAGAGTTGCTCATATTTTATCGTTATATATTTAACAGAAGACAAAACAACATTTTAAGAGTGATACCTCAAAACCCCCTTTAAGATTTATTTTTTTTTTAAAGTGTATATTGAATTCAAACACAAGAAGTACCAATGTAATAGCCAGGCTTGAAAAAAAGTAGAGTTTGGTAGATATTTTGACAGTGCTTGCATGAATTTCTCTTGTGGAAACTATTCTTCCTTTGTCAGCTTCACACCAGCTCAGACAGTCATGCAAACATCCAATGTATTTTTTCACCATTAGTCATTTTAAATTAGAGTTCAGGTAAAAAACAAAAAACAAAACAAAAAAAAAGAGTCTTCTCACCATTAAATCTCTTTCATTATCTGCAGTTGATTTAAAAGGAGTCTTTTCAAGTGCTTATACACAATAAATCATTCCTCATCTTGTCTACTTAAACCTGTTAAAAATACTTGTTTTCAGGATATAAACATTATGGTCATTTTCTTGGAATAATATCAACTGACAACACAGCAACGTTTTTTCTTTGTCTGATTACAGTTCAATAACAGCTTCTTTCAATGTGTGGAAGCTGCGGGGAACTGGGTGTCAGCTTCTTCTCACAGATAACCAGTGATAGGACTAGAGGGAATGGCCTCAAGTTGCTCCAGGGGAGGTTTAGGTTGGAAATTTTCTTCTCAGAAAGAACAGGTTGCCCAGGGAAGTGGCAGAGTCACTGTCCCTGGGGGTATTTAAGGAAAGGTTGGATGTTGTGCTTAGAGATATGTTTAGGGGCAGACAGTGATAATAGGGGGATGGTTGGACCAGATGATCTTCAAAGATCTTCAGTCTTTTTCAACCTTAATGATTCTATGATCCTATGAAAGCAAGTGCATTTTTCTTGTCACCATGGTATTTTATAGAGCTAGGTGTTGTAACGGTCAATAAACTGCCTGGCTGAGATTCCAACAGTGCCAGTATGTTGGTGTGTTGTGTAGGAATGTGTAGTTATCCAAATATACATTCCAAAAAATATCAGCTTTTCCAGTCTCTCACCTAAAGTACTACCAATGCAGGAAACTAATGTTTTGATGGTTTATAACAGCTTTAATTTCTTGCATGTTCTTGCATTGTTCAAGTATGGAATTGAAAGTTCTTTCTTTCTGCAGGTTCTTTACCAGCAGTAATGTTTTAGACCCAGGGGCCTCTGGGAAAGATGCTAGAGAGACAAGGCAGGACACACACAAACCACTACCTGAAAGTAAGTTCTGAATTCAGCTCAGCTTTCTTTAAATGATTTGCAGTCATAAATATATCTAATGCCCTATAAAACAATAAAGCTATTTATCATACAGTCCCAGAAAGGACAAACCGCTGTTATTGATATTTAAAGTGTTCTCCTATGACATCACAGGAAAGCCACAGAAGAAAAAAATAAATATATTTACCGATCAAACTATTCCTCAATAAAACAAAGTTACTCTTCTCAAAGATTCCAGACAAGATCTAAGATATAATAGCTTTATTTCAAATGGCGCAAAACTAAAATTGATTCAAAGTATCATGTAGCTTAATTGTATCTGTATCCATGTGTTTATCTAATCAATCAGTCCCGGGATGAAGGTAAGATGAAAAAGCAATCAACATACAAACAAGCCTAAGTACGAAGTCACATGCTTTTTTTTTTTTTAAGGGCAGAATTTTCTCCAGCAGTTCTGTCACACAGCTTTGATTTGAAAAGCTCATTGACAGTGTTTCCTTTAAAAAAATCAACAAAGTCAGCACATTCAAGATAAAATCTAGGTTCCAGTTCTTTTCAGTACATCAAAAGCAAAATTAACAAATTTTATTTTCTGTCCTTTTTTTTTTTTTTTAAATGCACTTTTCTTTTTTCTTCTAAAGGTCTCATTCCCTGGAAGAAAATTCATGGGATTGTATTTCTTTTTCAAGAGGAAAAAAGAAAAGAATTAAGAGATCTGGGAAAGAGTTATATTTTGCTACATTCAGATGTAATGCTACATCTTAAGTATTAATATGTGCATTTATAGAAATATACACAATCCAAGAAGTCCCCCCCCCCAAAAAAAAAAAAAAAAGAAAAAAGAAGAATAAAACAAAGCAAAGCAACAACATAAAATGAGTTGAAAGCATAGTTTACAAACATTGCTCTTCAACGCAGGTCTGGAGTTTTCATTCCATATGCTTTATCTGACCAATGAGATTATTTGAGAGTGAAAGTATATTCTTCCTTAAGAGCTCAGTTCTATCACATCTTTTGCTTTAATTTACTTTTAACATAATTTAGAATGACAGAACAGAAAATAAAATCTAATTTTAGATTTATTATATTCTCTGTGCTTTATTAACACTGGCAGTTTACTAAATTGTAATAAGGTATATACATGCAGAATGATCACAGAGTTTACAAGTGGACTCAGAACATGATGCACGTGAAAGAAAAATAACCAAGCCCAATTCTCAAATCTCTGCAGGGCTAGCAGTTGGGAGAAAAAAACTCTACACATAAATCAAGTTAATTTGTTTGATAAGTCACTAGCAAGCCAACGTGATTCACATAGCTGTATTTGTCAGACCTAGTAACAGACAAAGCACTTCAGAAAGCGGCAAGACAAATAGCTGAGCCAATTCACCTGACCCTAGTTAAGAAAAATAAAGCAAAATTGAAAAATGTAGAAAAATTATTTCTCTATGTTATAACAGCTCACTAAATTCTAAAAGGAGTTCTCAGGAAGGAAACAGGCATCGGTTATTACAAGCAACAAAAGGAAAGGCGGTGAAATATACCTTATTAGAGTGCATTCTCAATAACGTAGGAAATATTTTCTTGTTTTTTACAATATCGGCCTGTGTTGGAGATGACAGATATAGAAGTTTCAGGGACTTAACTCAAAGTAGTTACTTCATTTTTGTTTGAATCTTATATTAAGACTTCAGGAGGAAAAGATTACCTTCAGTCTGTGAAATTCAGGATTCTGAAGCACATCCCTTTTGTCTATATAGAGATAAATTATCTGAGAAAACATTAAGCAATGATTCCTAGTGTAACATATGCTCAATATGATATCAGTCTTATAAAGGCAAGGTAATATTTGGCTCAAATAATATACTGGCTATACTGGCTGACCTATATTTCTGTCAAATGTCAAAACGTAAAAAGATAAGGATTAAGCTGTTTCATAGAAATAGCTTTTGAAATGCCACCAACCCAAGCATTATAAATTGTTTTCAAACTAATTCATTGGAATTGTGTCTGAAACACCTTAAATCCATTCATTGTAATTACAAGTGGCAGTTCATGCAACTTGTTATCATCCTGAGAGTCTGTGGCAACACTTTACAGAACTCTGCAAAAGCATGGGAAAAGGAGCCCATGTACAACCATTAACTGCTAAAAAGTCTCTTCAGTAAGGCATTCTCAATAAGATTATATTAAAAATAATGGCATTCATAGAGAGGATTAAGGTAGGGATATCTAGCTATACATGAAACAAAACCAGATTTGCCCTGCTGTTAGACAAAAAAAAATGTCCATGAACAAACTACTGTGAAGATATACATCACAGAAAAAGACAAAAAATAGCAAATAGCAAAAAAATAGATTTCTTGGTTGAATGATCCCCTCAAAAGAATGAGGTATAGGAGACAACAAAACTCTCCAGACAAAGTTATTTACACTAAAGAATGCAGAATTGGAGGAACCACTTTGGTAGAGCCTAATTGGTTGAATCACCATCCCTGGAAGCATTTAAATATGTTTATGTATATATTCTGTATATATTTTAAATATATGTATATATATATGTTTAGATGTAGAGCTTCGTGATATGGTTTAGTGGAGGACTTATTAATGTTAGGTCAGTGTTGGACAAGGTGATCTTGGAGGCCTCTTCCAACCTAAATGATTCTGTGATTCCACACCAAAGATAATGGCATAATGTAAACTTCTTTCATAAATTGAATTTGGTTACCAGGTCAGGGGAGAGAAGGAAGGACAAGAGGAGTTGAGGTGGTGGCACTTCAGTGCTGTGAACTTGTACCTGTTCTAACATTCAAGACAAGCATTCCTAATCTTCTTCGTCCCTGCAACATATATATACACACTGTTTTCTCCAAACATTTTCTTAACTAATTAACTCATTTAAACTGCCTGCTAGTGAATCATACTATGAAAGGTTGCAAGGTGCAAAAGCATTTAATAGTATTTTCTGTGGAACAGGCCTAAAAATGAGAAAAACAGAAGTAGAAGTTTACAAACTTTGGTACACTGATCTAAATTTCACCTAGTTTCCAACTTCGTGAGGACAGAGTATTTTTAGAGTGCCTAGAATGTGAAAATACTGGCAATAAAACTGAAGAATTTACAGTAAGATAAAACACATTGCAAAAAAAAAAAAGTTCAGGATACAAGCTGTTTGCAAAGATGTCATCAGAAAATCCCAGTAATTTATGCCAACTACATCTTTGAATTTGTAAAAGTCCATTGCTGCAGTAGTTCAGAATCTTGACCTACAGTCTTAATAGATCTTCATTACAAAGCTTTTCTACACTTTTTCTTCAGAAATACTGAGACAGTTACATAACTTTAAGCATTTAAACATTAAGTGTGGGCTCAGAAAATAACAAGCAATATTCTAGAGATTCTGTCATGAAGGACAGGATTCATCCGATAACATGTATGCTAAGATTTGAGCAAGTTGTCTTACTTTATCATCAAAAATCTACTGCAGTTTGAGGTAAATTGTGCTATAGAAAGGTATCTAAAACAGGGCATGTGACTTGCACTGTAAAAACATCTGTTTCCATTGACTTTGAAAGGAGACCATGGTAAAGGCTGTTGACAATACTGCAGAAATGTTAAATTAAGGAAAGATCAGTCTTATTCAAAGGGGATCAAATGTGTGTTTGCCATGTGTTTTAACCCAACAGGATATGAGTTCCAGAACACGTGTTAAGCTATCAGCTCTAATCAGAAAAAACAAACAGGAGGACATCCATGGAAATTCTTTAAATGATATCTTAAAAGGATCATTAACCACATGTTAGGATCTGCAAGGACATACTAGGTCAAATGCCTTATAGAAGGTAATTTCAGGAGAACTACCACCTCTAAATAACATTCAGTGAGAACAATTTCTAAAGCCTCTTAGTTTTATTTTAAATATCGATGTTCTTTTTACCTTGCACACAAACAACTAAACACTTCTATACTCATTTCAAAGTAAATGTTCAATAAAGTGCTACTGATAGTGTGTACTGAAAGAATTCTAAAACAGCTTGGTGTTATTTTTCACTAAATAATTTTCAAGATGAACTAATATAGTAATCTGAGTTAAATTCAGCAAATGATTTTAGATTTTTATAATTCAAACCTATATCCAGACCTACTTTGGAATATGTTCACTCAAAAAAAAAAAGTCACATTTCCTTCAGGTAGTACAAAGGAAAAGCATATATTCAAGGTTTGATTTCATATAAAGTCCATTTTGATTCAACAAAAAGAGAAAACTGAACCCTTCCAGTAACACCAGAGAATGCTATCAGTAGCACATGACCTCTCACAATGTCTGTTATGCTCACATGTAGATTAGTTTAAAGGGAGATAACTGGAAGTGCCAGAAGTTACTGGTCCCCCAGCATTTCTATATTTCTGCCTTCAACCAAATCATTTAAAGCAAAGTGCAGAAGCTTAGCTTAGACTCACTTCTATCATTTGGCTTAACTGTTCTGCCAAACTTTGCACTAGTGTAGTTAAGTGAAAAAACAAATATTACACTAAGAGGGATTTAGAGTATTGAAAGTGATGCAGACATCTGGGGTTAACAGTATCTCACGTTGTCAGAGCAGCATCTCTTAGCATCTCATTTGTCAATATTGGTGTCATAAGATAATCAGGGAAAAAAAGTCCTAAGAGGTAAAAGCCACTATAAGTTACACTGATTAACAAGCACACAATACAAATTCCCTTTTATTTTTTCGATAGAAATTTGAAACCAAACTTTCTGGTTTTCCCCATACCTGGGGATTTCTAGTTTCAGTAAGAATTAACGGCCTCTCTCTCCTTGATAATACAGCTTTGTTAGCAAACAAAACCAGTGAATTCTACCCAGCTCTACTCTTCTTGAGCAGAGCTGGTCATTGCAGTTCTACTCCGCAATCAAAGAAGATCAGGAATCAGCCCAACCAACATAACTTGCAGTTTGCAATGTTAACAGTCTCTTTGGTGTACTGCTCTGGGCTTTTGTTCAGTCTTTGGTACACAAAATCCAAACAGACCACATCTGTTAACAGTGCTCAGGAATTAACTTCTATGCACAACAAACAAGGGCTAAAGACAGAGGCAGCCCCTGCTCTGGACCCTCAAAACACTAAGCAGAACAATAGTGTCGTATCTCAAATTGCTACTTTCTGTGATAGGCAAAGACAGAAGGAAGCTTTATTTTGGCAGGTATACAATTCTAGAAATAGGATAGGATTCCACCCTATTACCTTATTCTCCTGTTGGAAGAGTGGGAGCTGCCAGTGGTGGAGGGCAAGGGGATCAGATAGTTGAAAGCACATGTTAACTCGAGCTAAAAGAGAGTGAAGTTGATAAGTCATATCAACTTACAGCCTTTAAGGGAATGGTAACCACAAGAAAAATCACAGAAAAAGGTCTCTAGGAATTTGTTGATGTTTTCCCCAACAGCAGCACATCATTCGGCAAAATAAATAGCATTTTGTTTGAGAGAAGTAACTTCTTTATTGGTGCACCGGGCAAAAGGTGCTTAAGAAGGCATTTAAAGAAGTGCTGGGAGATATGAAACATGGAATGATGTTGAGTAATAAGCTATTACTCAGGAAAGAACCCCCAAGGTAGGCAAGATACTTTCCTATTGTCTGAAAGGAATCGAGTATTTAAAAGAAGGTGTTAAAAGAAACAGACTATACAAAGTCTAAAGCAAGACATAAGCCATGAAGTCTTTAGATCATCACTTGAATGCACAACCCTCCACAATTACACCTGCAACTCCTGTACTGTAGTCAAAGTCCATTCATTGGCAAATACACACAAGATCTTTGAAATAAACCTCTACAACAAAAAATACTGGAAAATGCACTCTAAGTATGGTTCATATATTTCCAAATTGTCACTACACTATTTGTAGGGCTGACATAAAAGTATAGCACTCTGAAGACTTCCCAAAGCTTCTACAATAAGCAGGCTTGCAGTGTAACTTCCCCTTAAACAGATCAAACATAACAATCCTCATCCCAACGGCAGAACAATACACCTGGGTATGAGCCTACACATGAAAACTGAGTTTAGCAACAAAGAATATGCAGACCAGGAAATTTACGGTTAATCACCACTGTCTAGATTTTTCTATGCATTTTACACTCTCATCCATAGTTCAGTATCCAAGTGCATTTTTGAATTACTAATGGTATTCAAGGCATAACTTTGATGAGCATGTATTTAGCATGTCAGACGCTAGACTAGTTGTTTCACATAAGAGCCTTATGTTTAAGTTTTATGTTTAGTATTCACTAGGAAAGCAGGAGACCTAAAATAAATTACATCTGAAAACCAAGAGATTTCATACCTCCTGCATCTAGAAAAGAAGAATGAGTGGGAGAACACCCCAGACTAGTCTCAGTTAAGTTCTGTTCACTGTTCTTCTTCAGTAGTCACTAAGCAAAGAATGAAAGATCAACAGGGCCCCAAGTGAAAGAATCTCTCACATATTTGCACACTTGTCCAGAGCAAAGGGGCTCTAGTGCATGCACCAAATACTGTTTTTGCACTATATCCTCTGAAAAATATAGTATACTGCATAAGGGGAGAGGAAAATAAATCTTGATCTCTCCTACAACCCTACTGGGGTTCTAGGAGAATGGAGAATTCTATGCCATAGATTTAATTAAAAATATCCCACTGTTTCTAGTTTTTCCTCTGTTTCCCATTGTACCTACCTGTGTACTTGCATGGAGGTAGTAGTTATCAGAATTCAAATATACTTGAGAAATTGTAAATATTGATTATTCAACCTTAAAGGGTTAATTTCAATAATAAAAGCAATAAAAATACATTTATTTTGTTGATGCCAATAACCGTATGTAAAGATCATCTGGACAGACTGCAGCATAACTGGTCAGACAACCTCAGTGTCAGTTTGGTACTAACACTGACAAATAATGGTGCATTGTAGAGGCCACAAAGACTATAGCAAAGGTTTTAATTTAAAATAAATAAATAAATAGATTTCTTTTTTTTAAAAAAAAGCAGCAGATACTTTATAAAGAAACAAAATTTTAATATCTTGCTTTTCTTATTTAATGTCACAAAAGATTAATTTTCATTTCTATACACCAACTAGACTGAAACAAAGTTTGAATTATTACTGTTGCTCTATGTCACATTAATTCTGAGTGCAGAGTTTTGGAAAAATACAAGCACAGTAATTCTCATAGAAAAACTAATAAAACTACAGATCTGTTGTACAGATTTATTAATCTTTTTCATTTGTAAAAAAAAAAAAAAAAAAGGAAAAAAAAGAGAAAGATCTGAATGATATAGGGTCAGTAATAAGAGCTGCAGCCCTTCATTCAGAGGTGACTTATTTGCAGTAGTCTTTGATTTCTAGACAATGAGTAATTCCAGAAGAGGATGATGAAAAGGTATTTCTCAAGTGAGCAGTGTCTACTCTACATATAACAATATGAATTCAATCTAGAATGAGATATATATATATACACACACACACTAATATATATATATATATATATATATAAAGAATTATCTTCATTTTGAATGGTACCAAAGTCTTTCAGTTTTTTTTTTTTGTTGTTGTTGTTGTTTTTGTTTTATTTGTGCTGAGGGCTTGATTTATCAATAGCATGAATGAACTTGCACTTTTGATGCACAATTGTATTGATACATGAAATATTCTGCATTTTGATAATTAAAAAAATCTAGAAGTTCATTACTTCGCATAAATACTGGGCCTCATATTGCTCTCTTTGAAGCATAACATTTAAAACATGAAGGTGAACTTTCCAAGTACCGCTTGCTTTTGATACTGCCTTTAAAAGTATGACTTTAATAGACCAGCAAAGCCTATAACACCACAGGGGTGTAATGTTCTATTCCTAATGCTTTCAAAACGGTACAAAATATGGAAAGTCAAAAGCTCACAACAGCGATAACTTTAGTAAAGCTGAATCATTTGTTGTTTAAAAAGTCATTATTTACATATTAAAAGGACCTCTGTATTTTCAGCCAAGCTAACTGAATAAATGCACTAAAAATTGATTCTGAATCAAACACATCATTTGGATTTCTGATGTAGTATACAGCTGTGATATCATAGATTTTTTTCCTTACTTTGGCTGAACTTTCTAACATGGAAAAAAAGATGTAAAACTCAGTTAGAAAAGAAGAAAAAAGGAAAAAAGCAGTTCAGTGTACCTACACAAAATTAAGACAGTAACTGAAAGAATTCATTTCATGTACTTCTGTGTGGTCTACTACTGACCATTAAACAAGTATGTCTGGGATCCAAAATTACCACAGCTCCTAACTCTGAATTGCAACTGAAGGTGTTCCCCCTTCTATTAGGATAGCCTATCTAGACTGTTTTTACATTTACTGATGCTTCTGGTAAGTAAACCAACTCCTTGGTAGTAGCACAAGTGGACTTTGTATATAAACATCATAATTTACTACTTCACATTTGCCTTCTCTCGTTGAGAACCTACCAAATAGAACCACTTTTCTTTGGCAGGAGATTACATTCTATTCATCACTATAGCAACTAACCTAACTGATTCGATGCAGGTTTCTCTTCCTACCATAGGATGGAGCCACTATCCCTCACTATAATCTAAACATTTAAGAAAGAAAAAGTGATTTGACAAAGAACATAATTGTGCTTCAGAAACTGAGGTATAAATTAAAGTCTAATGGACTGTACACATACAGCCAGAACAGGCTTTATAACTATCTGTTTAGCTATCAATTGGAACTTAGGAGTATGGTGTTTACTAGATGCTCCCAGTAATAGGGACAACTATTGAACAACAAATACATTCCCATAAACAAAAGCTACACAAAGTAATTAGGGGAAGAAATATCTATATAATTGATTCAGGAAAAAGCTTTGTCTGACTACTATATTAAAAAACTAAAATAAACAAGGTAAATCAAAAGTTTTATTTATAATGCTATAAAAAAAGTTCTGATTTTTTTTTTTTGGAGCTACAGGGTTTGATGTAAATATTGTAAAATGATACAATGAGATATAACAAGATATGAGGTTCCTGCTATTACTTTAATAATAGATTTATTTTTTTAATACAAGTCTGCTTTATATATGAAATATAAGTCAGTATACTTCCATGTACTTGAGTATAAGGTGTACAGAAAAATACAAAACACCTTACCTGGTCAGGTGGTTTTCCTTTACTTTATATGAAATACTGAGAAGCTGTTACTCTTAAAACATAACTAGTTGTCATTTCCCACACCCCTGCTATGCTTTTTCTCAAGAAATAAGGCATCTAATGAAATAAAAATTGAATAAGCAAGATCACTATGTGATTTTGAAAAGAAATCAAAAATTTTGAAGTACTATTTTACCTAGAAAGTGCTGCACTTCTTTTTTATTATTATTATTTTTTAGACATCCTCAGCCTTTCCACAGAGCAAAAAATGTTTTTGCAATTTTTCAAATACTACAGCTAGATGAAATGTTCATGGTGCTTCATTAACATTTGGAATTGCAGTTGTCAAATCAGTGAAACATTGCATAAATGGTGGAGTGTTTTGACACTGCATATTTTAAGCTGCATGGTGTTTTTTTCAGCACTATATGACATGAAGACCGTACTACATGTTTCAGGAACATCAACGATGCTGGCTGAGAGAAGTAATTAGGAACTGGCCATTCAGACACAACAGAAATTGTCTTCATATTAGCAGCTAACATCTACATTGTTCAGCATCAGTAAACAATGCCAAAAATAAAGAACAAGACGTAACAGTTCAAATGAATAACTTCACTTCTTAAAACCGAACATGTCAGACCTCTCATCACTGAATAGAGGTGATCAGTCAGAGTTTATGGTTAACCCTTTCTGATGCTATGCTTAGAGAAGATATATTCAGAGAACAATTCTTATCATCTCATAAAAAGCCTAGGACTCTCCAGAGATTTCTAACACAAATTAAAGGAAATATTTTGCATTGCTATCATCCAGCTGAATTCCCTTTGCACTTGCATCCTCTAATATGATTTTACTGAAGCACTTATCTCTCAGTATAAATATAAATTCTTTTAAATCTACGTGTTGTTTAGTATAGCCTCCATATTAACATATTGAATATGGCATTATGTACAAAATGAAATTATTTAAAAGTGTGGCCTGTTTGATATGATTTTTAATGAGAAGTGTAATGCAAAATGTGTTAAATTACAAGAAGTAATTACAAAATATGCTATTCCTTTTGGAATAAGCCTCTTTCACTGTTGTCAGTACTAGTCCCTATAACATGCAAAGAAGTGAATTAGAGGTTTTCTTGGGCAATTACAATCTTTTAATTCAGGAAAAAAAAAAAAAAGAAAAAAAAAGCATTGGAGAATATGATACAGTTGGAGGCAATGGAATAGAGGGTTAAGAAATGCAGCAGGCATGCTCCTGAAAACCAGAATCATTTCCTAGTCATCATAACCACCACTTATTACAGCCCAACAAGACAAGCCTAGAGTAAAGTCCTTTATGCTACAGCAAAGGAAAGGAATGCACACTATGGGAAAATTAGAGCCCATATTCAACTCAGGTTGGGAAAATACAGAGTAGATTCACTCTGGCAAAGTTGTGCAGGCCCCTCTTGATAAATTACATTTTTTATTATTGTAGCATAGAAACATTTTTTTTTTCCTCATTCTTCCTGTTGAAAAAATCTCATCCCGGTACTATAGACAAACTTGCATTTCACAGACATACAGACAATAATAGCTTTTATATTGCACAGCTGCTTGAAAATTACACTTGCTGAGAAAATAAATAAATAAATAAAATTACAACCTTTAAAGGTATTAATATTCCAGGTACTTGACTCTTATAGATTTATCTGTAAATCAGTGTGATTGACAGACAATCTACCAACCCTGAAAAATAATATGCAAAACTCTACCAATAACCTGTGAAGCACCTCTAAAACTGATAGCATAAGCTCACTGAACTGTTGAGGATGCACTTAGGAAGTTCCAGAGCTTGCTCCAGTGCAATTTCACATTCAAAGGATCATGATGATCCCAGTAATGTAAAGACATCTGTCACTTGACTAAGTATGTTCTTCCATAAGGAATTAACATAAACAAAATATCTCCTGTTGATGGAATGTGGCCTGGAGTAGGAGTGCGTGTGTGTGTGTGAAGCAGTGCAGGGAAGAGCTGGTACTATCTGATAACAAACAGCCAGCGCTGGGTCACTGTTACTGCAACTGAAAAGTTCATTCTTAAGATCCAGTAAGCATTCCTGATTGGAGTGGGAATGCCACATCCACAACCTAAAGGCACCTTATGTTCCCAAGATACAGCAGTGCTAAAGAGTCGGTCTCCCTGCTTTACCGTGGGGGGAAAAGGGCTGAGGCAGTAAGCCTGAGGCACAGTACCTACGCCTGTCAGCCTCAGACCTCGGCCTCTGCCAGAAGCATCACCTCAGACAGGAAGGGCGTGGATTATGTCCAGGAAAATCACCAGGACAAATATGTACTTACTGCAGTAAGCGATTAGTAGACTGGCCAGGATCATGATAGCCCAGAAAGTTGAGGACATGCTTGGCAAGGCGTTGGCATCTTTCCTGCTGCTTCTCCTGGGAGCTGGAGCCATTGAAGCCACTTCCCCTGAGGGGGAGAAAGTCAGACAGTTTCACCAGCCAGCTCTCCCGTTGACCGATGGCCTTTCTCCAAGCGTAATCCCAAAGGCAAGCATCTTCCACAGCCCCTCAGGAGCAACACGGTCCTGCTGCAGGTCCTCAGCAGCAACACGGTCCTGCTACAGGAAGCATCTTCCTGCCAGAAAGCCAAGGCGCCTCTGAAGCACGCAGGACTTCGGTGCAGCGGCCGCAGCCAGGCTTTCCTCCTGCCGCTGTGGCGATGCTCACAAGCGTGGCGGGCTTTATACAAACTCAGACACCCGGCGTGATGCTGAGCTTTGAGGATGTCCCACAGAAGATCTTTTTTTTTTTTTTTTTTTTTTTTTTCCCCTCCTCCTTTTTCCTCCCCTCCTTGTTAATTTCCAGAAGTTGTCCCGCTAGCTTTTCTTCCCCCTCCCCCGGGAGAGGGGGACCTCCTCAGGAGGGCCCCGGGCCGAGGCGGGGCCGTGAGGGGCAGCCTCCTCCGCCCCACCGCCCGCCCCACAGCCGCTTTAGGGCGCCCACCGCCTCACAGCGCACAGCGCCATGGCCGCGGAGGGCCGAGGGCACCTGGGCGCCCGCCGCCGCCCTCCGGCGAGGCACGGCTCCGCCGGTCAGCTCCGCGGAGGGCCGAGGGCGATCCCCCAGAGGAGGATGAAGAGGAGGACGGCAGTGGAGACGGGCGCTGCGTCCACCCGGTGGAGAACCCAGCCTGAGCTCCCCCCTCCGGCTGCTCCTGCGCTGGGAGCTCCCAGCCGGACACTTTACAAAGGTCGGCGGGTGGGCGTCCTCCTCTCCCCGGCCACCGGCTCCGCTCGCAGGCTCTGCAGCTTGAGCAGCGCCGGCCCTTCAAGTAAAACGAAGGAGGAGGCGGGGGAGGAGGAGGAAGACGAGGAGGAGGGCGGTCACGCCCACAGGTGAAGAGCGCACGGAGCCGCCCTTCCCTCGGCCCCGCCGCCGGAGCCATCCCGGCCCGGCGTCTCCCCGCTGCTTTCCCCGAGGAGGGAAACGGGGGAGCCCTCAGGAGCCCTGAGACAGCATCTGGAAGGGAAGGGAAGGGGCCCAGGGTCTCTTCTCTCCCCCTCACCTCCGCGGCTCGATGCCCCGCCCTGTCCCAGGGCAGCGGAGGGATGCATCGGTGTGAAACCCGGTCTAGGAGGTCCACCGGTGCTCAGTAGCCTTCAGAGTAATAATAAAGTGTGCTCAGAGGGACCAGGTTGTTGAGCTTTTTCATTTGGAGTCTCCATGGCGATGTCCTCGAGTTAGTATTTGAAGTTCTGCATAAGGGAGTCACCTTAGGGTGCAGATGGGGTTGGCAGAGTGGAAGAGGAGTTGGGCACAAAATATTCCAGACACATCCTCCGGTGTTTTGCTTGCATAATGAAAATACTTAAAAACTTGACCCATGTTTCTCCAATAGTGACAGGTTTGTCTGATTGTTTGCCACTTCAATATATGGACCTCTAATTGTTTGAGTGGTGCATTATTTGCAAGACAGAACTGTAGGGATATTTATTTATTTATTTATTTATTTATTTTAGTACGGCTGCACTTGACTGGACACTAGAAGCAAAGTTCCATTTTGGATCATGAGGACATCGTCAATGTGATCTCTTTGATTTCAGGTCTGATTATCTACCAGAGTGGTCTGCATCCTTAACTGGTAAGGCAGTAAGCTCGTGTTCAAGTGTGCTTCACAGAGATGAAACGATAGATACCACTTTGGCATATGTACAACATGTGGCTTTTCTTCCCCTTATTTTTAGTGGAAATTTCTATTACAGTTAAAAATCAGAATGTAGCATTAAGGTAACATGATAAGCTTTATTCTCCACCTCCATGCCATTTAAAAGAGCATTTTATTATTATTTTGTATTTAGAGACTAAATCTTTGTAACACCTTCAATCCCTACTTAGACACTAGATTTTCTTTGTAAGTTAATATAAATTCCATACCTCCTTTGGTATCCTGAAGTATTACTTCAATTTGATGTTGTAAAGTACTATTGCATAATGAGTTTTTTAAAAGAACTGGACTTTCAAATTTCCTGTTCTCAGAACAGATATAAATAAGTATTAAGCAACAAAAATGTCTCAGCATGATGTGCTACTGTTCACAGCAATTCCAGGACTAATATGTAAATTAAACCATTTTCTGTATATAAGAAAAGAAATTTGATTTATATTAGACCTGCATGTATTGAACATACTGTTGACTGATATATTTTAACTATTGCAGAAAGGAGAAAAACACAAGTAGCTTGACAAGAGACATATAACATGGCGTATAGATTAATAGACTTTAAAGCTACAGGGCATAGCTGCAACTTTATACAGGCTTCTATACCTTTTGGTATAGTCTATAGAATTTTATAAAGTAAATCTTACATTTTACCCATTAAGTCATTGTTATACAAGAGGATTTCCCTTGGAAATACATCCAGCTTTCAGTCTGAGGAGTGGGAGTCATGATTTTTGTTCACCTAAATAAAGCCTGAAGCCTGATGCAGAAATGAAAGTATTGCTTTGCTAGTTCTGAAAGTTGCCGTGGTTCACTTGAGACCAGGTTATCTCTACTGTCTGAGAACTACCCAGCTACTCAGAAAGTAAGGTACTGCTCACTGACAACAAGGATTACTGAGCTGGGGCCTTTGTGTTTCTATTAATATCCACCTGTAATATATTTATGTGAGTCATATTACTTTCTGATTTGTTTATCAAAGGCAAGATAAGCCTTAAAACTCTGTAAAAATAAATTTATGTCACAGCTGCTTTGTTAGGAAGGTATATTCTTTAAGCCCCAGTAATGGTCTGCTTTTTCTTCTCTGTATTATATTGAGAAGTACCTCACTGTAGAGGGACATTACTCACAGACTAAAATTCTGCTTGGTGAAAGAGTGGCAGGATGTGACTTTAAATTAATATGCTTGCATATTTCCTGATATGGTGACATGGGGTGACATCACCCCACCAGTGGTGATTTTCAAGGAAAATGTGTGATGCCTAGTGACTCTAATGCCTACGTCTTCTTCCAACAAAGTCCCAGTATTCAGACCTTTGAGTAAACAGAGATGTAGAAACAATGATTAAACCCACAGACAGACGTCTGAAAGCAGACTTACCTTGAATAGGAAAACAGAAACTCATGTTAAAGGCTGTATATCAAAGAGAAATAAGCTCATCAGAAACCAGATTTATTCCCATACAATCAGGGACACAGATCTCTTGTTCTACCATTGCTGTTGGCAGAGTTAATATCTAAAAGGAAATTAAAATAATAGTTATGCCATTTATTTAGATAGGGTGTGCCATTGCTCCAACCGAAATCACATGCAAAATGTTTCTATCGACTTGAAACAAGAATAGTCTGAAGTCTGTTGTATGCTGTATCTGTGTGCCAGACAGTTCGTCCATGATGTGTATACGCACCACTGCGTTCTGCTAGAATGTCAGACCTGGAAAGCACGTGCAGTGATGTTGACCTCTATTACAGGTGCAGTCTCAGAGGATAAATCCTGGCATACAGTTAGCATAGAGCACTTAGAGTGTAGAGGGAAAGTAACATTTTTCAGATCCTACAGAGACCTCCCATTCTTTCTGAGTTTGTTCATTTACTTTGATAAGAAAAGTTTTAAGTAAAAAGCATGTCAGCTATGCCAATAACTGAGCTTAAGCATTAGGTAAAATAATTTAGTTGATTCTAAGTGTTGATTTTAAAGAAAGAACACGATAATTTCTGAACAGAAACTATTGTTTAGATGTGTTGAAGTCATGGGAAATGTAAGTCAAATAGATGTAAAAAAAATAGTGTAAATACTTTTTATTTCCAGTGTTACAAACATGAATACAAAACCAGCAATGTATCATCACTTGTTGTTTTATTTCACAAGAATTTTCAGAGGAAAGGCATTGCAGCTTAATACTGAGAAAGCAAGTACTCCAACTTTATTTAAGCATTTACATTTACAACAATTTTGTTAAAAGACTTGGTATGTCTCACTCTTTACAATCTTTTAATACAATCTCTTTAACAAGTATCAGAAAAACTGCAAGGGAAT
This sequence comes from Anas acuta, assembly GCF_963932015.1. Taxonomy (NCBI): domain Eukaryota; kingdom Metazoa; phylum Chordata; class Aves; order Anseriformes; family Anatidae; genus Anas; species Anas acuta. Next base: position 187,592,832 of record NC_088979.1, read on the forward strand.
TGCAATGTTTGTCCATCTTCTTTGAGAAGAAGCGATCAATGGAAACTGGAAGATGATACAGATTCATGGTTAAAGAAAACTAATATTTTTAGTTACATTTTTTGTGAGAAGATTTGCTCTCTTTGTTTTTACTAATCTTAAGCCATGTTTGAAAAAAAAAAAAGGTTTAAACACATACGTCAGTGATTTTATGTTATATATATATATTTTATGCCTGTATGTTGATTTAATAGGGAATGTTATTAGTTCCTATTAAGCACAAAATTATTGTATTTGTGGCAAAGAAAGAGGAAGGAGGATAGAGTGTGTAGATGCATGCTGATTTCATTGTCAAGTTATAATTTAGAGACTGAGTTCAGTCTTTCAATAACAGGAATCATGTTTCAGTCTAAATGGCTGAGAACTGCATACATCTGAAGCTCAGGAACTTAGTTCTCAACCAATACTTTAGTAAAAGCTTTTATTTACAGAGTACTGAAAAAAAAAATCGTAGAAAGAGATTTTGATACATTTTTATGCAAAAGGTTTTTTTGAAGGGCAATTATGGTAAGGTCCTTGAGAACTGCCCACAATTATCTAAACATACCTTTAGAGGGAAGCTATTCATTCTATACAACTCATTCTTTCAATGACCAAAGTTAGGTCATATTGCTTATTGCATTATATCACATATATGCCAGGTGTTCTCACTGATGAGTATACTTTTGCTGGTTATTACAGACCTCTAGATATGATGTATCATTCCTAGACTGTGCCTTTTCACTGATCTTTCTGTAACAGACCCAAGCTACTAGTTGGCAGTGTTTTTCCTGTAGCCTTTTTTTTTTTTAATATTGCAATGACATATATATTTGTTTTAATATTCTAATGACTTTCTGTATATAGTTTGATAAAATGTATGTGTTTCCAATTAAATATTAATGCTTTCATAAGTCACGGGAAACCCTCACCCTGTAAAACAAAATATATAAAGTTGTTCACTGCAGCTGTGTTAAAAAATTATCCAGTTATTTGCGAAGATAGATTTAAAAACATTTAAAAATCAAGATAGTGATAGTGGAAATACACTGCCAATACAAAACATGTTTATATCTGTCTGTACAACTGATGTGTGGTCACAACATCCACATTATCATTCTGACCAAATACTATTTATAAAATTTACATTAAATTCCGGGAAATGTCTGAAGTAGAAACACTTAAGATCCATTTTAATTTCACTTTGTGTCAAAGGAAAGTGTACAGTTTGTAGGAAAATCTTGACACCAATAAAATATTCTATCAAAATCTGTGCCATTTTTTCAAGAAAAAAATAGCTGTAAATAACCAAGAAATTAAATGAAGTTTTGCAAAAGTGCTACGTTCCCATTTAGATCCTTAAAATACTTAGGAAAAAAAAAAAAGTGGTAAATGTTGATATGCAAAATAAAACACAGCCCAAATGTCAGAACTAAGATTGGGTTATAATAAAATACATCTCCTTATAGCACATACTAATAAAATGTTTATTTTTATGATGTGGGTGTGTAAGATTGTTTCTTTGCACTGAAGTGCCTACAACTGATGTAGTAGATAAGTACGTTTCTGTAACTTAGCAACCTTCACTGGTTCAGAAAAAAAAAAAAGGGGGGGGGGGTATCTAGAATGCTATTATTGAAATTGTCTAGAGTTTAGCAAATTACCAAATCATTCAGTAGTGAGTCATTACCTGAGCTACAGTGATGCAATAGACTGGATTTGACAGCAAGAACAGAAATAACTAACTTGCACACAGGGGTAATTTAGGAACTTGCATACAAGGGTAATTTAGGAAGGTGAGTTATATTTAAATATTAGGATTAAAAAATACAGGACATGAAATGGCAAACAAAACTGAAATAAATCCAAATATAGCAAATTACTTTCATTTCAGTAAGTAGATAAAGAATAATAGGGATATGAAATCATAACTAACTGGGAGCAAATTTCTGTCTTGGAGATTATATAAATTAATCAAATATAGATTAATCAAATCTGTTGTGGGTAAGGTCTAGTTTCACCTAATGTATTAACGTGAAAGGGACTTTGAATTCAGTATCTGTTCCAAAGTGTCCAGGAAAATCTGCTTTTAATACATAGCCATTAATAAAAGTCTTTGTCATTAGATTTTAAGTAAAGACAGAATAAATGGACTTTTTGATAATATGTTCCATTTTGTCTTTTGTTGTTGTTGCTGTTCTAATTCCTTTTTATAAGTTTTCATTGCATGACCTACCAAAATTTGTGTTAACTCACTTTTTAATACCTGTGTGATATATGAGTAGGCTCACAAAAATAAACTCTCATTCACTCCTTGGTATTTTTCAGTCCTGTAGGAGATAGTTTCCCTGCACTGAGATCAACAGGAGAGAGAGATCCTATACATCCTATACACTCAGCAACCTATTTGAGAGAAATAATTATTTCATCAACTGCATGACCCTGGCATTTGTCTTTCAGGGCATGTGCTCCAAATAGTGATTGTTTCCTTTGATGTTCTAATACCTACCAGAAATGTAAGGGCATATGTGGCTAACTCTTTCTTCTTGGCATTCGCTGGAAATCTCACCAAGACGGGACAAGAAAGAGGTGGTATCTTCTGGAGGTAGAGTACTGTGTCACTTCTTCCTGTTAATAACTAAGCCAGTAAGTTTTCTGAGCAGCTATTTGGCAATTGTTTCAATGCCTTATTTCCTCAGTTTCTGCTGGAACCATGAATGTTTAATGATTTCTCTGTAAAGTAAAAATACTTTAAATACATAAATACTCTATAAATATATAAATACTCTAAAGAGCTATATGATGAAATGAAAAATAAGTCAAGGCACAAACATTTTGCTAATATACATGTATTGTGAAGAACTCACATCAATTATAGGGCAGTGAGTATGTGACTAAGCTGGTACTTGAATTATTAAATTCACCATGCAGCAATGTGGTTTATCAGTGAATAGTTGGGAATTTCCCCAGAAAAGAAGAATGAGAAACTAAGAAAAGCTGCAGATTTAAAAGCTAAAATTTTCTTCTAGAGCTGACAAGACTTACAGCCAATGTGGTTTGTTTGCCAATTCATATTTGCCAATTCAGCTACTGGCTCTTCAGAGTAGAATGAAATAATGTTTCTTGTATCATTACGCTGCATTTCAGAAAGCAGCTAACATTGTGTAACCGGGAAATCTCTCAAACAAATCATCAGCTTCCTGAGTGGACATTAGAAGCTATCAGTGTACAGTAAATAGTAAGTGTAGAAACTGTAGCCTACGAACCTGGTGGACTTTTTTGAGAAGCAGACAAACTGTCTGTTAATTACTTTTTTTTTTTTTTTGAAGGCTCCAAAGGTAGATTAGTGATTTACTACAGTGCTTGATGGTAAAATCATTTTTCCTGTGGGATTTTTGGCTATGTTGATTTGTGTTTGTGTTTCTCCGTAATATACAGTGAATGGGCAAGTAGCAAAAGGCACAAATACAGGAAGTTCTGCTTAAATGTAAGAAAATATATTTTCCTGTGAGGGTTAACATATACTCAAACAGGTTGTACAAGTCATTTTGGAGTCTCCATCCTTGGAGACTGTTAAAACATGTCTGGACAACATCCTTAGCAGTGTGCTGTAGATGATATTCTTTGAGCCCTTTGAGTGCTCTTTCTAGTGCACTTTGAGCAGGGAGGTCATAATGTCTACATAATGTCTAGAGGTCTTTACTAGCTGCAATTATTCTTTAAAAAGTAATTGACTAATGCCAAAAAAAAAAAAGAAAAAAAAAAGTGATGCACATTAGATGCTGTCATGCCTCTTTTAAAAGTAATTGACCATCATCTAAGACTTTGATCAAAATTTATCCTTTTAGATGGCATGATGAAGGCTAGGCACTTCAGTATAAGATCTAACCATCAAGTCAGCACATGGATGTAGCTTAAGAAATATCTAGTTGATAGCCACTAGAAAATGCTGAGGACAAGGATTATTCCTGTCCTGTCATTAGGACTAGAAGTATTTTTCAGTTTATTTGGGTCTTTATCCCAGATGGTATTTTCATGATGGTATTCATGAAGGTAGTTGCCTGTAATTCTAAGGGTTATGTTTAGAGGAGAATAAAGTGGTGGTGATAGGGCAGATGCCACACCATGTCCTCAAGGCATCCTAGTCATTACAGAATTTGTTCAGGATGTATGGGAGCTCAGCTCAGTTCTCTTCTCTGCTTTAGGCAAACCTGCATCAATCAGTGGTTCTATAATGGGGCACTTAAAATCCCCATGTTGAAACAGTGTCACCGTACATATAATAAATCAAGACTTACAGGGCAGAAGGAGAAAGTATAAAAGTGAAATTGATTCTGTAGCTAACTATTTATGTGGGTACTCACCTTGAGAGGAGACCAGTCTTTTCTAGCCTGATCCCAGGATGGTTTCTGTAATTTTAACAATGACTGTATGATGTGCTTAATTATAAAAGAGACAGGCCACTGAAGAAGATTGATATCACAAAACTTTGATTTACTTGGTCTTAGCTCCCATGCTTTGTCTGTGGATTGGATAATACCTAGTGTGAATGTTTAACATTCATGACAAATTTTGTATCCCATTGCATAAAATGAGATAACCCATGACATTGACTTTCTGACATTGAATCAGTTTCATGATCCTGAGCAAGCTGCTTTAGTTTACCCTGCTTGAGCAGACGAGTTGGACACGATGCTCTCAGGCGGTCCATTCCAATCTAAATCTGTGATTCTATGATTTGGTAAATAAACAGCATTATCTTTCTTCTTTATAGAAATGGATACTATGTAATACTGAAACCTGTTGAATATATAGTGTAAGTGGAAAGAGAGAATGGCTCAGCTGTACATGCTAACTTGGCATAGACACATTTGATTTACAAACCTTTAATAAGTAACAATTCCTCAAAGTGTTCAGCTCATTAGAACTGGTTCATCAGTACTTTAGAAAGGTCTCTATGCCTAGGGCAGTTTGGTTCTGTTTCCTGTTGGGCACACTAGCAAGAGGATGGTCAACTCATGCCTCAGGCAGTGAATATTGATTTTGCAGGTTTCTTTTAAGATATCCTTTTGATGCTCCCCTGTAGAGCTTTACTATCTCCATCATGCGCAAAGCCCGCAATATTATCTCCAGTTGAATAGAATTGCTTTCAGTTTGGAATAGGGTGACCCACACCATTTGTTAATACATTTAGAGCTACTGGACTGGAAAAATGATGTGCAAAATTTTAAAAATAATGGCCTTGTCTTCTAATGGGGAAGCAATGTATTTGTTTACAAGAACACTAACAAATACTTTAATTCATTTTTATTCCAGTGCTGAGGTTAGCAGGACAATAAAAATGAAACCCAAACACATTTTCTGTGTCATCATGAATTAAGGCAATCAGTAGAATTCATTGACAAGATGCCAGCCCTCATCATTAGGGGCTTTTCTGATGCTTATTCCACAATGGGTTTTTAAGTCTCATCAGCTGCATGAGCTATCTTTGTCAGACAGGAAGGACATTAATAATGTCTTTATTTATTACATGAACATTGCAAACATGAAACTAACATGACATTTCAAGTATGTTGTAAATGTCTGTATGTCTATAGACTCTCTTTTGAGCATGTTCAATGTTGGCACACAAACTTTCAGTTATCTGTGTTGGTCAAAATTATGCAGAATTGTTCCTTCTGCAACCCTCTCCCACCCCCAAAAAAACCATAAACTGTACCAAACCAAAACCAAACCAAACCAAACAAACAAAAACCACATGACCTGATATACCCTCTCATATGCAAAACTCTCTGTGCTTTATATTAGATCTATTTTTTTAAGACAAAATTTTAAGGAGGTCATAAGAAGTATTGGGTTTGAGAACAGACTGAGTAAAAATCTTGCATACTTTAAATGGCACTTCTGAAAAGTTTAGATGCAGCAGAACTGTACAAGTTTTGATTGATGTGGATGTTCTTCAAACTTTAGAAGTGATAAAAATTAGAGTTAAAGGAATGTTTTTAGACAGGACATTTCAGTGATGTCTTCATACATGATTTCTCCTGCCTTATGATTAACTGTGGTGTTGGATGAAGCTTTTCTATACAGAATTCTTCCCTTTCTGTCTTGTCAGTTTTAGTTTCAATGCAATTTTAAGAGAGAGCTTCTGAATCATTAGACTTTCCACCTAATTGCAAAGCCATTGCAGCCTTAATATGGCAAGAGCTGAGCCTGTCACAGCATACATTTCCTTTAGTTTAATTGCAGTCCAGCCACCTTAGCTTCCTTCTAAGCTACTTTTAAACTTAGATAACATCCTTTATGAGGTTTCCCATAAACTAAAATGTCATTCTCGGAAACTCTGATACCTTTCCAATGTTACAGAATCATACCAATTTTTCTGTGATGTTTCTGATGCCAAATGGGAAGCAAAAGAAAATGTATCTTTTAAATAATGTCATAAGTTGTCTTTTTGTCTCTTTCAGAAAGATGTGGTAAGAATAATTTTGACAAAACATTTTTTATCAGAAAATGTTGAGTTGGTAAAACCAATTCTTTTCACAAAAATGCAACTCTTTTCAATAAAAGTTTCATAAAGTTTTTTTTTTTTCAGTTCCAAAATAGAATTTCTAATCAAATCCTGGCAGATGGAGATACACCTGTCTTTGTGGTCAGTGCAAATTAAAGAGATATAAGCTTTAATCTCTCACCTTTTGCTTCAGCAGGTAGCTGAGCCTGAGTCTATCACTTTCAAAGTGACTGTCCTCAGCACTTGGAAGAGAAGGTAATTCTTTATCAGCCTCCCTCCTTAATATCTCTTGAAAATGTTCTAAATATCTCAGTTCTTCCCCTACATGGAGATAAATAAAAATTAAAAATAAATAAATAAAAGACGACTGTGTTTACTGGAATTAAATTCGTGTTTTCCAGTCAGTCTACTATTCAGAGTGCAAAAGTTGTTTGGATGTATTTAGATAGGAAGACTCATACTGTGTCTGTGAAGCTCTACTAAGCTTTGGGTCACAGCTCTGTGTTGATTCATAACATGTTATTCTCCTTCATTTAACAGGAATTATTGCTTTGGATATATGTAAAAAGATTGAGAATTTCTGTCTGTAAGATTTTACAAGGAAAAAAACTTTAGTCTTACTAGAAGTGAGTTGAGCCTATCAATTGAATAAACAATTTTAAATTCATATTACATATCAATACAAATTCTCTGCTTACAATGATCACTAGTTCCTCCTAGATAGATTATAGTTTCACCCATTCCATGTGACAACAAGATAAAAGAATTTAGATCAATCAAGGGATTAACCACATAGTTGAGGATTTAAAGGATGCAAGTAGGTTCTCAGTAGTGAAGAGTATTAAAATTGCTGATAACTTGTTAAAACAGCAGTCTGACAAGAAAAGGTACACAATATTATTTCTTCTAAATTCATCTGTGGCACTCAAAATTGTGTGAGATGACTGCCAAGTGGGCAGTTGTACATATAAAAGTATCACGAGATACATTACTTGAGCATAAATTTTATGAAATACTGTGGCTTTTGGGAGTGATTTACTAAAAAAAAAATAGCTGCTTAGAATTAAATTACCTTTAAGAAAATATGTGAAAGCCAAATTATGCATATTTTTTATAATTAAAATAAGCTTAAGTGATTGATTTGATAATATATCAAGTAGTGCTACTGAACATACTTCTTTGGCTATATCAGTTCTTGATGGCATTTCATTCCAAAATAAACTGATTACAGACATTTTTTATCATCCATATTTCCATATAGACTTAGGAGAATTATTATTTTTTACTGTTCTCCAATAAGCAGGCAAAAAAAAAAAATCAGAACAGTGATTGTTTGATTCTAGGATTCTAGCTTATCTAGACCCTGCCTCTCAGTCTACTCCCTTCATTCGTGACTTCATTTGAAGGAGGGAGGCAAGAAGCAAGGAGAGAAAGGAAAGAAGAATGAAGCAAGCGTAAAACATTTTCTTTTAAGACACTGGAAGCAGTGTGTTAGATACTGCTCAGGCTCCGGTGAATTTTTATGAACTTACAAATTCAACTTTATTTGTTGAACACTTATTAGAATTACAACTTTCACAACAGATAGCAACATCTATTTGAAAGGAAGTTGGTTGTTCCTGTGCTTCTGAGAAATAAAATAATTTCAGAGTAGCCATGTTGTATTTCTTCCTTTCCTTCCAACTGTATAAATGGCAGCAGGAGAGTTTGACTGTAAAATTGACTACACAGTAACTGAAAAACTGGATTATTTCATCTTGGTGCTGACTTCAGCTTAGTGCACACTTACGCACAAGAAAATTTGCATGTTCTATAGAGTATTTATCTGCACTTATTTACATTTAGGTTCACATTTCTCATTATAGGTAGACCTAGTCATGAAGGATTGCCTTTGGATATCTGTACCTACTCTGCCTGAGAAACAGTGACAATTCTTAGTACTGAACAAATCTTCAATGTGTTTTATAGTCAGCTTGTTCTTGGCTTTGAATCTATTCATGTCAAAGCTGACGGATTCTCTACATTTCTTGTTGCACATGAGCAAACAAATCTGGAAGGGATGTTTGCCTAAAAAAAAGGAAAATATTTTTCTAGAAACATGTCCATCAAATCAAATTCAGAGGGGATGCCCTGTCTTAAAGACTGAGACTTGACCATGTCCTTGAAACAGGGCCTCAACGCACGTAGCCGGTGTTCAGGAGGAGGACCGACATTTTCGCAATGAGAGCCCACCGCTCCCCTCTTCTTCCTGTTTCCACCTTTTATTGCTGAGTGACCCAGTACAGGAACTAAGAAGCTAGAGTTTCATATAGGCCAGTGATGTATGGTGGACAGAGTCTAGGAACACTTATAAGGAATTGGGCAGGACTAGGATGAGTGGGCTGCACTGTGCTATTATGTCAGAAACAAAGTCTACACACCTGTGGGCATGTCTGTGGACACAGAGCTCAGAAAATTGGGAAGTCATTATTCAGATCAACAAGGCATTAAAACAAATGGAAATACATGGTTGGCTTCAGTCAAAACAGGTGTTTATTCGTAAGCAGAACTGGAACACCTACTGAAAGAAAATGATGTTTGCTTTTAAAAAGTTTGTTTTGATCTTCTGTAGAGTCAAATAAATCTTCCTCTGTAGGGATTTCATTTTTTCAGTTGTTTTTGCTGTTCTAATATGGTGCTGACTTCACTTCTGACTCAAATAGTAGAAAAAGAGTGCTTGACTTTAAGTTTTTCTGTGAAGCCAGGGGTGGCAGGAAATGGCCCACTGCTATTATACAATGAATTCAGTAGTTAGCTGCAGGGTGTTGGCATACCACAGGCTGTGGCAATACTGACAAACAGCACACACAGTGGCTGTCTTGGAAAATGTACAAATGAGAGAGAATGAAATGACCCAGAAGGGCATATAACATTTAATTTGTAAATAGGATCTTATTGTATTGTAACACACTTATTTTGTACAACGTGATCTGAAACACTGTGAAAACCTGCCCTGATATTCTTGTTCTGAACTGTTCCATTCTAAATGCTAACTCTTTTTAGTCCACAGCTCCAAAAAGTATGTCCTGCATGTTATTCACATGTATTTGCACTTGCTGATGGACATGCAGGCATAACTATTTTCTGGCTTTCTGCCAGAGCCCAAGCACAATAATATCTAATATACCAGCTGCCAAACAGCATTCCATGGGGAATATGCAACGTGATATTATACTACTGGCTTTGGGCTTCTCTCTTGCCATGCACAACACCCTTTACGGGTATCCAGACTCTTCATTGCAGAACAGGAGCCTGAATGACCATGACTCCTGGCATGTAAGAATGAAGAGACACAAAGGAGCACTTTCAGCCTAGTTTTACATGTTGTTTTTTTTTTTTTTTTGTTTTGTTTTTTTTAATTTTATTTTAAATTATTCACTTAAACCTGTTAATGTAGTTACTACAAATAGGCTTAAGAACTTGGATCTCCTGGTTGATAGCTGTATTACAATGTAATAACCAAACAAGACAACAGAAAGAAAAAAGTTAAGTAACTGAATGGACTGGATTAACCTGGGAGTATTGAAAGATATGATAAAGAGAAGGAAAAATACAAGAACCTAACTCTTAGGCTGGTGAATAGAATTTATTTAAATTTCTTTTGTTTCACTGAAAAGGGAACCCTGAGTGAAATGCTGCTTCCATCAACAGATCACAGTATATTAATGTTAGTGGTTGAGTAGTTGTAGCTCAACAACAAAGAAAATCAACAGGATGCATATATACTCTGACAGCATATAGACTGAACAGTTCAATGGAAGGCAGTATTTGTTTTTATTTACTGAATATTGGTTTACATGCACAGACCTGAGCATGAGTAACATATTGAACAAGAGAAGTGACTGAGAACATGTTTGTTTACATCCTTCTCCCAAATAGTCTTCAGAAGAACATAATTTACTCTATTGATTCTAAAGACTAGCAAATCTAGATAAAATCACCTTTGTAAGTACCCCTCTAACAGAAGGCAGGGCAGTTTCCTTTCTTGAAATTCTGAAGTCTGCTAGTAGTTTGGGATTCGTGTGCAAAAACTATTGAATTGTTACTCTTTTTTTTTTTTTTTTCTTTCCATGTCATTGTGTGGCTACTTTGGCATAAATTGGAACAGCTACATTAGGAATTTATTATACAGTCTACAGAGAACACTAGATATTGTTAGGCATTGGTTCAGAATGCTTAAAATTAATTAAATTGGTATTCAACTAGTCACTATAATCAGTGTAACTAAGGTACAGGTTTTATCATACCTCCTTTAACACTAGAGAGTTCAACTGTTAACTAAACATTAGTTCTATAGTTAAGGTAGTCCACCTGTGACTAGATCTGACATTAAAGACAATTAAAGTTAGATAAGACAGACATCTACATGTCTTTCCTCAGCTCAGATGAGCCATAGTCAATACATTAGCTCCTGAATTTTCAGACAGAGGAGCCCGCATTAATATACCCAAGCCTGTCTGCATAGATCAGTGTAGGTAACAGCTTTGATCTGTCTGCAGCTGTTCCTCTAAGGAGTTTTAATTTTTCCTTTAGCAAAGGCTTTGATTGCTATCAGATCTCTCAACGCACATCCATTCTGGTAGTCATTTAGCATAGAACCAAATTGTGAGTTAGTAAATCAACATCTAGGAAGAGCAGAAATAACTGCATTGGGAAAGTGCTATAGTGGGGACATGATAACCCTATTCTGCAAATCTGTTTGAGAATTCCAGTCTGTTTCACCTCTAAATTCTCAGAGACCTACTCTTTTCTTGGTGCAATTCACAGAAGTCAGGCTTGGTCCATATGAATAGTTGACCAATAAGCATTTGGATTTCAGAATTAATTCAAACCATCAAATGAATTTCAATGATTTACTGAGAGTGCAAATTGAGGTTAATAGTCATGTGTCCACAGAATTTATAAGAAATGATTGCCTGTAAGTATTCTGCTTCAAAGAAAATCTGGAAGTGCACAAGTTGACCAAATATGGTTTATATAGTTGATGTCTGTAAAACTTGTTTGGAATCTGAAGGTACCCAGCATGGCTGAGCAAGTAGAGAATACTCGTTGACTATTTAATCCTGAAAAGTACTTGCCTATGCAGTGCTTAGTATGTATATTCACAAAAGACTTAGATGCCTGAATTGGAACACAGGAGGGAGTTAGACTTCTAGGTACAACACCATAACATCAAAGCCTTATTTCATCCATTGTCTCTTCCAGGGGCATATAAAGTCCACAAAACTTGTAGTTCCTAGTGAAGTACCAATATTAGTTGCTGGTCCTATTCAGAACCACTAATCATGGAAAGAAAATTAAAAAGCTTCTCCTGTTGTCCTGTTTTCCTGAGGTGATTTAAAAAATAGTCCCATGAACATTTTGACCACATTGGTCCCATTGGAAATTTTTTCAAGAGTCTCATCTATCTAAAAGTCTTTCAATTTGCAATCTCAATATATTAAACAGCAAGTCTTAAAACAAGCAGTTTAAAAGAGGTTGTTTTTCCTCCCCATTGTTTGCCTCCATCTCATATTTACAGAGGATAAGACTATGTGATCTCAGCCTTAAACATGCCATGTTTTTATACAATGTCATTTTTACTAACATGTCATTTGTACTGTTTCTCAAATTAGGAAGTTTTATCAGCTGAGATCACAGTGGTGTGAAATATTGTAAAAGTTTTACTTTCTCTAATGCTGTTCCTGTTTATAGGCCTATAGTATGTTTAAAGAATGATGATAGGGCACATGAATCATTTGTCAATGGAAAGCAATTGTTGAACTGTACTGTACTTTAAATTCTGACCTTCATTATTAGCAGGATGTAAAGAGGTTGGAAGGGGAGTACATCGTTTGTTATATTAAAAAACGACGACAACAAAAAAATCTAATTAATTGACAAAGGCACATAGGAACTTTGAAAAGCTTTAGATAGAAGGTTGGGAAAAAAAAAGAAAAAAAAAAGAAAGAAAAAAGATGACTTGCTAGGGGTCAAATCAAGTTATGACTGGCATCTTCCTGTTCTAGGGTGAATTTTACAAGGCTGTTACCCAGCCTTTCTACAAAGTCAATGTGGATTTAAGTGTCATTTAAAAGGTTTGCCATTTTACAAAAATACCATGCTTCTGCCTACTCTACCAATTCATATAAGAGTCTGAGTGGATGCAATTTACAGACCAACATGACACAAAGCTTGAGTTAAGTATAGTGGTGTCTAGATAGCACACCCAGACTCCAGTTTGTAAAAAAGGAATGTTGGATCTGACCTGCCTTTCAAAGAACCTTGAAATGGAAGTGATGTTAGCTCTTACGTACTACTCGGATCTTCTGGAGATTAGACAACCATGTAGCTTTACTGGGTTCTGTTATGAGGCATCAAACGAATACATAGAGTTTCTCCTCTTTCAATTATTTTGTTCTGTTATTTAATCAGATGAAAATAATTAGGGTTGAGAACACTATCATGGATGAATTGTTTGAGGACTTACCTCTGTAGAGAAAAGAGGAACACAAACCCCCATGTGACTAATGATTGGATGCACGCATCATCACAGGGTGCCATGAGGGCTGGAAACTCAGTGGAGCTGAGCACCAGGAGCCACAGGTGTTCCCATGGACCTCACCAGACAGCAACTGTTCCACAGACCCCAGCCAGGGTTCAGGACAGGCCAGGAGGGCAACCCCTAGCCCAGCATATCAGGCATCAATGCAGTAATATCAGTCTATGGATCAGGCCAGGTTCCACATGGACTGGGACCCCACTGTGGTGGAGTTTGAGACTGATGTTCCTATGGCATTTCTGGGGCAGGGACTGGTGACTGTGGGCTGAAATGGGGTCCTAGGGAATGGGAAAGGGTCGGGTAGGGTCATTATTGCACTCAGGGCTCTGACAATGAATGACCTATATGTAAAACATAAAAGATCATTGTGTCTTAATCAAAAAGAATGGTTACATGGTTCTTGCCCTTCTAGGCTGATGACCTTTCTTTTCACATTGTTTCCACAAAGGTGAAAAAAACTAGCGATGGAAAACAAAGAAAAATTAATCAGAGATATTTTTCAATGTTTCCTACCTGCACTAGCAAATATATATGTACACTGTAATTGATTTTATTTTTATTTATTTATTTATTTAATAAACAGGATAACTTCAAAGTACAGCACTATAGATTCTGATAACTTCAAAAGTGAGAATATTTTTACTTTTTACTTTTGGTGTTCAAGAATCAAATAAACACTGTTTTTAACAGGGAGATCTGTTGCTCATGGCTTGTGTTGCAGATTGCTTAAAACAATGAGATATGTTGCCACTGAATGATCTTTCTCTTACATTTTCTTTGAGAAGTTCACTGCTACACAAAAAACACCTACTTCTTACTAGCAATAATATATCTAAAGGTGGTCTATGTGTAATTGGTCTGACCAATATTAGTGTATATCTTTAAAATCTCAGTAATAAAAAAGCATCTCAAATTATTAATGGATTTAGTGTTCACAAATATATCACTTAGGCTTTTTGTTTACTTATTTACAAGTTTTTAAATTAATGATTTAATGTCACAGCTTCATAAATGTTACATCAAAAATCAACACATTTAAAACGCTCAAGTAAAAGAAGGGACAACTTTCTAACACAAAATGGCAAAGCCCATGAGAACAGATAAATTTGAATTGTGAGCTGGGCAGTCTTAATAAGGAATTACATATCTTTGGAGTTTAATTACAATAGGGCCTGTGATGATAAGATTAATGATGTGCAATTTTTCTCTTCAAACGATTGCAATTGAATTAAGATAGTACCATTATTCTTAGAGAGATAAGGTCAAGCAAATGAGGCTACAGTGGGGAAAAAAAAAAAAAAAAAAGATATGAAACTGTATTGAAAGAAAATAACATTCTACAATAGATCAGGACCTTCAAACGCTTTACAAGGCTTATGTTTACAAAGAGACATTTTATAAAATACTATGTAAAATAATGAAGAAAGATGATAAGGATTCTTATATGCTTTTTTGTTAAGCATGTAACAATATGGGATCTAGTAGCATTTTCAGAACTGTGAATAGGCAATAACTTGGATGTTTGCATTTCTCCCTCTTTTCTGGAAATGGGAAAAATTTATTTTAGAATGCATATATAATTCTTTTGAGTAGATATCATATACCATAAGCAGGGAGAACACTTGTAGGCAGGGTAGGGATAAACTTTGAATTGTTGACTATGAAGTTATCTTCTAATACACAGGGTACTGAAGCCATGAGAGTACTCTATCTTTATAGCTAGCTAGGGAAAGGCAGTAGCCCTTTCCCTTAGGAAAAGATTACAGACAATCAAAGAAAGAAAATCTCAAAAGATTTTTACCTCTTCTTCTATCTCAGAACCTGAGAAGAGGAAGTAGAGCCTATAATATTCCTGTTTTCTGGAGTCTTTGCATTTGAGTGAGCATACATATAAACTTTATTTCAATCAGTATCTATAGTTTTCATATACTATATCATAAAATTTCGTCTAGAAAAGTAAACCACCTGAGCACCCATATAGAGAAAGTGGAATTAAAATGCTCTACCCACTAACTCCATTAGTGAAAATCTTCCATTAGGCATAGGCTGTTTTACTTTAGATTTGTTTCCAAGTTCTTTATTAAGTGCTGCAATGCAATTTAACAAGACCCTAATCAAATCATTTAAGGGAACCTGATTAGTAATAACATTTCTTTTTAATTTAACTTACATTTCAGTTTTCTGTGTTAGATATTGGAGATGATGTATTAGATATTATTTACCCTTCTTACTAATCCTTGTCTTTTTCTGGTTTGTTTGTTTGCTTGTTTGTTTGTTTTCATTATTATTTTGTTTCTTTGTTTGTCTCTTGGCATTATAGTATTTTTAAAAATGCATATTTCTCTTTACTCTGTGTGGAATTTATATGCCAAGGTTTGGCCATTGCCTTGACCTCTTTTGTTAATTTTAAATGTCTCTGCTGCCTTTATTAGTATAAATATTTATGAAAAAACTTGTAAAATATGTGGCAAAATATGCCAAAATTTTTCCTTTAGAAAACACATCAAAGGCTAAATATTTCAAGAAGTATTCAGGTAGTATAAAGATTGTGACAAATATATATCATAGAATTATTAAGGTTTGAAAAGACCTCCAAGATATCTGGTCCAACCATCTCCCCACCACCAATATCACCCACAAAATCATGTCCCTAAGCAAAATGTCTAGCCTTTCCTTAAACACCCCCAGGGATTTCACCACCTCCCTGGGAAAGCTGTTCCAAAGACTGCTCTTTCTGAGAAGAAATGTCTCCTAATTTCTAACCTAAACCTTCCCTGATGCAACTTTAGGCCATTCCCTCTTGTCCTATAGCTAGTTACCCCAGCTCCCCAACAACTTCCTTTTCAGGTAGTTGTAGAGAGCAATAAGGTCTCCCCTGAGCCTCCTCTTCTCCAAACTAAACAACCCCAACTCCATTAGCTGCTCCTCATAGGACTTGTGTTCCAGACCCTTCACCAGCTTTGTAGCCCTTCTCTGGACACACTCCAGGGCCTTGATGTCTTTCTTGTACTGAGGGGCCCAAAACTGAACATAGTACTCGAGGTGCAGCCTCACCAGAGCAGAGCACAGGGGAATGATCACCTCCCTGGTCCTGCTGGTTACACTATGCCTGATACAAGCCAGGATGCTGTTGGCCTTCTTGGACACCTGGGCCCACTGATGGCTCATGTTCGGGCAAGCATTGATCAGCACCCCCAGATCCTTTTCCTCTGCACAGCTTTGAAATCACCTATAGCACTGCCTGGGGTTGTTGTGATCAAAGTGCAGGACCCAGCACTTAGCCAGGTTGAACCTTACCTCATGGGCCTCTGCCCATCAATCCAACCTGTCCAGGTCCTTCTGCAGGGCCTTCCTATCCTCCAGCAGATTGACACTTCCCCATGGCTTGGTGTTTTCTGCAAAGTTACTGAGGGTGCACACAATTCCCTCATCCAAATCATCAGTAAAGATATTAAAGAGGATGGCCCCAACACCGATCCCTGGGGAACACCACTGGTGAACTGTCACCAGCTGGATTTCACTCCATTCACCATCACTCTCGGGGCCGAGGCATCCAGCCAGTTTTTAACCCAGCAAAGAATGTGCCTGTCCAAGTCATGGGCTGCCAGCTTTTCCATGAGAATACTGTGGGAGACTGTCGTGGTTCCGCTCGAGTGGGCAGCCGAGCTCCACCACAGCCGCTCTCTCACTCCCCCTCCTCAAAGAGGAATGGGGAGAAAATATGTGAAAGGGGCTCAAGGATTGAGATAAGGACGAGAAAATCACGCAATAATTAGTGTAACGGGCAAACCAGACTCAGCATAAGAAGACAGATAGTAAGATTTATTGCTCATTACTAACAAGCTAGAGAAGTGAGAAACAAAGGAAAGAAACCAAAAGCACCTTCCCCCCCATCCACCCTCTTCCACCTCCTCCCCCCGAGCGGCGCAGGGGAACGGGGGAATGGGGGTTATGGTCAGTCTACAGCACTTCTTCTCTGCCGCTCCTTCTCGGTCACTCTCGTCCCCTGTGCTGTGGGGTCCCACCCACGGGATGCAGTCCTTGACGAACTGATCCGGCGTGGGCTTCCCACAGGCAGCAGCTCTTCCAGAACTGCTCCAGATATGGGTCCGTACCACGGGGTCCATCCCTCAGGAGAAAACTGCTCCAACCTGGCTCCCCTACGGGCAGCAGCTCCTGCCAGGTCACCTGCTCCTGCGTGGTCTCCTCTCCACGGGCTACAGGTCCGGCCTGGAATCTGCTCCGGCAGGGGTCTTCCACAGGCGGCAGCCTCCGTCGGTGCAGGGCCACCTGCTCCACCGTGGTCTCCTCCACGGGCTGCAGCGTGAAACCCTGCTCCACCGTGGTACTCCATGGGCTGCAGGGGGACATCCTGCTTCACCATGGTCCTCACCACAGGCCGCAGGGGACTTCTGCTCCGGCGCCTGGAGCACCTCTCCCCCATCTTCTACACTGACCTTGGCACCTGCAAGGCTGTTTCTCACTCCCTTGACTCTCCCGGCTGCTGTGTGGCGCAGCGTTTTTTTCCCTGTCTTAAATATGCTCTCACAGAGGCGCAAAACAACATCGCTTATTGGCTCAGATCTGGAAAACAACGGGGCCCTTCCCAAACATGGGGCGGCTTCTAGATCTTTCTCACAGAAACCACCCCTATGGCCCCCTGCTACCAAACCTTGCCACGTAAACCCACTACAGAGACCATGTCAAAGGACTTGCTGCAAGTCTAGGTAGACTATGTCAACTGGCATCATCCACTAGGCGGGGCACCTGGTCATAGAAGCAAATGAGATTGGTCAGGCAGGACTTGCCTTTCATGAACCCATGCTGACTAGGCCTGATCTGCTGGCTGTCCCACACATGCTGTGTGATTGTACTCAAGATGACCTGTTCCATCACCTTTCCTGACACCGAGGTCAGGCTGACAGTCCTGTATTTCCCAAGCTCCTCCTTATGACCCTTCTTATATAGGGGCATCACATTAATATTTGTGAATACATATTTGGAAATACATATTTGGAAATATGTATTCTGTCTTTATTAATCTATCTCTCTAAGAGAAAATCATTGTGGAGCAAGCAGAGTCTAGCTGATACTTGGCTCTAGTCATACCCAAAAGCAAGCATAGGTCATGTATTAACAATTTACCTTGTTACCTAGCTTAATTCACACTTCTTTCAGCCTGTGAACTAAAGAAGCCACTCAACTTTCCTTATCACTGATTGAATAAATTGATAAACATGAATTTATGTTTCAATTAAATTAATATAATTTGTTCTAATCTGTAAAAGAACAAAAGGGATAGTTTCTCTAAGAGCTGGTGCTTATTCTGAACTCTTCTGAATGTGATTCAGTTATACAGGCATTTAAAACAGAATCATCTTTCAAATTCTCATTACTTGGGAATAACTATTTCATACTTTTGTTAAAATTAGTTCATACACCTTTTTATATGCAACAGCATATGAGGAAAACATAAACAAACCCTTCTTCTTTGGTAATGTAATCTCCCAGAATAAACTATATCTCTCATCAGGCATTATGTAAAATATGTTTCCTTTTATATAAAAATAATTCAGTTAGTTGAAGGAACATCATTTAAATTTTGTTTTGTATTGTGATTATTGACATTACTACAATGCCTTGGACCAGATACTATGTATTGTACAAATATAAATGAAAAAGACTCACTTCTTAAATATAAGATAAAGGGTAATAAATTGATAAAAACCCATGTAAATGGAGGATTACAAGAAAATAAAGAGATGATACTGATGGGCGGTGATCCAAAACAAGACAAAGTATACAGAATCAGCAGTAGTAATACAGAACTGCTACCCTTTAAAGAATAAGCAGTGCCCACTGCATTGCAAGGGAACTGGGAGATATAACAGCCTTTCAGATATAATACAATATAATAAATATAATGTAATAAATATAATACAATAAATATAATATAATTAACATTAACATATTCATATATTATATTGTTATGATATCATTATCATATCATATCAGTAATAGCCTCTATTGGCTTTTCTCAGTTGCCTAATGTCCCCCAGACCTGCCTTCTTGTTTGGTGTTTATCTACTTGTCTTTAGAACATATCCATATTTCTTGTATTTCTTACTTCACTTCTTTAATAGCTTCTCTCTTTATCCTTTTTCATATGGTAGACTTTCTGGTGTTTACATAATATGCACTTGCTTTTATATTTCTTGTTAAAAACAGTGCCTGTTAACTTTAGGAACCAATATGGTCATCCTGATTTGGTTTTAGCTCATTCTTTCTGAATCATAGAACCATAGAGTGGTTTGGGTTGGAAGGGACTTTAAAGGTCATGTCCAACCCTCCTGCTATGGGCAGGGACACCTCCCACTAGACCAGGTTGCTCAAAACCCCATCCAACCTGGCCTTGAACACTTCCAGGGATGGGACATTGACACCTTCTCTTGACAAACTGCTCCAGTGCCTCACCATTTTCACCGTAAATATCCTCCTTATATCTAATCTAAACCTACCCTCTTTTAGTTTAAAGCCATCCCCCTTTGACCTACCACTACACTCTCTGAATGATTCTAAATAAGACAATTTAATAACTAATGATTTTACTGCAAATTTCATGCTACTTTCTGAATCAGAATCTGAAATTTCACAGTTGTTTAATACATCTATTTATAGTGTTTATGTTCTGTGCATTTGCTCTAGGCAAACATCCTCCTTTTGCGTTATCAAACCCCATAATAGATTTGGTAATTCCCAAACAGAGAGATTTGCAGCAGAATCCACCAGAATGCAGTGAAGATGTACCAGATATTGTACTCTGTCTGGGAACCGCCAGTCCCTGAAAGTTATTTTCTAGATCATTATCAGAAATACACTGCCTGGACTCTTCACTGATAATACATATAGGCTTTAATTCTAATGTACAGAGATGGAGGTGACTTAAAAGTACAGACAGGCAAACAGGAAGGAAGGAGAAAAAAAAAAAAAGGGGGAAAGAAAAAGGAAAAAAAAAAAAGAGGGAGGAAAGGAGCAAAGCAAAGAAGGAAAGAAAAAGAAAAGGGTAGGGAGGAAGAACACCTGGGCCTTTGGTGACAAGGAGCTGAGGACTCAGTCCCAGAGGATATCGTACTGGAAGCTGGAAGTTATAGACTCAATGAACAGTGCTAAAACAGCATAGAGAACATAGCTTGAAGAGTCAGCTAGTAAAAAATAATCATATGAAAAATCGCAGCTTATTTGTATAATCATAAGTATTTCCAAGTAATGTAAAAATTGAGATGAAAATTTTGTAATATAATTTGGTGCAGAGTAAATTTGTGATTGTTATTTTTGAAACTGATCCATTATGTTGCAATGTAAATCGGACTCCTCTATTAATTTTTGTATTTACATTTACTAAAAAGACTGGTTTATACTGGTTTATATCCTCTCTTGATCATGGTGGGATACAACAGCTTCTAGGAGGCAACTGCAAAAAAATGTATTATTTTCAATTCAATAAGTATTAGATAATAAATACTATTACTAGTAAAAATATTATCAGTAATAATTATCTGTCCAATAATGTCAAATGTAATGTCCAAATTATGTCCAATTTTTCTGTAGAAAGCTGATAAAATGACAAGATCCTTAAAGTTCTCAGCATGCACATGCAGTTGTTATACTATATGCTGTGATATGTTTGTAAATCCTTGTAGAGTCTTAAGAGTTTAAATTAAATGGATAAAATGAACTTGGAAGAGATGTCCAAGAGGGTTTGGTTCTGGCTCAGTATATATTAAAGAAGGAAAATACCTTCCATATGAGGCAGTCCAGAATGATGCTTTCCCACTGTGCAAAAAGAGAAAGGGGTTGCCAGCTATAAAGCAGTTTTAAATATAGGCATAAGAGAACCTTAGAAAAGAGTTTCTTAATTTTATTTATTTATTTATTTTAATCAAATACACTACTTCACAGAAAGAATGTATAGGAAATGCTGGAGTTGATAACGGAAAGCCCCAAGTGTCAGCAGTTTCTGTTGTCCTTGTTTATAAAAACATGCACACTTTGTTGCTTCTCTTTATTCATACCTGTTTTTAATCAGCCCTCTTGACAATTGTTTAGTTTTGTTTTGAATCAGGTGGCCAAATTCTCCTGTCTCCTATGACTGTTTGCTTTAAACATTAATCTCTGACAAGGACTTTTGTCACTTATTTCCAAAAATCTAATTTGTGCCCACTGCTCTTCTCCTTTTACCATTTGCTACCTACATAGAGTTACCATTGCTAATAGTATGATGTCCTATTTTTTCTTTCTCTTCTTATTTTTTCTTTTCATTTTCAACTCCTGTTGGCATACTTGTGACTATTTTTTCTTATTTTCCCCAAATACACAGAAAAAAATAATTAATAGTTATATTTAATGTGGTTGTGTCTGCATTGCTTTTGGTTTTGCAATATTTTGTTGCTTTTGTAAAATTTACCTATATTATTCTGTAAAATCCATCATATTTCTTAACAATCTTTTATACATGCTGAATTTCCACATACACACTTTTCAAACATTATTAATTGTTGTATAACATAAGTTTAAACATTTTTTTAGGGACATTTTAATATTTATATTGCTGATAGCTACAATTTTTACTAGCAACCTCATAACATGGCTTATTTATATTCTGGCATAACATGGGCCATTGTTTACTTAAATTCTGTAAGAATATTTGTACATTTTAATTTTAGTGGTACCATATTCCTTGTTTCTGTAATATGCTGAACTGAATTTATCATTCAGGGCCTCCTTCTGTTTTAGGTACTGAATCTTCACTGGTTGAAGATGGCAATTATTTCAGGATCAGACTCCCAGTGTTTTATTTGCTTTAAGATTTTGATAGCATTACATAACCAGTGGCAAAGAACTGAATCAGAGGACTGACAAAAACTAAGAGTGACCTGCAATGTCCCCGTATTTTCTTGCAGGACATGAGTTCTACATATATTACCCACATTATGACTAGGGAGTTGAAGAGACCAACATAAGCATAGGACTGTCATACTATCTCCCACATTAGTATATAGAAAGTAGATAAATAGTATCAGTAGAAAAGAGAGTAGTCAAATCACCTACTTCCAGTGGACTGGAGCAGCTAAGTCATTCAAATAGCATGAAGATACCCTTGGTATGGAGCTAGCACAAATTAAATCCACTCAGAAAAACGCCTTTTCTTTCCTACAGCATACAAATCAACTCTCATATTAAGCCTATTTTAGTGCAAATGTTTTAGTATAATATTTTTTCTAAATATGCATTTTGCACATTGTCTTAAAACCAGATCATTTCTATTGTGTGAAGAACAGTGATGACCAGAACTACTTAAAGGCCATAAGCATAGCCTATGCCCTAATGGAAACCACTTGGAACACAAAACCCCCCAAATCCTCTGCAGGAATGGGCTCTGTGGAGAGAATCAGCCTGTATGTAAGTGTGAAAGTTGTAGTGCTGATAATTAGATAGAATACTATATATACATTTTCTTTAAAAAGGCATAATTCTATCCCATGAGTAATATTCAATCTAAACTGTTATTAATCCTAAAATGACAAAATAAAGATATCTGGGCATACAGTGGAACAAAAAAAAAAAAAAAAAAAATCAGATTCCCTTCCCAATATCTCAAGATTATACCCTGCAAGACAAATAGCTCTCAGTTCAAAAGTCTACCTTGTTCAAAAGTCTATCCTTGGCACAAGACACCATCCAACTCTTTTTTTTTTTTTTTTTCTCCTGATGAAGCTACATCATATGTTTCTGTGGTTGTAGAGGAAATAAGTTTTAGTAAAGGAGAATGGCTTCTGAGATAACTAGTGGCCAAGGATATACCCAAACACAGTGTAGATCCAATTGGTATGCATCAGAGAAGCCCTGAGGCCTCCAAAGAGGAATCAACTAGACTGTGAACTCATACTTCAAAGTTTAGACAGCACATAGACACTGCTACTGAGGACAACACAACTGAAACCTGCATGGTCACAGATCATCTGTATAAAACAGGTGGTATTCCTGTGAGATCTGGCACAGCTCTATTTTCTAGTATATGGCACAATAAGGCCGAGGTATGTTTATGTTTAAATGTTATTTGAACCAGATATATTTTATGCACATTTCTGCCTTTCTAAAAGGTATATATATATATTTCTATATATAGAAAATTATATATATGTATACATTTCTATATTTTACTTATATTATTAAAGAAAAAAAATAATCATCCCTAAGCTTAATTAAAAATAACAACTGTGCATGATGGGTGACCAACAGCTGTTATGAAGATAGTGTTAGTCACTATCTTGGAAAGAAAATGAAAAACAAAGTGCAACAGCATATTGTATATAAATCAGAAATCTTCATTTGCTAATTTATATTAGTGTAGTTTTACTATATACATTGCACTGGTAATGCATAGAAATCATATATTTTATTTGCCTTGGGTGGTGTGAAGCTCTGATGTCAATAAATCTGGATATACAGGTAGTACTACTCTCTTTATCCCATAAATTTAGTAAACAGCAGAGTTCCTGAAAATATATATAGCAGATATAGAACTCCCTTCAGACAGAAAAGCAATATAGTAAAAATGAAGTTCTCCTTTTGCACAGTCCTTTTATGAGAAGGTATATAGCTTCTCTCATTCAATACATTCAAAATTGTATCTTTCACTCTAAATCATCTGGCATGGTATAACCAATATAACTTATATTATTTTGATATGATATTAAATTAAATGCAAGCTATAGGACAATCATTAATTTAATATAATTTAGTTTCTGATGGTCAAATAAAATATTTCAGAAATTTGGTGCCAACTTTGTTCATGTATATTGTATAAATTGTCAACTTTATAAAAAATGAAGTAAAAAGTATGAGTTTAAACAAGCTTGTTTTAAAATACCCTGAAAGAAAAATATACCCAGTGCACAGCAAATTTGCAGGTTTTTTTTTTTTTTTAACTTTCACTATAAATTGATGTAAAATGTCCTCTGAATTTGAGCTGTCCAAATACCATACTTTTCCCAGTGTTGCCCCAAGTCAAAACCAAACACAAAATATGGAGCAGAATTTTGATGAACTGTGCTTTTGTTGCTGTATAAAATAAGATCTATCTTAGACAGAATATATATTCAGCCTTTCTTTCTCCAGTCAGCTTCTCCTTTTTTCCTTTTTATTTTATGGAAATACACTGGGAAGTGAGCTAATAATGTACCAAACTCTCGTTTATAGTTGTGTACATACAGTGGTTCATTACAGCTCATATTGGAGATGAGCATATGGTCTGGCTTTCACTTCTGCTGTAGCTTCTGTAGCTCAAATCAGTGGAAATGGTTGCCCAGAGAGACTGTGCATTCTTTTTCCATCCTTGGAGGCTTTCAAGACTGCATAAGGCCCTGAGCAACCTGGTCTGATCTCATAGCTGACCCTGCTCTGAGCAGGAGGTAGAACTGCAGACCTCCTCATTTCCCTTCCAGCCTGAATTATCCCATGCTATTGTGATTCTGAGTGATGTTTGGAAGTTCTTGTGGGGCAAATTCAGATATACACGTAATGTATCATAGTGTCTTACAGAGACATGAGCAAGGCGTATCTTTGGAGAACTGTATTGTGCCAGCTACCTATGACATAGTGTGCATCTTCTGAGGATATTTGAGCTGCCGATTATTTATGCCAGTAAGAAATTACTTCACAGTGTCTAAATGAAGCCCACAATTTTAGCTGCCTTCCTCAAAGAGACTTCAGACACGCAAAACTAGATGCTGCTCAGGAAGAAAGTGCTTTAGTTTGTTATATAAAAAGCTTGGTTGGGTTTGTGTACAAGGTTTTGATAGTGGTGGGCTGCAGGGGTGGCCTCTGTGAGAAGAATCCAGCAGCTGCTCCATGTCAGATAAGGGCCAGTTTCAGCCAGCTCCAAGAGGACCCGGTGGCCAGAGCTGAGCCAATAAGTGACATTGTTTGGACCTCTGTGAGACCAGGTTTAAGAAAAGGGAAAAGAACCTACTGCACAACAGCAGCTGGGAGATAGGAGTGAGAACCTGCCCTACAGGCGCCAAGGTCAGTGCAGAAGGAGGGCAGGAGGTGCTCCAGGCTCTGGTGCAGAAATTCCCCTGTGGCAGGGCCCCTGGTGGAGCAGGCTGTCCCCCTGCAGCCTGTCCCACGTGGAGCAGATCTCCATGCTGCAGCCTGTGGAGGAGCCCCTGGTGGAGCAGGTGGATATGGCCTGGAGGAGGCTGCAGCCCAAGGAGAGCCCCTGCAGGAGCAGGCCCCAGGCCAGAGCTGCAGCCTGTGGAGAGGAGCCCATGCAGGAGCAGGGGGTCTTGGGGGAGCTGCTGCCTGTGGGGGACCCATGTTGAGCAGTTTGCTCCTGATGGATGGGCGCCATGGTACAGACCCATCTGGGAGCAGTTCTTCAAGAGCTACTGCCTGTGGGAAGCCCATGAAGGATGAGTTTGGGAAGGATGGCATCATGTGGGAGGGACCCCACAAGGAGAGTGACTGTGAAGTAGCTGCAGAGAGGAAGCATTACAGACTGACTGCAGCCACCATTCCACCATTCCCCTGCACTGTTCAGGGGAAAGACATAGAAGAGGGTAGATGGTCAGAAAGTGTTTATAGTGTTTGTTGGTGGTAGTGGTGGTGGTGTGCTTTTTTTTTCTCTTTTTTTTTTTTTCTCACTGTTAATAAATTTTATTAATATTTCTATGTTGAGTGTGTTTTACCCATGACAATAATTGTCAAGTGATCTCCTTATCCTTATTTCAACCCTTGAGCCCTTTACATCATATTTTCTCCCCCTTTCCCATTGAGGATGGGGAGTGAGAGAGTGATTGTGGTGGAGTTCAGCTGCCCAGACAGGTAAAACCACCACAGTAGCACAATAACAATAACCACTGCTGTGGTTGAAGCAGCTACTCTAAATTCCTTAGGTAAAACCTTGGTGGGCAATAAAATCAAATGAAAGATTCCAATATTTAATTTTTGAATTATAGCACTGGTTTAGATTACTTTAGTACTGTATTCCTCAAGTTGCAATGCATTTCATGGAAGTCTTCATTAAATAGCTTATTTATTTATTTATTTATTTCTACTCCTGTGTTGACATCTGGATCACAAACTGCTATATCTGCTTTTGCCTTTTCCACCATTTTCTTTGCCCTCAGCTTCTCATCTTTCTTCTTTCCATGTCCACTGAAGCAGTACCTTTGGCCATATTCCATCTCCATTCTTGATGCATAACTAAGCAAGCATTCATTTTCTTACTACTGTTATGAATCATTTCTTTTGTTCCATTGTTTCCATTTAGCTCCTGACCACATTGTTAAAACAAACAAACAAACAAGCAAACAAACAAACAAAAAACAAACAATAAATTCCTCAGCTTTCTAATTCAAAATATAATCTATATTTATTTATTTTGGTTTATAGATAGAGTTTAACAGTCTTTAACAGACCTTGAGTAGCCTACATTTGTTGTTCTTGTGGTTGCCAAAATAATCTTCTGAACTACCAAACAATATTCATGGAAATTCTCAATGACCAAAGCGAGGTGAAAAATCTGCTATCATTATAAGGATGCCAGTAAAGAAACATCTGTTTCAAGAGTTTTGTCTCTAAATGCTATGTTTGTTGTCATTGTTGTTGTTTTTATTTATTTATTTATTTATTGCTTAAAGTCTTGCCAATCTAGAGGATAGTAACAATGATATGATCTACCTTATCTTACTGTTTAGAGATTGTTCATACTAAAATGAAAACCACTTTGTAAGCTTCTTTTGTCTCACCTGGATCTTTATTCATCAGAATTTGCAAGTGAAGCAGAATTAAATACAAAAGTCTTCCCATGAAAGCCTAGTCTGCTGTAATGTATCACACCGGTATTTTGAGGAATGCCACTTCTGTTTTTAACTCATTACTGAAGCAGTGCAGCAGCATGGTGATAAACTACTTTCTATAGTGGAGTTCTTTTTTTACATAAAAAGGATAAAGCCATGCTTAAACAAGAACACTGAGGGGTACTTCCTAAAATATAGCTCCATGAACCAAATATTTTATCTGGAATAAAATTTTTAAATTTAGTGCATGCAATTGTACACAGTGCTAAAATTTACACTGACAACATTCATTTGAATATGTAAATTTAGAGTTGATATAAGCTATATTTCAGATGCAGTATATCAGAAGAACAATAATTTCTGCAGAAGCCAAACTGTAGATATAGAAAATCACCAAAACCTTCAAAGAGCTGCATATTTCTAAAGCAAGCTTCCAAAATCAGTGGAAGTTATTGCCACTGTGGAGTTCTTGATGACTTTATTGCTTATATGTCCCAGTAAAGAGCTGTTTGCCTTAATATAATTCAAATTAGCTAAAGGCAGTGTGTAATCTATTAAAAAGACACCCTGCATTTAACCAACTGGCACTAGTCTAAATAAACACAAGCCTTAGCTTTCATTACATGACCCTATCCATTTTATTTCTAATCAAAAAGTATTGGCTTTCCTACTTTACTTTCCCTGTAGCACTGTGATTTCTAAATGGAAACTAACCATAGTACTTCAGCTTTTTTTTTTTTTTTTTCCTATCACTTTTCCTTTAAACACATTGTATGGGTCTAATTTCAGCTAAATATTTGACACTGGCTACAAAAATGAGTTTACGCATGGCATTATCAACATCTCCCATGGGTTTTCTGGCACTGCATTTGCAGATGTACTCTTTTTTGTTTGTTTGTTTGTTTCTTTGTTTGTTAAAGGTTTAAAACTGATCTTAACTACATTGCTAACTCCAGATCTCAAGGAAGATAACACAAACGGAACAATGAGGTGCAGTTTTTGATTTCTGTCTCAGTGAGTACTAACAATTCACTAACAATAAACTGTTCTCCTAGTAAGAATTGTCTAGTTATAATTTATTACCACAAATTCTGCCATGATCATGTGTAAACACCATGCTTCAAGCCCACCCCAAAATCTTTGCAATACTTGATAGATTATATTTCATGTGTTTTGTTCTTTTAGCTTTTCAGTATTTGTAGTATTTGCTTTTTATTATTGAAAGCTTTTTATCCTCGTAAGAGCTTCTTTGAAGACGGATATTCTTATAAAATGTTTCATGAGAAATGATTTCTGACTCAAATTTTACGGAGGACTAAGAAAAAGATATAGAAGTCTTCAGAAAAAACAAATGGGCAAGAAATATGTATTAACTTATTCAACAGAAGCATAAAACTGGCAGATGAACATCCAGACCCTATGAATATCCAGATGGCAAGCTGGTCCAATGAGCACAGAAGTCCTTATCTTATTGGGTATTTAATTAGCTAAGCAATAGAGAAGTAATGGAAGCTAAAGGCTGTTTCATATATTATCAATTCCTACTTTTAATCCAGACATATTTCTAAATGATAAACTCATAGATCATAGAGCATATGTCAATATTAATCCTAAAATAATCATGAGCTTAAACTCTTTAGGGAAGAAGCAGATAGATTTAAGACTAGACTAAGTAAATAAAGCCTCTTTGTCTGATTTCCAAAACTGATCCTGGAAGAAAAAACGCCAGTGAAAAGAAAACAGTTTCTTCTTTAATCACTGATGGAGAGCACAGGTAACAGAATTGCCTGTATTTTGGTTTTAAATTTGTTAATAACCTGACGACATAACCCAATATCACGAGGAATGTAAAGGAAGCAGTTCTCTGAGATTGAATGAAGCCCATACTCACAGTATCTCAAGAATCAGACTCCACAGCACAGGTACATAAAGTCCGTGGGGACATCAGTAGAGGACATTTTATCTTCTGGCTCTCAGACAGTCTTAGCTTCAAGTTACACTACACTGTCAAGACATTTAGAGTTATGGCTTTTGTTGATTTTTGAGTGAATCTTTTTTATTTGTTTGTTTTTCCTACCAATGTCTACCCCTCCCATCAACATAAATCTTTCATTTCCTTAGCTACAGATAGTCTGTGAGAATTGTCACTCACGTTTTCTGACTCTAGACAGTATGGCAGTTAGCAAAATGGAGTAAAATTGCATATTACCAACCAAACAGTAGCCAAGAGCTGTAATAACTGTCCAGGTTCTAAAATCTAAATTTGAATAACTTCTTTTAAAAATAATTACATTGTAATACATTACTCAGTTTGCTAACTGACCACATAATTTTTTGACATACAAATAAACATTCATTAGTGGTCTCTGTATGCTTTTATCATGGACAAACTTACCACAGTTTGGTAACATCCTGACTCAATAGAATATTTTAACTGCAGTTACATGTGTGCATTTGTGTACATATGTATGTATATGGCTTTCAGCAAAACCAAGTAATTCCTTTGAACCTTTTTTTTAAAAAAAAAACAACAAAAAACAAAACTAGTTTGTTAGTGTCAGTATTACCTAACATTATCTAGCACTTCTCAACAAAGAAAAACTCTCTGCAACTTCCCTGCTTGTTGCCATAAATGACTTTTAAGGTTCGCTAGGCCCAAGTCTACAGCATAAGATACATCTCAGAAAATCGGGAAAGTAAATAAAGGCCCTTTCCATTTTTGTTTTCTCTACACAGAGACTGCAGCTCACTGGGGGCTTTCAGAATTTGAATGTCACCTTAGATGTCACCTAAATGACATCTCAGTCCTATTTTTTGTATATGCTTCCTGTCTTCTTCTCTGCTCCAACACAGGTCATGCATGGCTACAGCCACTCAGGGGTGTCTCTGCCCTGGCATGAGTCACCTGCAGGCTGCAGTTCTTTGGCAGAAACCCTGCTCTGGCATTCACCACCCACGAAGAAAAACCCTCAGGGCCATCCCTGCCCTGAAGAGGGCTGTCCATAGCCACAGTCCCTCAGCTATGTCTGCACCCCAGCATAGATCACCCATAGACCATGGCTCCTCAGGGACCTCTCCTGTGATACGAAGTGCCCCCTTTGAACAGTGTGTCTCCAACCACAACCTCAATGATGTCTCTTTCCATCCATCTCCTCCATTACTCTTACATGCCTTCTCTGTTTTGTTTCTCCTCTGAGCTACTGTGAATATGTTTGAACAGAAGTACTGTGTGCACCCCAGACTGTCAGCAGGTTTGGCAGACAGGAGGTTGTTTAGGTTGATCTTGAGCTGTCTGGAACCACCCATAACAAGCACAGAGCAGTTCCTGACTAATCCCACACCCTGCAGCCCACTGCCACTGAGACTCTTCCAGATATGCCCAATACAGATGCTCACATAAATGTGTTCTTTTTGAACAATATATCTACAGTATATCTCTATTTTAAAGCTAAAGGGGATTATGAGAATAGTTTGCCTCATCTCTTTGTCCAGCTTTGTGATGCCTTTTCTGAGGAACTGGACTATTTTCACTTGACCGCAGATTAACTGTTTAGACAGCTGTCTGCACCTTTGTAAAGTGCGATTATCAAATATCTGAATGAATTGCCTCCTTCCAGGTTTCATCTCACTTCCTGCTAGCATTGTTGTGTTTTTCTCACTTGTGATTATTGGAAATGAAATAGAAAATATAAAGTTAAAAAGAGAAATAGTAAACTGCACATACAATAAACATCAGGCAACTGAGCGGAGACACTAAGTGAAATATAAACTGACAATAGAAATGATCTGATGGATTAATATATAGAACAGTGCTTCTCTAAAGATGTCCAATATATTGTAGGATAGAAAATCAATTATCTACAAACGTAATTCACTATAACATTTCTACAATTATGGTAGCAGTACTAGATTTTTATTTTTTCCCCAGAGAATTGGTGCAGAATTAAAAAAAATAAAATCATTTTGTTCTAATTTGACATGCATATGTATTACTGAAAACCAATTAATTAGTGATTAAGAAAGGCCCAGTCTATTCACAATCAAGAATTACTCCCTTGTTTCCATAAACGGAACCCCTTTTCACATGGTAGGAAGACACCTGTTTGATTGATTTCACAAGAGAGAACTGAACTGTGGTGCACTTAACTGATGTGCCACAAGGACAACTTTTTTAGGACTTTCTACCAGTGTTTTTATCATCTATTTGCAAATGTGGACTCCATAGAAATCTTTTCCAAGCTTTGGTCTCCAGAGAAACTGGAGTTTTCAGATAGCTTTGCTGAGGCTTGCTAGATTCTGGACTCAAAGCTGACTACTTCTATTAAGACTTGTCTCTGTGCCTCACCCACATGATCACATCTGATTTTAATGCCCTAGGACTGAGTCACTTTCTGAATTTACTATTCAAATGCTATTGAAGAACAATTACAAGCCTAATGCTAGGAGCCCAAGGTAGGTACCTAAAATTACACAGAATTAATCCAGGCATTTCCCACCACAGTTGTGTGAAATCCTGCCAGTTGATGGCATATTGGCATAGCAGGCTGCAACACTCTCACTGAGTTCTTTCTGCTCTGAATAAATTCCTGACTATTTCTTTTTAGAGAAAATATTCTTAATTACATTATCATTTTCTAGTTAGGAGAACAGGATTTCAAGCTGATATATAGATGATATTGTCCGATAACGCATATTCATAGATTAATAAATACATATTAAAATCCATAATCTATTTATTTTGTCACATTGACAAATTAAAAAAACAGTGCTCCAAAACTGGTGTACAATCAATATATATAGCAAATCATTAGTGAAAGAAGCAGTCTGAGTGGCAAATTATTGATTTAGATGTGTAATTAAAATATAAATGAAATTCTTTAATGTAATTAATGTAATTTATTTGTTAAGGTTTCCACATTTAAAAAAATAAATAATAATAATAATAAAAATATGGCATATAAACTACTGGATTTTTATACCAGAAATGTCCTCACACACATGGCTTGTCAGTATGTTGGCATTCTGTATTTCCTGAAATATGTGGGTAATATAACAATTGCTCAGATTACTAAGAATTTGTGCAAGCCAAATTAAAAAATAAAAAAATATATATTTGTAAGATGTAAATTATAAAAATGCATCATCTTTTTGTGTGCTGTTGTGGTTTAAAATGGACAAAACTAGACACAAGTGCTAAAATCCAATGAAGAAAATACCTGTATTAAAAGATAAAATTAAAAAATCTTATAATAGTATAATTAATATTCATTGGAAGACAATAGAAGACTGTAGGCTAGGTTCTGCAATTTCTCTTAGATTAACTGTTCAAACTTAATCACAGTCATTCTGGCTACTTTCAGTGTACAAAATTAATTTTTCAGAAATTTTGTAACTGGTGATAAATCCAGATGTAATTAGTAGACCATGAGTCACTCATAAATAATGAGAAAAGTAGATCAAGCTCTCCCTTATGCAGTTACTTAATTCTCTCATTTTCATGCCATTATGATATCCTTACAAGCCAGTATCTGGAGGAATTTCAAGGTCTGATTTTCTGTGTTTCTGCAACAACTAACTCAGTGATGTCTGTGCTATATCCCATGACATCATAAGGTGCAAATTAAAGTAGGATAAAGTTAACCATCTCGATTTTCAGTCTGAATATTTTCAAATTGACCAGCATGTTGAGAATGAGATGAAAAACAGTTTTTCAGCCAAGACAGTTCTAGTAACAGCTGTGTTCAGATAAACTGACAGTACATGAAAGAAGAAGTAATAGCAAGAAGAAACTAAAAGCACATGTCACAACAGTACTTAAACATTATTGGATTTTTTTTTTAAAAAAAGAACAACAAGCACTTGGAGCAGAGATCAGAGCCCAAGTCTTTCCACAGCAAAGGCTGTAACTAGTGTGCTATAGAGTAAAACTCTGTTTTTCAAGTGCAATAAATCTTAAATTGTTTTCTGCAAAGAAACTGCCTTCAGCAGACTAGCTTGATAATGCCACAGTAACGGAGCAACTCAAGATAACATTTTTAGGAGTTGGGAGATGTGAATTTTGATCCTTATAAAGAAAACTGAACTTTGGCATCTGTAGCATATATGTTATCAGGGAACAATTCTGCTTCCTTGTTATACTTTCCCCTTTTGTTTTGAATATTTACCCTGTTGTTGCTGCCTCTAAAGGCCAAAGTGGTTATACCACAGAAAAAAAAAAATGATATAATAACAACTTGGTGTTCTGTCCTAGAGCAAAACTTATGTAAATTCATGGGTTCAGTTCATTTTTGAGGGAAGCATATGATGCCTTGGCTGAAGTACATGTATATTATGGAATACAAATATATAGGATACATAGATTTGATAAATCATTGTGTGAGGTATTTGGAGTAACTTTAAGCACAGTAAATATTAAATTTTATTGGCTAAAATATTTACAAATTCATAAAGCGTGGGTTTTTAAAAATATTACAGGTCAGCATTCTGCCCTCCAAAACAGAACCCTGAGGTATTGGGTTGAAGAGAGCATCTACATTTTTTTCCACTACAATCACTAAAATGAAGACATGTATGCATCTGGGTAAATGTTGTGAAAGTGGCAAGCAATTAACAAATTGACAAATGTACAAATTAAGAAACAAAACCTGACAAATAAACTAATCGGTAAACTGGAAAACTGACAAATTGGCAAATAGCTTGGTAAGAAGAGAGACATGCTTGAAGTTTATTAGAAAGGGCAGCTTAGGCCCTTTAGGTTGGGAAAATTGATTCAAGATCCTTTCAGACACAGGATAACAATCTTTCGTTACAACGTGAATGAGAAAAGGAGTAAAATGTAAGACTAGGATGAGGGACTTGGACATTCTCTATTCAAGGCATGAGAATTAAAAAAAAAGAACTTGTCAGTCTTCTGACACAAAGCTAAAACTTTACTGTACATAGCGTTTTGATAAAGACAAATAACTACCCCACACTTCAATATGTGATAACTAAATGGTAAACTGCCTATCAGGAGTAGCTCATATTTGAATTATAAAATTTGCATCACCATGATCTTCTCCTTGGGCTGCAGGGGAATCTCTGCTCCAGCACCTGGAGCACCTCCTCCTCCTCCTTCTTCACTGATCTTGGTGTCTGCATGGTTGTTTCTTTCGCATTTTTTAATTTGTCTCTCTCAGAGCTGCTGTGCAGCCTTTTATCACCCTTTCTGAAATATGTTATCATAGAAGCTCCACCAGGTTCACTGATGGACCTAGCTTTGGCCAGCAACTGGTCTGTTTTGGAGCCACCTGGGACTGACTGTCTAGTGAAGCAGCAGACCCTGGTCTCTTCTCACAGAGGGCAATTCTACAACCACCCTGCTCCTGAAACCTCAGGACATAAACCCAATGTAGCTCAGAGTCACCCACCAATGCCATCATAGTTGGGAAAATACTTCTTGACTCTTAAGGCAGTAGTTCCACAGAATATGTCACACCACAAGCTCTGTGCTTTAATGGCTGGCTCCACTGACTTCAAAAGATACATACCACCATAAACAACCTGAGAAGTGTGCTTTGAAGAATGATATATGACTTAAGGGAAAGGTATTTACAGTTAGTGTAGATGACCCAGCTGAGTTTAGTAAGGGAGTGATTATTTAAATATTGGAATGTCTAAAAAGTGATGAAATTACCTAAAATCATGACCTCATTTATTCTTTAAATTATTTTATATTAATTCAAATTATGCAAGGAAAACAAACAAACAAACACAAACATAACTTTGCATGAAAAAAATGCATCAAGTTTATAAAAGAAATAGATATAGAAAAAACAAACAAACAAACAAAAACAACAAAACAAAATAAAACAAAAAAACACAGGAAGGTAGATCATAAAAAGAAAGAAATATAACCAGAGGAAGAAAACACATCTAAAACATATCCTTTCCCTGCCACAATTTTCTTTGAGCTGAAAGAAACAAACAATAACAACAACAAAACACATCAGTAGAAGGTACCTCATTTCTTTCTCATTTCATTTTTTCATGAAATAAGGTGAGAGAATCCTGTTATCACTTCCTACTAGTGTCACAGTGTCACAAAATCAAGCAAAAGTAAGGACTGTGTAATACAACACATGACGTGACCTCCATGGCTGTACTAGAAGATTCTGATGTATGTGTGATTGCAGCAGGTCTTGAGAAGGGCACATATTAAAAATATTCTAGAAAAAAGATAATGTGGAAAAAAAAGTCAAAACCATTGTAAAAGAATAAATGCACTGCAAAATCAATAAATAAAATAGAAGTGGATATAAAAACAAACAAACATTCTGAAAACATTAATCCAAAACACTGCTTCCTTTTTCATGACTTTTTCATGCTTTGATGACAGTTATGTAAACCATGTGGAAATTGAGATATATACATGATATGTACCTTTCTGATATGTACCTTACTTTTTGGGGTCAGTCTCCTGCTGTTTAGCCTGTTTGTTGAAATCAGTGTGAGAATAAGATGCTTCCAAAAGAAGTGAAAATGCAGAGTGGGGAGCTGTTCTACGAAATGCTGGACTTGAAGGATGGATGCAGTTCATGTAGTGAGGCAAATTCTGTCAGCGATTGTCCTTCGTTGTCTCAAGGGGAACTTGTATCAGGTTCCCAAGAGCAGTAATGGCCTTTAATGGTTCTGAACAGGGACAGCCCACACCCACAAACAGGCTCAGGAGCCTCATCTCGGTTCAGCCTGGGACCATCAGTCCCTGCTTGCAATTGAGTGTAGGTTTACCAACCTTTAGCTCCAGTTGCATTGCAGCCATGCCTGGGCTTGAGCCTGGGACCAGCCTGGCCTGGATTGCTGGTGACTCTGTCTGCCTTGGCTACCGGCTCCCTGTCCTAACAGAACAGCTAGCCTGTGCAATGCCCTGACACTTTGACATCCTTAGTTTCTAAATTCTGACTAAGCTGAGGGGTTTTCTAAGCTGTTTAGTCAGGGCAGAACTGGACATGCTCAAAAGCAGGATTTTAGTAAACTGGACAATGTTGTTATTATCATTATCATATAATGATAAATATTGATAAAAATTATCATATAATGATAATATTATCATTATCATATTTTTTAAAAAGGAAAATCTACTAACCATGTGGGTTGCTAGCAAGTGATCCAAATACAACTGGGAAATAATTATATAGTTGGGTGGCTCAGTTCGGTGCATTCCTATGAGTGAAAAGGCAAGCAAATGGAGTAGAAGACCTGCATGGTTGAGCAGGGAGCCCCTAACAGAAGAAGGAAGTTTGCAGCAAGTAGAAAAAGGGACAGGCCACTTGGAAGGAACGTAGGGATGCTGTCAGAGTATGCAGGGATGAGACATGGAAGGCAAAGGCCCACTTGGAATTAGATCTGGCAAGGAATGTCAAGGGCAACAATAAGGACTTCAAATACATCAGTAGGAAAAGGAAGACTGGTGACAATGTCGCCCTCCTGAATGGGGTGGGTACTCTGGTGCCAAAGGATATGGAGAAGGCAGAGTTGCTGAATGCCTTTTTTGCTTCAGTCTTTACTGTAAGATTTGCTAATGTATGTAGCTAGCTATATATTGACTTTGACAAACAGCCTTTAGCTCCTGTGTGGTGTTTGCAAACATCAGATAGTTACACTGTTCAGTTCTGTGATTCGCTTGGTTTTGTTTGGTGATACACTGAAGAAAGGCTTAAGTTGACAGTTAGCAACAAATCTTGTTATTTGAAATGGTGCTTTTGTCCATGGGAGGGGGAGCTCATATAAAAGAATTTCCTTTTGACTGAATTAAGACAATCCTGATTGATTTTTTTTTTTTCTCCTTCTCTGAATAAACTACAAAAGGCAATGGACTATGTGAGAGTTGAGAACGAGAATGCATGTTCTCAGTTGTAGCACTGGTAATGCTTGCCACAGGTAACTGTCAGACACCAACACTAAAAGGATAGTATCATCAGAATTGTATTAGTTCTTTTTATGTGTTGTTGCATGCGAGGAACAGACTTGTAAAGGGTATTCATTTCTAAACTTCTTTCCAGAACTGCAGAGGGTCAGTTGTATTCCATGTATGCTCAGCTTCATGTTACTGGATGCAAGCATAGATATTTGTATTAATTGACAAAATACAATTTCCTGATACTGTATTCTGTATCAGAGGTGCATGCTCGTGGTGGTGTTTGGCTTGGTGTAATTTCTTCATCATTAATATCTACACGATAGCTGCAGTAGTACACAAATGTGAAGAATATAGTGAGCAGGAAAATATTTGGTGGATGTAGCCATTGAGCACACCTGCTCAGGGAAACCATTCTTGTCATACATGTTTAGCTGAAGGTAGAAGGGATGTACTCTCTACAGATACCTTCAAGGAGGCTGTAGTGAGGTGGGGGTTGGCCTGTTCTCCCATGTGCCTGGTGACAGGACGAGGGGAAATGGGCTAAAGTTGCGTCAGGGGAGTTTTAGGTTAGATGTTAGGAAGAACTTCTTTACTGAAAGGGTTGTTAGGCACTGAAACAGGCTGCCCAGGGCAGTGGTGGAGTCACCATCCCTGGAAGTCTTTAAAAGACGTTTAGATGTAGAGCTTAGGGATATGGTTTAGTGGGGACTGTTAGTGTTAGGTTAGAGGTTGGACTCGATGATCTTGAGGTCTCTTCCAACCTAGAAATTCTGTGTGTGTGTGAAAGATCAGCCTGCAGGAATCTCAGACCCTGGAGACAAGAGAGGAAGTCCAGAGAAAGGAAGACTTTCCCTTGGTCAAAGAGGATCAGGTCAGAGATCATTTAAGCAAACTTGACATCCTCAAATCCATGGGCCCCAATGGAATGCACCCACGGGTGCTGAGGGAGTTGGTTGATGTTATTGCTAGGCCACTCTCCATCATCTTTGAAAGGTTGTGGAGAACAGGAGAGGAGAACTGGAAGAAAGCCAGTGTCATTCCAGTCTTCAAAAGGGTAAGAAGGAGGACCCAGTCAGTCAGCCTCACCTCCATCCCTGGAAAGGTGATGGAACAGCTCATCCTGGAGTCATCTCCAAGCATGTGGAGGTGAAGCAGATGATCAGGAATAGTCAGCATGGATTCACCATGGGGAAATCAATGTGATAGCCTTCTATGATGAAATGCCTAGCTGGGTAGAAGAGGGGAGAGTGGTGGATGTGATCTACTTTGACTTCAGCAAGGCTTTTAACACTGTCTACCATAATATTCTCCTAAACAAGCTCAGGAATTCTGGCCTAGATGCATGGACGGTGAGGTGGATTGGCAGTTGACTGGATGACAGAGCTCAGACGGTTGTGCTTGGTGGTGTGGAATCTAGTTGGAAGCCTGCAGCTGGAGGTGTCCCCCAGGGGTCAGTATTGGGTCCAGTGTTGTTCAGCTTATTCATCAATGACCTCGACAATAGAATGGAGTGCACCCTCAGCAAGTTTGCTGATGACACAAAGCTTGGAGGAGTGACTGATACCTCAGTGTGTTATAAGTTGCCCCATTCATTAATTTTCAGAGAGCATTGCATTAATAATAGAAAGGAATTTATTGAGTAAGCAACAGCAAGCAAAACAGCACTGGGCGGCCGGGGAGTCTCGGCTCCACCAACGGCGCGCACCTCACCCCCGTCAGGGTCCCTTTTTATGTCTTGGTAATTCCGGGATTACGCAGCACATCCTGGTATATTCTGTGACTGTGCGCACTGTTGCTAGGGGGTTGTCTCTGTCCCTCTGGTGGTCATGAAGATGAAGGCTGTAGTCTTCCTCGGCGTTGTGGTTCAAATTCTTTTTTTTTATATTTGGTCATGTTGGCCCAGCGTGAGACAGGAAGGCAGGATGTTGATACACTAGGTTAGCAACTTATCAGGAGATGGTTACATGAGCTTTGCAACAGTGTCTTTGAACAAAAGAGGCAACTGAGATGCAGGAGAGAAGGGGAGGGGGTTCTCTTTTTTTGTTACATTAAGCAAAAGAATTATCTTAGTGTCTAGCCAAGTGTTATACAGCTCCTTACTTCAGCAGGGAGCCTTCGCAACTCCCGCTCCTCAAACAGAACTCCTTGTTTTTATAATACAAAAGACAATGAACAAACATTTATTGTGTATTACAAGTGGGCTGTGCCTCGTTCAGAGGAACCTTGACAGGCTGCAGGGTTGGAAGAGAGGAACCTCATGAAGTTCAGCAAGGGCAAGTGTGGGGTCCTGCACCTAGGGCGGAATAACCCCAAGCACCATCACAGGCTGGGGGTGACCTGCTGGAGAGCAGCTCTGCAGAGAGACATGAGAGTCTTGGAGGACAGCAGGCTGATCATGAGTCAGCAATGTGCTCTTTTGGCCAGGAAGGCCAACAGTATCCTGGGGTGCATTAGGAAGAGTGATGCCAGCAGGTCAAGGGCGGTGATCTTCCACCTCTACTCAGCCCTAGTGAGGCCATACCTGGAGTACTGTGTCCAGTTCTGGGCTCCCTAATACAAGAGGGACATGGAGCTACTGGAACAAATCCAGAGAAAGTCTACTAATCATCTTAGTAGATGATTAGAATACGAGAGCATCTGCTGTACGACAGGCTGAGAGAGGTGGGCCTGTTTAGCCTGGAAAAAAAGACTGAGGGGAAACCTCATCAATGTGTATAAATATCTGGAGGGAGG
Source organism: Anas acuta (assembly GCF_963932015.1). Taxonomy (NCBI): domain Eukaryota; kingdom Metazoa; phylum Chordata; class Aves; order Anseriformes; family Anatidae; genus Anas; species Anas acuta. The sequence goes on from NC_088979.1 coordinate 187,632,434, forward strand.
GTGTCGAGAGGATAGAGACGGTCTCTTTTTAGTTGTGCCCAGCGAGAGGATGAGAGGCAACGGACACAAGCTGAAGCACAGGAAGTTCCAACTGAATTTGAGGGGGCACTTCTTTACTGTGAGGGTGACAGAGCACTGGAACAGGTTGCCCAGGGAGCTTGTGGAGTCTCATTCTCTGGAGATATTCAAAATCCAGCTGGATGCCATCCTATGCAAGGTTCTCTAGGTGATCCTGCTTGGCATGGAGTTTGGACTACATGATCTTCAGAGGTCCCTTTTAACCTTGGCCATTCTGTGATTCTGTGATTAAGTACTTAAGTCCTTAACTGGTCTAAGTATTAACATACTGCTGTTTTGCATTTTTACTTTTTTAGGAAACTTAAAACACTTGTGGCAAAGAAAGAAGTCCAGTAAACAAAGAGAAGCCAAGATTCACGTGTGACAAATGTACATTTTATTCCAGTGTGACACAGTATCAGGATGATATTTGAGAACTGTATCTTCTGATACCCATGTTTTGATGTGACTACTGCTTAAAAGAAGGCATGTTGAAGTGGGAGTTGGGAACCTCCTCTGCTGGGCCATGTTTCAGTATAGATTATGTGCTCTGAGGCTGGCATGCTGTGTCTAAGCCATTAAAGACCTTTTAAGTGCTTCTCAGAAGTAGTATATATTATAGTCCATGTGCATGACATGCTTGTGACAACTCTGCATCATGTCAGGACTAGTTTTAGGTGATGATTGGACTTGGTGATCTTATGGGTCTTTTCCAATCTATTCTGTGAACATCCTTCCTGCAGTATGGTTTACATGGAAAAAAAAAAAAAAGGTGCAGAAATCAAAAGTATATATGATGAATTTCAACTACTTTCTACTTTGGTATCTGTCTTTCAATAAAAACATAGCAACACCGAGACAGATTTCCTAGCTTCAGTGAGTCAACAAAATCTTACTAGATATTAATTGATCAAGAAGTGTTATGCAGGGAAAGTATAGGGATTGACTCTATTAAATAAACCAGTTTTATATAGTTCCCTTCAACAGGGATATATGTTTAATCAGTATTGCTTTAACGTACAAAAGTGGTGTGAGTCAGAGTTGAATTGTACCTACAAAATAGCCTGGGATAAGGCTGTTTCAGATTTGCTTTAATGAGTTCTGTCTGTATCAATTATGAGCTCTGATTTGGCATTGCTATCCAATATCTCTCCTCAAAAGCACACATATTTGAAATAAATTTAGACTAGAACAGAATACACTGTTGCTGTCAAGCATTTTGTCTCCCAATAAGTAAATAACCTAATCACAACAAATAAATGTTCAGCTACTCAGAAAGTATGACAGTTGCGACAGGGAGAAAAGCAATAAGATTATTGTTTCATTAGTGCACAATAAAGTGCAGAAAACTGGGATTTGATCTCTGTATGAGTGCCTGACTGTAATATTTGAATATTTTAGGATCATACTTGTTGAGAACTTATCATACCAAATAAATGTCTGTCCTGAATGTTCTTTCAATTGCTCTAGCAAGTATTTGGATCAATTATATTGTAGTAAATGAAAACATTGTAATTGTTTCGTGTTTAACTGAAATAAGTTAAAACGAGCTGTAAATAAGTTGAAACAAGCTGTAAATATAAAGAAAATCTATGATTTGGGAAAAAAAAATCTAAGTTCTCCAAGTGTTTCAGTTTGCAACTGCCCTTCCATGGTACTTTCTACTTCCACACAATCCTCAACGACAACAAATAGAAGTATATTATTATTAAATACATCTACTGAAAAATTTATAGTTTGTGTGCTTAAATGATTATGGTCAAACCATTAACCACAGATAACAGATATAAGTTCATCTCAGTTTGAGGAAGATAAATTCCATGATATTGAAAAATTAACCACTAGCTTATATTATCCACTTATCTGAGGACACTTTCCTTTTCTTTTTTTTCAAAGTAGTATAACTCAGTAGGAAAAGTCATCAAATTTAGTGAGCTAGCAAAAGCACAAACAAGAGCATGGTGATGGCACAGCATCCTGCATTCTCCTGTTACAGAGTCTTCACACTTCTTCTCTAATAGTAACTATATAAAAAAATATTAATAGTATGTATTTATTGTGCTTTAACCCAGCAGGCAGGAAAGCACTGCACATACATTTGCTCACTCCCCACAAAGTGGGATGGGGAAGAGAATCAAAAAAGGTAAACTTGTAAGTTCAGATAAGGACAATTCAAAAAGAAATAAAAAAGAAAATAGAAAAGTAATAAAAACAACAAGAATAAACAAAGCAAGCAATGCACAATGCAATTGCCAATCACCAACCTCTGAGCTATGGCAGACCCTTAGTCAACTCCCACGTTTTTATAGTTGAGCATGATGTCATACAATATGGAATATCTCTGTTGTCAGTTTGGGTCAGCTGTCCTGGCTCTGTCCCCTCCCAGCTCCTGCTGCACCCCCAGCCTCCTTGCAGGCAGGGCAGCACAAGAAGCTGAAAAGTCCTTGACTTAATGTAAGCACTGCTCTGCAACAATTAAAACACCAATGTGTAATCAACATTATTTTTCTCCTAAATCATGGCACCATACCAGCCACAACGAAGAAAATTAATTATATTCCAGCCAAAATCAGGACAATATTTTTGAATCTAACATTCTTTTTAGCTGTATAACCACTTTGATTTTCAGAAACTCATATCCTTTGATTAACTGTAGCAAAGCTTCAACAAAACTACTCTTTTTGCATACTTTGAGAGAAGAGTGGTTATTGTTCACTTCTTTGAAACACCAGATTTCTTGCACATATACTGAAATCAACATTGGAGGGACAGAGATGTGTGACTCAAGGTGGTAAGATAATAGTTATGCCTAAGTGAGTAGTGTTTCTGACCTTTGTATTTACTGGTAAGTGATCAACAGTGCAGCGACATTAAGTGTTGATGTTATGTTTTAGACCTCATCCCAAATTGTATGTTTTTCAAGTATAGTGCAGGTAGCTAACAGGGTGCCTAACAGCATTCTGGGTTCTCTTCCAAGGTCCCATTATCTATTAGTTTCAACATCTAACTTTTAGGAAAACAATTTCATTTTTTGATATGATTCTTAAAGACAGAAAAATCTTTATTTATTTAAAGCAGAAAAACATACCCCGTTCCTCATACTTGTTTCAGTCAACCTTTATCAACTGTATCAGCATTTCTAACTGAAAATCTTGGGAATTTTGCTTCAGTTTCCATGGGAGAAGAAAGGTGGGTTTGGTTGTAGTGATGTCCAGAATTAAGTAGAATACTTTGCCTTTCAGCTAAATCATTTCTCTGGGAGATGTCTCAATTAAGCAAATACTGCAATGAAGTGTGTCCCATTTAAATGAAGACAGAAGTACTTCATCCTTCATGTAGGGTAAAACTAACAAATGCAATACAGAAATAATGTCACAGAAGTTGGTTAGTCCCCTAGATGAATATAATGGTTTTATTGTGTTACTCAATGACCTTTTATTAGGTTAATTGGTTCACAACTGAATATGGATTCCTGATAGAAGTTTGCATATTTTCCAGTTTCTCTGACTGTAAAACCATGTTACTTGCCCTCTTTGCTAAATCTTTTGTGTTAACTGCAGAACAGTTATTGATGACTTTATTTTATTTTATTTTTTTTTTTTAAGCTACCATTGCAAGAACTGAGAACTGTAATAAGTTGTTCTTTTGCAAGGTCATATATCAACTCAAAAATCTCAATCTTTTAAGATTGTTTAAATCTATCATTAACATACTAGGTTGCCTAAGAATCATGCCCCCTGTGCATTTTTTCTCTCTCTCCTTTGGCTTACGGGCTTTCATTATTGTCAAAAAACACAGGAAAACACATTTTGAAAAATCAGTCCTGGTAACTCTTGGTGATAAAAAAAGATGAACAGGTCACAGAAGAAAAGTATGTTGAAACCTCAATTTGCATTATTGACTACAGCTGTCTCAGAAGACTCACTTTAAAGTGACCAACAGCTTTTTCCCTCGTAGCAGTATGTAAATGAAGAAAGTATTGAGGTTATGCATTTATTTCACCTCATACAAAGTCAAATGTAGTGGATGTCAGGAAGAGCAGTTGTCCTTTTCAACTATATACAGTCCTTAAGGATTCATAACCACAACGACTTTAGGGGTTGCCTGTGGCTGATGATATATCTACAAGATTATCCTTGTGAAAGGCTTCACAAAATAAATAAATAAATAAATAAATAAATAAAATAAAATAATAGACTCCCCTAAACTTTAGCAGAAAAGGTGAATGAAAGCACTTTGAAAATTGTCAATATTCTTACTGTTAACATCTCTGGAGGAAATAAGGGATGTCAAGACTAAAAGGCAAAGTAGGGAACCAAACAGAATAAGCAGAATCTTTTTCATCTTTTTTAAGTTGAGGGGAAAGAAGACTGCACTTTGAAATTTATCTTCTGGAAGAGTAGAAAAATGTAATTTGTACAGACAGAAATTGGTTGCTATACTGTTGATTCCATCCCTGGTGGCCTAAGCTCTCAAAGAAAATGTGATTCAGATATCTATGGATGATAGAAGAAAGAAAAGGGAAGAATGGCTGGAGTATTGCAGGAAAAGATCGTGCTTTGGATTGCTCAATATCCTTTTGTGGATATCCTGTTTGGGTCAGCTGTCCTGGTTCTGTCCCTTCCCAGCTCCTGCTGCACCCCCAGACTCCTTGTTGGCAGAGCAACGGGAGTAACTGAAAAATTCTTGGCTTTGTGTGAGTACTGCTCTGCAACAATTATAATATCAGAGAAAAATAACATTATTTTTCTCCTAAATCATGGCACCATACCAGCCACTATGAAGAAAATTAACTGTACTACAGCAGAAACCAGGACCGGGTGCTGACTTTTCCCTACCACTAGTCTTTGGCTTAAAGATGTGCCCTGTTGAGATTTTCATCTTTCCCCTACATGAGGAGAAGTTTTCTGATGAAGACAAGGCATTATGCTTTTTAAGGAGAGATAAGAAAAGTCCATTATAAAGTGGTTCATACATAGTGTTCTGAGGGATGTACAAAAAAATGCTCTTAAAACAAATGTTTTCAAGAACATGCACTGGATGTATTTTTGGTGCTTTAGAGACAGCATAGAGCCTGCAATGTAGAGGCAAATGAATATTCCAGCCAAAGGCAGCCTTCAGGTACCCTACAGTAAAGCATCTTCAATGTAAATTATAAGGTCAAAATTTCTTCTCTTCCACTGCACTGTCTTAACAGTGAAAATGAAAATATAAAATAAAATAAAAATCCACATCTGATTAATACCAAGAACAGATATGAATTTCAGTGTTCTACGTAGTGAAAATAAAATACTAGGGTTCTCTTTACATAAATAAAATATCTTAATCGTGGCTTACTCTATATGTTTTTATTTAAATATATAGCAAATTAAAACAAAACAAAACCAACAACAACAACAACAAAACATGCAATTGGAAATGTAGTCTCTTGGAATCTCATGAGGAGCTAAGCAAGCATGGAGTAATTTTAACACCTGAGTAGGAAAGCTTCAGAAAATTAATAGATGTCACAGGAAATGAGGTTGGCCATTGGGGTAATTTCTCTCCAGTTGTAGTCTCTCCAGTGGGCTTGATGACACTAAGAGAAAGATACCATTTTTTTTTCCTAAAATAGAAAACAAAACAAAACAAAAAAAACACTACATTGTCTGAACCGTTTCAAATTGCTAAAGCTCCCAGGATGTATTTCATAAAACTATTAACTTGCATGCGTTGGCTGAAATCCAATATAAGCAATTATATCTTTCTTAGACAAATTGTTCCCATAATTTCACTGAATTTCTACCTCTAGAATTCTGGATACTGTAGACAGGTCCTGTTTTAGAATCCTTATGCATAAAAAAAATACCGATATGCTGAGGCAGTTAAACCTTACGATAGCTCAGACTCTTTTCCAGTATGTTAGAATTATACCACAAACTGAAATGCAAATCAGTTTTGATACTATTTTTAGGTAGCACGCATCATAGAAAGAAAACTATAGAAATGTCAAATAACATTAAAGAAAAACACATAGGAGTAACAAATATTTCTAATTTTTTATATTGAACACCTGAAAATGTTCTAGAACTGAGGTTATTTCCAATAGTTAAAAACAATGAGTAGATAATCCAGACAACAGTTTTGTGAAAAGAATTGATTAGTGTACATGGGATTATTTTTATTAAGAGCTAAAGAAGCATAGAGTAGAGTTTATCAACAGTGGTTTTGGAAAAATAATTATGTCTTATTAAGGTGAAGAGATCACAAATTTAGATTAAAATATTGCAATGATAATGAGTTAAAAATTAATTACTAGCTAACACATCTTCAGTGAATATTGGTTCAGTAAAGAGTTTTAATACTTACAATGTAGCATTACTTTAATTCATTTCTGAATACTAATTCTGAAATGAATGAAACTAATGAAGGTATTTCCTGAGGTATTTTCCTCCAGGAAATACCTGAGGCTTCTGGGGAGGATTCCTAAGCAACCTGCTGGGACTCTTAGAAAGATCATGACAGTCAGACACTTTCAAATATATAAGATCCCCAGCACACAGACTAAGATATTGAGCAACTATAATATTTTGAATTATCCTTGGACTCCTGAAAAAAATAGAGTTTAAAGATTATGAGCTCACTTACCTATTTGTGGAAAACAGATAATTTTGATTATTTTGAATAGTGATGGCAACTAACTAGTGGAATAACACATGTGAAATTTTCTCTCTTGCTGACAAATTTTTAATAAAAAATTAAAAAAAATTAAAAAAAAATGCTTTTGAGTCATTACAACGTTTCAATACATTATTCAATCAGAAAACAACTGATAAATCTGTTATACACGGGAAAAGACTGTATGACCATTAAGGCTATTTGAGGATTTATAGCCCGTGACATCCTCAGAACATTTAATTAAGCACTATTAGATTGTCTGTCTGGTGATGGGAAAAAAGAGATACCCTGTCATATCACTTGGAGATCTGATACAGTGTAAAAGTGAAATTAATTTCAGAATGTTGTAATAAAGCCTATTAAATAAATTATGGTATTTTTTTCTATTATCGTGGAAGTACAAATATCACTTTTGCATTATATATATTTTTTTTTCATCCATGATTTAAAATGAGGAAAGATAACAGTAAGAACAGAAATTGATTTCAAAATTATTTATGCAGCTTTAAGACAAGTACTTGCCAAACAAAAAAACTGAACAGCTGTACAACTATCTGTGTCTTACCATGTAGATCTGGGGTCTGATGTATTGTACCTGAGCTATCTGTAGTAAGAATACATTCTCTAGATATCTGAATCCTGTCTGAACCTCCACTGGACAATGTTTATTAAAGGAGCTGTTGTTATGTTAACAGTTGATAAAGCCAAGATCCCCAATTACTAAAAGGCACAAAACAAATACTACCTCCTGAGACACCCAAGTAGGTGCTTGATTGCAAACATGTCAGGATGCAACAGTTTTTGATTTTTTTTTTTGTTATTATTATTATTTTTTTTCTAAATGGAAATGTTTTATCTTAGAAACCTGAGAAACCTTAGAAACCAAAGAAACCTGAGTTGCTACTCATAGCACCAGGTAAATTTACTGAAGAAAATAAGTCTATTGTAGTATAGGGTTAACTTTTTTATTACAAAAATCAGAATTACTCTTGCCTCAAGGAATAATAAAGCACTACAGTTTCTTTTTACTTGGTCCAATGACTTAAATAGCTTTGAGGGGAATTGCTCCCTTCCTTCAGTCTAGCTCCCTAGTGAGGGCTTTCCAAGACCAAATCATCTTTTCCTCTGTATTTGTGATAGCTTCACGCCATCTCTTACTTACCTGCTTTTGTTTTTAACCTAATTTGTTCAGTCAAAATGTAAAAGGTAGGACATTTTGTCTCCCAGAAGGCATCTCTGACACGTGATGCTATTATGTATTTAGTACTTACCTTTGAACCTAAATGGCTTTCTTACCCTTCACATTTTCAAGATTGCCACAGCAGTTTGTAAACTGTATATCATAAAAATTATTAATTGCATAAACCTGATAAATCTTACAGGCTGTGGTGTGACATGACAGATTTGACAGTAGGATTGTTTTTTCCATTTATCCCTTTCTTCACTACCACCCTTAGACAATTTTAGGGCTTATTGGTTTCCTGGATGAGTAAATTTTAGAATCTTTAAGAAGACTTTTAACTTTTTTTTTTTTTTTTATTTGTACAAAAATATCAAAAATGCTATTCACTTTCACTTCTAGAATTTGCTTCTCATTATCATTTGAGATCCTTTGTGATCAGGAGAGTGCATGTCCATACCAGTGAACAAGCATTTTGCTGAGAAAATACAGTCTAACCTCAGAGCCTACTTTGAACCAGCCATGTGACAAACAAGGATCAATTCATTATTTTTTTCTATTGTATTTTCTTTTAAGTAAAACAGAACAAATTGTATGAAACAATGACAAATATATTTTTGCACTTATCTATGTTTTCCACAGACCATCATGTCTACCCCTTTTCTGACCAACAATATAAAAAATAAAAAGATTCATATAGAAACTGAGATTGGAAAGAGAGGTTCAAGTCCACTTAAAGGGCCCATAAATTCTCTTTAGTTTGAACATAATATGTAAGTGATAATTGATGTATCTTGTCACTTCATTAACATCTGGTGATCTGCTTTAACAACAACACATTCTGTACACATGAATACATATATTTACTCTTTTTGAAACACTCCTATTTCTATTAAGCAGATTACTAAAGTCCTAAATGTACTAGATTTAGCAAGTTCTCCAGCTGTTAAACTTTTAATGAAACCATACTATGATCATTTCTTAAGATTTCCTTTAGTCACTTATCTTTTGAGTGAATAAAGTGCTATTAATTGCATTTATATGCTTTAAATGAAGTACATCTGATGCTCTTTACTGATGGCTTGCCAGGCAATTTGCATTATAATGAATAAAATCCCAAGGATCTTACATATAGTGGAAAATTTATATGGTCAATATGCAAATATACATATGAATTTCTTGAAGGTCATGAAGGTCTGAGATATTGTATAATTACACTTTAAAAGAGAAGCAATGAAGAAAGCTCTGTAAAACTTAATTAAAACTAGCATTTTGTTAACCTGAATTCTAGCAGTCAATTAATGTATTCTACTCAATAGAAAATTTACTTTTCTTTGGCAGTTGGATTATGAACATGTAAACTGAGGGATCACAACGCATCCAAATTGAAAATCACTTGCATTCCCATTTTATTTGAAAAATGGACATATAACTTGCCATAGCATAACTTGTTAGTTTTATGTAGTTTTGTTACATAACTTGTAGTATATGTTTTGTGATAAACTAAGCTAGCAATTCGAAAGCATACTTCCAGTACCCAAAACACTGCAGCTTTAAGGCTGTTATATCAGTCTTTCCAAATTCAGAGTGGATGGTACTGTAAGCTATTGAATATCTTAGATAATATTTGCCATGGAAAGGAAACCACTGTGTTTAAACTCCACTTCCCTGTGAGGAAAAATAATGCTGTGTTACAAAATGCCTGAATTCCATATTTGCTATGAACAGATGTTAACAAGAACAGTCATTATATTAAGACACATTAATTAAATATTGACAGAACAACCTTAGTAGATGAATTTATTAAGACAATATGGGGTCTGATTAGCAATTACTAGATTGACGTATTCGTGATTTTTTGAATGTGACAGCAAACAATCACAATCTAGAGAGAATAATTCCCACATTAAAACTCATGTTACCCTTTTCTTACCATTTGAACCAGGAAATTTCCCACTGGATTAACAAACTAAGTTAATGACTCTTAATTTATGTTAATTCTTACGACAATGTTACCATTGGTTCTGTTAAAAACTTTCCCACCCACCTCCCTCTCAACCCAAAACCAACCAACCAACCAATCAAAAAAAAAAGGAAAAAACAAAACAAAACAAAATAAAACACACCTGTAATGTGTTTAGGGGTAGCAGACCCAAAATGTTATACTGGAAGAACTAAAAAAAAATAAAGTACAAAGTCGGAGAATATTTTTTGCTCTTAAAAGCAGGCAGATAAGTTAGTCAAAACAAAATAATACCCCTTCATTACACTAAGACAGTGTTCTCTTAGTCTAAGAAAATTAGCACATCCATGCAGTTTTCTTTCTTTTTAATAACTTTAACCTTTCACAAAAAAGGTTGAAAGGTTTCTGAATGGTACTAGCTGTGATCGTAATCAGCATAATTGGATACTACCTGTTGCATTGATTCAAAGAAGGTAGGTAGTCTTAATACATTTTTTCTTTGAAATAAACTTTCATTCAGAAAATCTCTGGAAGGTGGATAATTATCCACTCTTAGTTTAAATTTATTTTTATGCTTTTTAACTGTAATAGATGGAATTGTTACAATTTAGTTATACAAGTGTTCAGTATAAATGCATAATTATTTTCCTATCATAGCTAGTAAAGGTGAAAAAAAGGTGGTCATGATGAAGAGTCCTAATCTGTCTGTCTGCATATGAAGAGCAAAGTGTAAGGAGTAGAACTAATTGCCAAAGGGCATAAAGCACCTCCTTTATTGTGTACTGTTCCCAGTTCCTATAAGCAACATTTATTTAACTGAATACTTCTGGTCCATGATGATACTTCTATAGGACTTTGGATTCAATAATCTAAATGGTTGTAAGTTTGTTTCTACAGCAAGGAAGAGTCTGAAGTTTGAAGCAGTTGGTATTGAAGCTGCAGCTACACCAGTATGAAGTTTGAGAATTTACTTCAGATCAGCCTGAATTTACACTGGTGCCTTATACTTAGTGAGCCCACAATGTATAATTCTAAAATCTAATCAAAGGACCAATGAATATTTAATCCCTATGTTCTCTTTAGGTGCTAAAGAGCATTTGGCGTCCACAGAGAGAGAAACTTCTGGATTAGTTTCTACTTACAGAAATTTAGCTAAAGCACACTAAAACTTGTATTGAACTAAAATGCTGCATAGGAAGGGTGGACAGCCAGGGGCTTTTTCTAAAAACTTGCACTATTTCTCCAAATTGAAATGTTAATAATTGTTAAAAATTGATGTATTATTAGCACAAACAAAGCACTCTGGATGAGCTCCTCCATACTCTATTCAAAACAGCTTCTTCAGGAGCTGTTGAATCAGGAATAACCAAATGATTCCATGTATGCTATGCAGCAGTGGAGAAGAACAATGGTGGAACTGGGAGATAATCAATCTAGGTCAAGGCCTTGACAGATCCTTCTTACTTTGAACAGATTTACTGTTTTGTTTTGTTTTGTTTTATTTTGTTTTCCTGCTACCTAAATGGGATGAGAAGTAATGTCAATATGTGGCTTTGATTCACTCTTGTTGAGGTTCCCTTTGGGGAAAACTGTCTGAAACTTTTCAAAACCAAACAAGTGAAAAGGTTAGCTACAAAGAGGTCTTCAAACATCATCCTAAAAGAATGTGTGTTTTCACCAGAAATTGATAGCTTCAGAAAGGTCAGTAAAATATTTAATAGTTATGCTAGATGATGCTAAGATTTATATGATGACAACTGATTAGAATCTAAAAATCTGTTTGAAATGTTGTAAGTAACAGAATCACAGAATCACAGAATTTCTAGGTTGGAAGAGACCTCAAGATCATCGAGTCCAACCTCTAACCTAACACTAACAGTCCCCACTAAACCATATCCCTAAGCTCTACATCTAAACGTCTTTTGAAGACTTCCAGGGATGGTGACTCCACCACCTCCCTGGGCAGCCTGTTCCAGTGCCTAACAACCCTTTCAGTAACGAGGAGTTCCAAGTCACATTCAAGATACATGAATTCTGAAGAGTTAGTGCCTAAAGTTAGCACACCAGATTCAGTCAGATGGAAACACTGGAGGTATAGGCAAGTTCTAATATGCTCTCAGATATGTCTTTCAGGCTTCTGCAGAGCATCTCCATCTATTTGGTATGCACAACCCAGATATTAGTATCTACTTTGTTTTTCAAGAGCTGGAGAAGAAGAATTCAATGGTTTTTTTTTTTTTTTTTTTGATAAAATATTGTAAAATGATGGGTAAATTGTAAAATATGAGCTTGTAAGATAACCTTTTTGTAAACACATTCAAACAGAAAACATTTCATTTCAGACTTTTCTCTGCTGAAGAAAATGAAAATCCACTTCTCAAGACAGAGTGGCTGTCTGCCTGCACGGGCAGTCAAATGGCCTTTACTTCTCTTGTTCAAGTCCTGCCAGGTGGATAAGAATTCAAGAAACAGTGTTTTAGAAACCAAATTATGGTTAAGCATTTCTGTCATCAGAAAGACCATTTTCTTGTTTTGTGAAGAATTAGATTCTTTTCTGTGTTCCAGTGTCTTAACGTTATTGAGAAAGGAACTTTGGGAAAGGGACTTGATTATGACCAAAATACACCACTATCACAAAATAGATATAATGTAGTTAAATGAACAATGAATATATGTTTGGCTTAGCTTTTAGAATGAGAGATCTATAATGAGACTTGGCTATAGCAGAACCTAATATGGCTTTTTTTTTTTTCATAGTCTTTTTGTCAGAATCTTTGTTCTATTACATCAGCACCCAATATCTCATTTCCATTTCTGTCTGAAATGATGTTCAGAAATTTCTCACTTGATCTAATAGAAATTAGTACCTTTAACTAGTCACAAAAGAACTATGAAGGCCAGATATATTAATAAGTCAGCAGAATTTCAAAGGGTGGAGCTCATCATCTCTGTAATTAAAAGCTGCCATACCTTAATTCCTGTACAAATTTTGAAGTCCACCAAGATAATGACTATTACATGAACATTATAAATTTTGCTTTCAGTTTGTTTATACTTTTTTGATTGTGTGAAGGGTGGAATTCTTTATGTCTCTGTGAGATCTCCAAAACAGTGAGAGGAATTATGGTAAGTTTGAAACTTAGCAACAATAATATAGAGAATATCTAGACTTCTTACAAGTGTTAAGCACCAGGGACTTCTGTTGTTATCAGTAGATAACAACAATTAAATGTTCCAGTATGTAATTCTCAAATAAATAAATAAATAAATAAATAAATAAATAAATAAATAATACAATATGATTTATTTATTTTTATTTAAAAACAATTGACATGAATTGTAATGAAACAGTGTAATTTCTCTTTTACATATAAAGAAATAAATAGAAAAATAAGTATAGTTCCTAACTATGTGTATGATACAACTGCCAGTAAAATTCAGCTTCACTTTGACTTTATCGTACACCTTTCAGGACGCAAGTCAACTGTGACCCACTTGCACTGGATCCCACAGCAAACCTCTGACTAATGTTTAAGATTTTTTGCTAAAGTAAAGGATTTTTCCTTAAGTCATAGAATCATAGAATTATAGAATGCTTTATGTTGGAAAGGACCTTAAGGATCATCTAGTTCCAAGACCCCTGTCATGGGAAAGGACAACTCCCACTGGACCAGGTTGCCTATTATGCCATCCAACCTGGCCTTAAACACTTCCAGGTTAGGGACACCCACAGCTTCTCTGGAGAACATGTTCCAATGCCTCACCACCCTCACAGTAAAGAATTTCTTCCAAATACCTAATCTAAATCTATGCTTTTTTAAGTTTAAAACCACTACCCCTTGTCCCATCGCTGCACACCCTGATAAAGAGTCTCTCACTATCTTTCTTGTACTTAAGGTACTGGAAGGCCTCTATCAGGATTCCTCAGAGCTATCCCTTCTCCAGGCTGAACAATCCCAACTCTTTAAGCCTGTCTTCATAGGAGAAGCATTCCAGCCCTTTGATTACCTTTGTGGCCCTCCTCTGGACTCACTCTAACCATGTATTTCTTATGCTGGACACAGATATTCCAGGTGGGGTCTCATGACAGCAGAGTGGAGATGGAGTATCTCTTTCCTCAACCTACTGGCCCCACTTCTTTCTATGCAGCCCAGGATACTGTTGGCTTTCTGGGCTGCAAGCACACATTGCCAACTCATGTCAAGGTTTTCATCTACCAAAACCTTCTCTGCTGGGCTGCTTTCAATGAACCCCTTGTCCAACCTGTGTTCATGCTTGGGATTGCACTAGCCCACGTGCAGGGTCTTGCACTTGGCATCGTTGAACTTCATGATGTTCACATAGACCCGCCTCTCAAGTCTATATAGGTCTCTCTGGACCGCATCCCTTCCCTCCAGCATATGTACTGCATCACACAGCTTGTTGTCTGAAGCGTTGTTGAGGCTGCACCTCAATCCCATTGTCCACGTAACCGACAAAGATGTTAAATAATACTAGTCCTAATACTGACCTTCAAGGAACACTACTCATTACTGGTCTCCACTTGGACATCAAACCATTGACCACAATTCTTTGAATGTGACCATCCAACCATTTTGTTATCCACTGTGGTCCATCTGCCATATGTATGTCTCCAATTTAGAGACAAGGATGCTGTGTAGGACAGTGTTAAGTGCTTTGCATAAGTCCAGGTAGATGACATCAGTTGCTTTTCCCTTGCTCACCAGTGCTGTAGCTCCATCATAGAAGGCCACCAGATTTCTCAGGCAAAATTTGCCCTCAGTGAAGCCACATTGACTTCACCAATCACCTCCTTATTTTCCCTGTTCTGTAGCATAGTTACCAGAAGGATCTGCTGCATAATCTTGCAGGGCACAGAGGTGAGACTGTGCCTGTAGTTGCCTGTGTCTTCCTTTTTTCTCTTTTTAAAAATGCAAGTTTCCCCTTTTCCAGTCACTGTGAACTTCACTGGACTGCCACTACTTCTCAGTAGTGATGGATAGCAATCTAGCAACTGGCAAAAAGATGTAATCAAGATCTGCTTATCTGATTTTTTTTTTCCTAATTCTTTTTGCAACTCAGTAATATATTAATAGCACATCTTTATCTCTAAGCTGTCTCTTCATCCAGAAAGTCAAGGGATTAATGTTTAGAGAATTTATTTTCACATTACAGCCTCTCATCTTGAACTGATCAGTACAGAAACAGCTCATCACTGTCAGTGTCATAAGCTGTGTAGAAACCTCACCATTCTCTTTTGTAAAAGACATATTCTATTTTTAGTCATAGGTTAAAATGTCATTAAATCCAAAACTCTGTAGAAATTATTCTAAAACTCTATCAAATGCTAGGGAAAAACAAACAAACAAACAACAACAACAAAAAACTTTTCCTACTAAACCATCCTTTACAACTTAAATAAGGAGTTTATTTCTCATATATAAGTGTGGAAAACAATAGAATAACATGGTTATAAACTTCTACTACATTACGTAAGTGATTTCTGTAGGATAAAACTATCTCTTATCCTATAAAGTCAGTTTTCATAAGCATGAACCAACACCTAACATAAACAATTCATTACAGATAGGCATGGCTGGGACTTATTTACTGTGCACCTACCTGTAACAGAATGAAAGCACAATATTTCATTCTGAAACAGGTGTGAAAGCTATGAGAATATAAGAATATATATATATTACATAGTTTTTGCCATTTCAGTAGAAAATTACCTATTGTCGTGGTTTAACCTGGCCGGCAGTTAAACACCACACAGTCGTTCGCTCACCCTCCCCCCTCCCTCTCTGGGATGGGGGAGAGAAATGGAAAGTGAAGCCCGTAAGTTGAGATAAAGACAGTTTAATAAGACAGGGAAATAATAATAACAAAATAATAATAATAATAACAATAATAATACAATGGTGATAATAGGGAAATAATAATAATATGTACAAACAAGTGATGCACAATGCAATTGCTCACCACTCGCTGACCGATGCCCAGCCTAACCCCGAGCAGTCCGGCCCCCTCCCCCCGGCTAGCCACCCCTATATATTGTTTAGCATGACGTCAGATGGTATGGAATACCCCTTTGGCTAGTTTGGGTCACCTGTCCTGGGTCTGTCCCCTACCAGCTCTTACTGCACCCCCAGCCTGCCTGTTGGCAGGACAGAGCAAAAGGCTGAGATGTCCTTGGCTTAGTATAAGCACTGCTCTGCAACAATTAAAGCATCGGGGTGTTATCAGCACTCTTCTCATCCTAAGCCAAAACACAGCATTCCACCAGCTACTAGGAAGAAAATTAATTCTGTTCTAACTGAAACCAGGACACCTATACATTAAATTAGGTTTTTGAATGTTACTGGAGCAGTTATGCAATTGGGTCTGACATGTAACTAATAGGAGTAGTTTAGAGAAATCATACTGAAGAACAGAAAGAGCTTTCTAGCAAGTTAGTTTCCTAAAGATGAAAGTAATAATACTTTTATAAACTGCTTAGGAGCACAGTATCAAATATGGTCCGCTACATTACAGACTCAAGTTCTTTGCTCTAATTGTCACTCAGGTGGGACACAAGTGGCTGAAGCAGAGGCCCAGGCTGAGCACAGAAAAAAAAATTTTCATTTGAACAGTTATGTATGCCCAAAGTAATGTATGCCCATTCACCTTCAGAGAACGGCAGCACCACCCAGTCCAGACAGTAGCCTGGTATTATCCTAAGTTACTCACCTTGGATTTAAGAGAACACCAGGACCCGAGCCTTCATTTCTCACACAAAAAGATAGAGACCCAAACAAGGTACTTCTTATTCTATGTCTTTCCTTTTGTCTTAAATGTTAAGAAAGTTTTGAGTTTGTCCAGTTACGGACAAGGATGGTGTTTAAAAATATGTAATTATTTTTCCACATAGAATAAATATTTTCTCTAATTCTGCTGTCTGCAATTTAAACAAACTGTTGAGATTCATACAGGAAGTGACAGAAGAAAGTTTGCTTGGAAGATGTTAAACTGCAGAGAACTTAAACAGAATCATTAATGTTGCAACTGGCCCCTCCTACTATTAAAAAAATAGTTATACTGAATCCCAAGTGAATTTTACCTTCACAAGAACAAGTAAAAAGTGGTGAGTAGCTGATAGAGAAAAAAGACAGAGTAGCTGATACCAATCAACTGTTTTTCAGCTTTACTTATTTGAAAACAGCATTGGTATTATAGAAACATTTTTCTTGATAAGCAGAAAAAAAATGTATTAGATTGGTAGTTAATATGCCTGTCCCTCATAAGATAACAGACTAGAATGTTTTGGTTGGTTGATTGGTTTGTTGTTTTTTATTTAGGCATAATGGTACATTAAAAAAAATCTTAAATTGCAATATGATATACAGAGTTACTTCAGTGAAGTGTTGCTGTTACATAAACACAAAGAATAATCTCTTCTAGGGGACACATGGCTATTCCCAGTAAATAGATGCACTCTAATTTCAATCTCACAATTACATGCACTTAAGAAGTAATGAATCTTACATATAATTGTTGTGTAATAGATCAAATAAAAATATAGTGAGATGCAGATATTCAAAAGGTTGATATATTTTCAGTGCAGAAGACTTAAGATTTACTGGGCCACATGCAAATAAACACAGAAATAACAAAACCCAAGATGTGAAATTTAGGGTTCATGGATTAGAAAAATGTCTTTTTTAACTATAATGATGAGAACCTCTGGGATAATTTCTTGATTATGAATAAATCGACAATGTTAATGTCAAACAGACTTATGCTCTGAAAGATAAGTGATTAAGTGATATTTTTTCTACTGACATGTTTTCATTCATCATACACATTTTTAAAAATTATTTTTATATATATATATATATATATTTTTCCTGGTACAAAACAGTCTAACTATGAACAGCCTGAGATGAATATCTGCTGCAGATGCATAAACTGTCTATTGTGCACTGTTCTTATTCAAGAGCAATAGATATTATTAAGTTCAACAGCCTACAAAATCTAAAATATGAAAGGTCAGTATCACCGGGGTAGTGTCTAGGAACTGGATAACTGATATATTAAATATTCTGTTAGAATAAATTTAAAACCAGTTCAGAAAAAAAAATGATGAAAAAGGAGGAAAGCCAAGATTTTAAAAAGTAGAAAGCTGGAGTTGAAATAATATCTAGCTAGAAGTGCCTTTCATAAGGTAAAATTAGCTACTGGTGCTTACTAGGAATGTCACTACAGCTGCACATCTGTGCATTACAGTCTGGTACTTTATGACATCAAAATTCATTATATGAAAGAAGAGCTTTCTTTTTGTAAAAAATAATTACAATGATATGGTAACTCCCATGTTGAAAGTATCTTAGAAGTAATGAATACACAGAGGAATTTTGTGTTATTTTATTTCTGCCAGTAAAATACTGGACATCTAAAACAAGAGTATAAATTAGCAGCAGGGCAAACCAAACATAAAAGATGAACATCAATTTTTGTAAATGCAGAGTCCTTTTGTAAATTGCAGAGTCCTAAACATGGTAGGCAATCTGTCAAAATCAGTAAAGGTCAGATTTTTTGTAATGCAGGACCAGTACCTTCAAATATGATAATTAATTTCAGGGTAAGCAACCAAGTGAAAACTGCAAGTTACTTTCAGAGCAAATTCAAGAAAGTAATATATATATATAGACCATGAAATTTTCCTGCTGCCAAGAAACTGCCCTCCTCCCTGCCCCAAGTTATATGGGACAGGCAAATATACCTATTCACATTTGAATAATAGCATTTTATGTACATATGTACTCTGAAGGCACTGATTGCCCAGTATTATATTTAATTTTGAATAGAAAGATTGCAAAAGTATGTATGCATTTTGCATACATATTATTGAAAAAAATCTTTTAAAAATATAAAAGAACATCTGCTTCTTACTCATTCACTAAACAATGATTTTGGTGGAAGTTGTTTATAATTATCTTAGAGTTCCATCTTAACTTTAAGCTATTGTTCCCATTACAGTAAGCAAAACATAGAGATCACTGTTTGCAATATTAATTATTTATTTTTAAATACACAGATTTTTCACTTTATAAATGATGTGTTTCAAACTGTGATTCACTTATTAATGAAATCTGTACAGCATTATCTGAAGTTGTTTATATCTGAAAATTCAGCATCCATTGTTCAGATATCAGCCAATTATTTAAAAACTCTTACAGAATCAAAGAACTGAAGAATGTTTGAAGTAGGAACATACCTTTGGAGGTTGTCTGGTCCAACTCCCCTGCTCAAGCAAGGACACCTAGAGCAGGTTGCCCAAGACCATGTCCAGATTGCTTTAGAAGTTCTCCAAGGAGGATGATTCCACAGCATCTCTGGCCACCCTGTTCCAGTGTTTGGTCTACTGCACAGTAAAGTGTTTCCTGATATTTAGATGGAACCTCTTCTGTCCAGTTTGTGTCAATTGCTTCTTATCTTGTTACTAGGCACATAAAGAGGAGATATTCCATCTTCAACGCACTGTCCTTTCATGTATTTATATGTGTTGATGAGATCTGCCCGGAGCATCCTTTTCTCTAGGTGAAAAAGTCACAACGCTCTCAGCATCTCCTCATAGTCCCTTAATCATCATTACCCTATGTTGGAATCCTTCCAGTATGTTTAGATCTCTCTTGTACTGGGGAGACTAGAACTGGACACAGTACTCCAGATGCAGACTCACCAATGCTGAGTAGATTGGAAGGATCACCTTTCTTATCTTCTGCCAGTACTTTGCCTAATGCAGCCAAGAAAACTGTTAGCCTTCTTAGTGGCAAGGGCACGTTGCTGACTGATTCAGATTCAAACATTGCTTACTCTCGTGTCAAATTTATCCAGACTTGTTGATTAAAAGAAGTAAAAGATGTCCCACTTCAACAGTTGCTTTTCAGGAAGTCTTTAATTACTACCCTAAAGCAAACTAATTCAAAATCATAATATATACGTATGCATATATAAGTAAAATCTTGTTTTCTTAGCTACAGAATAGAAATATTTCTTGAATTATATTATTACAATTAGTGCCATTTCTATCTGGTAATTATCTATTGTTAATAATTTATTAAAAAATCTAGTTACTCTCTCCAGCTGTGCTGGCCATACATTTCTCTCTCTCACTCTCTTTTTTTTTTTTTTTCTTATGAGCTTTCTGAAATGTTTAGCTTATAATTTATGCTAAGTATTGTCAGTTTTCTCTTTATTGATTTTTTTTTTTTATTGTTGCTTTCTCCTTTCCTTCAAGGCAAAGCAGTTTTTAAGAACAACTGGAGATTTTTGGGAATCTAGTAAAATCTCAAATATTGATAATTTTGTAGTGTTTATCTTCTCTTTCAGTGTATCTATCTTAGAATTGTTTACTACTCTGAGAAACAGCACCTCTAAAGCATAAAATAGATTACCACTTGGGATTTCACTTTCTTTGCATGCGGAACATGTAGACAAGTCACAACCACTTGTTTCTAGTTACAGAATCAAAGAATCACAGAATCACAGAATCACAGAATAGATGGGGTTGAAAGGGACCTCTGATTTGATTTTTGATTTTGATTTAGTGAATTTTCTTCTTGACATCTTGATTCTGTGCTAAATGAGTGATTTGTTCTCTTTCTCCTTTTGTTGCTAGTTGTTGCTAATGCCATGTTGACTCAATCAACCAGGTGATCAGCTAGAATATTTTTCTCCCTTTTGCTGTAATAAAATTTGCAACATGCAACTCTCATGAAATAAAATATGGACAACTTACCCAAGATTTTTATCTTATCCTATTCACTGATGTTTATCACAGAATCATAGAATTTCTAGGTTGAAAGAGACCTCAAGATCATCGAGTCCAACCTCTGACCTAATGTTAACAGTCCCCACTAAACCATATCCCTAAGCTCTACATCTAAACATCTTTTAAAGACTTCCAGGGATGGTGACTCCACCACTTCCCTGGGCAGCCTATTCCAATGTCTAACAACCCTTTCAGTAAAGAAGTTCTTCCTAACATCCAGCCTAAAACTCCCCTGGCGAAGGGGATCCTTTACTATCAGGATCTTCACTCTTCACTTCTAGGAAAAAAAAAAAAAAAAAAAAAAGTCTAAGAAGGCTTGGGCACTGTGTTTCTAAGTGAAGAAGAAAACTCAGTATTTTGTTTCATATGAATCTCAACTTCTTGAGCTTGCATTTGTAGGGAAGAGAAGGCTTTGCTGCATTTCCTAACATGTCCCTTCATGGTCTTGTAAAGAGCTACGCACAGGGTGTAGTTTGTTTACAACAGAAGCAGAACATTTTGAAGGTTTCCCAATCATGTCCAGATTTTAAATAGTAGAAATGTAAGATGAAATTAACCTCTACTACCTTGATCACAATTTCAGTTTAGAGTAGGCTTACCAGTAAAGATGGAGACATTTCTTATCTATTCTGGAATCTCTTATATTGTGCAGAAGCAATCTCAGTGATACTCATTACTTAGTGTATAACTATTATGGACTTTGTTGTTTACATGTACAGGTTGTATGTGAATCAATATATTCACCCTAGTTATTACTGAAATCCAGGTACATTCTCAAGCCATTACTTTTTACCTTTGGATCAATAGCAAGTTCTATAAGACTAAGTCCATGAAGCTGCATGATCCCTCATCTTTGGGAGAATGACAGTGAGTCTGGCAAAGACATATGTTTATAGAATTTTCTTCATGATATGCAGCTTTGAACAATTATGATGCTTCAGTGAAATACCACCACTTTAGCAGAAGAGATAGTTGTCACTCCCTGTTCTGTTTATGCTTTGTTTACTCCTAACACCTCAAAATAGTGAAGCAGAGATTTGCTGCTTTAGCTGCATGGGCTTTTTCTCACTTTTTTTTTTTTTTTTTTTTCCTCCTTCTGGGCTTTATTCCCGTATTTCCTGAGAAGTTAGAGAACTGAAACATCAATTTAATCTCTCCTTTTAGGTAAAGCTCAGTGGTTGCTTTGATTGACTTCAATATGAAAGCATAAAATCTTAGGTCCAACACTTAAATTGACTCTGGCACCTTATTTGAAATTGCTATCTGAAAACTCTATTGCAGATTCGTAAGCAGAATGTGCTAAAATTTTCCAGGCACTGCTCATTTTTACTTTATGTTTCTTTTAGCAGAGGAAGTCACAAGTTTCACACATCCAGAACTGACCTAATCTGGAGTATTCAGAGGAATTCTATACTTGATTAATGCCCAAGAAACTCATTAAATTATGCCTTATTACCCAGAAGTGTTTGTTGCACAAGGAACACTGTGCAAACACCTAAAACACCCACACAGATTTGTAGTATATTCAAAAGGCAGTGGCAAAAACCTACTTCTACAAACATAACTATAGGAATTGTTGTATTACAGGTCTATTTGTTAGAGCATTTATCAGTGTGAGATCCAGCACCAGTTGCCTCCTTTTCCTGATACGGCATTTCTTCCACACTGACGAGGAAGGAATATTGTCCGTTCTGTTGAGTGTCTTCCATCAAAGAAGAAAAAAATGTCTGGACAAAAACACCAACTCAAGAAGCAGTTTAAGGATGATCACTATGCTTGTCAGGTGGCTGAAGATATGGGAAATTCACTTCAGAAGCCAAATTTAAGATTTGCCATTCTAAAGACTCGTTCCCCAGTCATTACAAATAACCAGGGTTGTGCCTCCCCAGGTGCAGAATCCAGCACTTGCTCTTGTTAAACTTCAAATTGTTGGTGATTACCCAGCTCATAGTTTGCATTAACTTTTCATGTAAGATTTGGAGATTCTAAAGAAATATTGTAAGGTTTTGGTTCGCATTCAAGTGTTATATTGCCTGTGTCTTCTACTAAATCTGGCACTTAGAAGCCAGCACTTCAATTAAATCCATATCAAGCACCTCTTATGTCTTGAATCTATATTGAAGGTCTCAGATTTGAAGAAAACTCAAATGAAAATAAAATTATATTGTTCTAAAAGAGAAAAGTTTGAGTTGTATTATTTTCTGTACTTGATTTCCATTTCACCATTTAAGTTGTTTAAGACAACACATTACTTTATTTACAATGCATCACTATAATATTTATCATTCTAATCAAATCTGCAGCTGGTTTTCTTAACTGGAGATTCAGCACTGGCTCCTTCATAAGCAGCATTGAATCTTCTTAAATTTAAATATAGTGCTCAAGACAATATGCTCATCAAAAAGAAGCCCATTCTGTTTCCATTTTCAGGGATATGTTTGCTGCATGTTAATGTTGAGTTCTGTAATGTTTTCCCTTGAAATATCATATAGACCGTATTTTGCTAGAAAATATGTCATAATGTTTTCTGATATTTTTAGATGAGCTAAAGTGTATATCTGTTCTTAATCTATTCCCTCTGCTGAGGCAATGTATATCCTCAGCAGCATATTTAACCAAATGGATTTTTTTCCTTAGCAGATCAAACCGAGTTTTGCTGCAGGCACAGAACTTCCTATTTAAATGACAAATGTCTCTGCTTGCAGATTTGAAAACTCACTTATTGACTCTTTCATCTTGTGTAAACAAATAATCAGCCCATCATCACTATGGTGGGGAAAGTGGAAGAATAAAGGGGAAAAGGAATTTTTGGGAGTACTGCCAAATATTGCATTACTAGGAATGAAAAATGACTTGTTTGCTGTTAATGTTGCCATTATACACTGATAGTAGACAGCAATGCTGAGAAAGAACAAAGAAAAACCTACAAAGACTCTGTAATATGAAATATTTCTTCACACATAGAAGGTAGTGAGTTTTTTTGCTTGCTTGTTTGTTGTTGTTGTTGTTGTTTTTTTTTTTTAATGATGGCAGAGAAGTCCTGATTTTTTTTTTTTTTTTTAATAAAATAGCTTAAGCTGCTTTTGCAATTAAATTCTGAGAGCTGTTTATTTAAGAATTTTTCAGCTTATTCCTCAATTATGAAGAGTTTAAATATAACATTATTTGTGTTCCCCTTAAAAAGTATGAAGTTAATGTGTTTCTAAATGATTTTTTTCTAGATGTAGCAGAGTAATACATGTGAGACATTCCATATGTTTTATTGTTGTTGTTGATTTGTTTGCTTTCAAGTGAATTGTTATGAGGAAAATGAAAAATCAATGTGATCTGAAGAAATGATATCTGAATAATATTTTTTTTCATATAACATTGCTTTGAAAAATGTTATTGCTGAGCAACCTTAGTAGGTAAATAAAAATAATGGAATTGCTAAAGTAATAAGGTGCTAATCAGTGTATATAAAACTAATCTTGGGGTGATATAGGTCCATGAAGAAGAAAGCATATGCTGCAGGATTACAGGCAGTTTACTGCCTAATCTGTAGCTGCTATTGTTACAAGAATCATCTGCCTGTACTGAATAAAAAGCATTTTGGAGTAAGATACATGGAACAGAATTGGTAGAAGTCATTTCTGATCTGGACCTGTAAGATAATCCTTCTCAAACTGTAGTTTGTTCTATACTTTAAAATATTTCTTGTCTGCTCTAAATTAAAAGAGTTCCCTCATGAATGCACACTGAATTTGCATATTACACCAAAGTCTCTGTGATCCAGATTCAGTGAAATTTCTGTGTTCTAAATTCAGCTATTCCAGCTGTAATCAGAGCTGCTCAAAACAGTAGAGATGCAAAGATTAGCAGTTACAGATGAACTCTACTCCCTTCTAAGAATAAAATCTGTATTCTTTAGAATTAATGTTTACAAATGTAAAGTCCTTCAAATTTAAGTCTTCTTTCACAAGTTAGGATGTATTTCAGTAGACAGATAAAGGATGTTTGCCATTAAAGAACTAAAATTTAGGGAATATAAGTCATTGCTATGAACTAGTTTATTTACAATGCACAGGAAAACAAAACTGAAGAATTTAAGCAATATGTTTGCTCTGAATGTGACAATAAATAAGTTTGCAAGTTAGGAAACAGCAATTTGTTCATCTTAGATACTGTTGGTCTATCTGTATTTGAGATTCACTCTTCATTTCATTTCATTTTCATTTAATGCATCCCAGGGTCCTGAAGGAATTGGCTGATGTAGTTGCCAAGCCTCTCTCTGTCATATTTGAAAAGTCCTGTCAGTCAGGCGAAGTCCTTGGTGACCGGAAAAAGGAAAACATCACTCCCATTTTTAAAACGGGTAGAAAGGAAGACCAAGGGAACTACAGACCAGTGAGCATCACCTGTGTGCCTGGCAATACCATGGAAAAGATCCTTCTGGAAGCAATGTTAAGGCACATGCAAGACAAGGAGGTGATCCGAGATAGCCAGCATTGCTTCACCAAGGACCTAACCAATCTGGTGGCTTTCTATGATGGAGTTGACTAAGAAAGACTTACTGAAGTCATTTACCTGGACTTCTGCAAGGCCTTTCACATGGTGACATCCTGGTCTCCAAATTGGGGAGATATGGATTTGATGGGTGGACCATTCAGTGGATAAGGAATTGGCTTGAAGGTAACACCCAGCGAGTGTTCATCAATGGCTGTGTGACCTATTGTGGCAACACTCTCCTAATGCACTCCAGGATACAGTTGGCCTTCTTGGTTGGCCACAAGGGCACATTGCTGGCTTATAGTTAACTTGTCCACCAGGACTCCCAGGTCCTTCTTTGCAGAGCTGCTTTCCAGCAATTCTGTACTGGTACTTTTTTTTTTTTTTTTTTTTTTTTTTTTTTTTTTTTTTTTTTTTTTTTTTTTTTTCCATAGGTGCTGGACCCCGCATTTGCCTTTGTTGAGCTTCCTGAGGTTCCTTTCTGCCCAGCTCTCCACCCTGTCCAGGTCCCTCTGAATGGCAGCACAGACTTCTGCTGTATCAGTCACTCTTCCCAGTTTTGTATCATCAGCAATCTTTTGGAAGGTGCACTCTATCCCTTCATCCAGGTAATTGATAAATAAAATGAACAAGACTGGACCCACTACTGACCTGTGGGGGACACTAATAGCTACAGGCCTCCAACTAGACCTTGCTGATAATCACAACCCTCAGAGCTTTGCCATCCATCCAGTCCTCAATCCACCTCAAGCATGATCTATCATGCTAGCATGAGTTAGATCTGGAATAGTCTTTAAGTGTTCTTACAAGGCTAGAGAGGCTGGAAAGAAAATTATTGTGGTGTGTTTTGAAGTCTCCAGAGAGAGACACAGTTAAACTAACTGGAAAAGTTTACATGCAATCATTTTCAGCCATTGTTACCACACCAGGGAGGTACCACCTCAGTTTAAGATTCATTCATTATTTATAAAGCTGTTAGGTTGCTTGCTCATGTTTGCTGGCTGAAAAAGCTAATCAAAATCTCACTGCTTTTGCTGTTATCACTCAAGGACTCCTGGAGAGAAAGTAATCTGTAGCCCGGGAATGCTGGAAGTGAAAAGTTGGACAGTTTACATAATGATTGACAGCTCAGGTACCTTATTTCACCAAACCTGGAACCCACCTCTCTGCTAGAACTGAATCACACGGGGCATTACATATTAGGTGTCAAATCTTCAGTTTATTCATGCTACCAGCCAACTTATGTGAAAGTGGTTCATATAAGTAAATGCATCAGCTAACAATAGCAAACATTTTTCTTCAAAAGGACCTTCAAGAACACATGTTTTTAATGTCTCTGAGTACATTTTAATCAGGAAAACTCTCCCAGTAAATCTCAGATGGATGGCTTTTATGATTTACGACTGACTACTCTTACAAGTTTTACAAGGCTCCAAAGCATGGGGTAGAATTTGAAGTTCAGAATAAATAAATGTATCTTCTCGACTAACTGTTCGGTATTAGTATTCTAACAATTTATGCTTGATCCTGCTTTTAAATAAATAAAAATTAAACATGGAGAAGAGATTTTAATTTCATATGTTGGACCAGTCAGTCCATCAGTCACTAGGTAAAATTTGCATATTATGTGCCTACTTGAATAAGCTTTGTATTAGTCATGCTAATTTTCCATGAGCATTTTGATCATCAGAAGGAATGGCAAATGAAAACAGAAAAGACAAGATAGCTGAAAGTGAAGGTTTTTGTTTACAGCTTCTTTCACTGTTTAACTGAAAATGCTGTGTATGAATACAACCATACCCAGTAATTTCAGTCTGAAAATCTGTGATATTGTGTAGTAATATGTGGAAAAGAATAGAAAATTTGTGAGATTTTAAAAATAGTAAAAGTTCAAAAGCATCCCAAATTATGTGCCTCACTCCTGTATGCTACTTTGCAAACAACTTGCCTTCAGGTAGATAGCTTGAAATCATACTGGAGTTACCATTTCCCCAGCAGCAATCTACAATGAAAAAGGTAGATTCAGAGAATTGAAAGGGATGTATGTGGGTCAAAAGGTTACTGATAGCACTGTTGTATATTTTTAACAAGAGCTCAGAAAAATGACTTCTTATTTCAACTAGTTAAATATTTTGGCCACTATTTATTACTCCAACATATTGGCAGTAATTTTAGCATTGTTATAACATCAGTATAACCCCTCCTGATTTATCTTCTGTATTGATAAACTTAGTAAATCCTGATATACAAGCAAACTTGTATAAGTAATTTAGGCATTATATGGGGATCACAGAATGTTTAGGAGGGTACTGTTGCACTTTGGTGATATAAAAGAAATAATGGAAAGCCTCTGAACAATACAAGTTAAGTAGTCATCATATAAAAAAGAAGGCTGTCTTAAACTGAACTTCAGCCCAAAATGGAACATGGTTGCCTTACCTTAATTACCCAATCTTAAAAAGACACAAAAAGAACAACGTCCATCTTTCTTTAAGCACTTCCAAAATAGAACCTGCAAACATGCCAAAAGACTGGAAAGCAACTGAATCAATCACTCTTTGGTAGACACTGGTGAATACTGGAAACATGAAATGCTCTGTTTCCAAATGCCTTCATCTATAATCAAAATCAAATTTCCAAATTTGTTTTTGTTTCCATTAAATATATTTAATTTCATTCTTTTTTAATGTAGAATTATACGTGTTATGAACAATCTGGAAGCTCAGTTTAATCATTTCCAAAGGAAGCCTATAAACATGAAATCAGCACCCAATGCTGTGAGCTCACCAAACACATTAAACTTATTTATTTATTTTTAATATATGTGATACTTATATGTGCCGACACTTCTATTAGCCAAGTATTTGTTCTTCTTCTATCAGTTCTATCAATTGTCAAGTCATGTTAACAAGACTGGCAGCAATTTCCACCAACATTATAGTTAGATAGTTGTCACATGAGTGCTGATGCTGTGCTTCCTGAGTCTCAATATCTAACACAGACACAAGTGTTATATGTGTTACCTGGTATCCTGTTCTTTCCCCTCTTTCCTTTCTGCCTCTTTGATTGTCTTCCTTTGGAATGTTTATTTATTTATTTATTTATTTATTTATTTATTTATTTTTATTTATTTATTTATTTTTAAAGCAGAAATATCCTAACAAAGTCTTTTGCAACACAGTGTAGTTATATAGGTAACTAAACTGTTTTCACAGCTCTGCTTAAGCCTTGGGAGATTCAGAACAACTATTTTCTTCACATACCTTTCCTTTTATTTCTTAAGATTTTTCCAATAGAAATATGAATTCCTTCCAAAATAAGACTGTTATATTTTGTTTTCTGGCTGCTCAGGAAAAAGTGCGTGACCTGAAAACAAAGACATAGAACTGTTTGAAATGTCAGATTTATAGTCTGTATATAGGAAAGATTGTTTTGTTTTGGTTTTCTGTGCGTTTAAGTCTCAGATGGGAGTAAAGCAATGAAAATATTCTGTAGAGGGACTGAAGGCAATGCACAAAGAAAAAGTGCAGATTATGTTCCAGTGTTGTTTTTTTTTTTTTTTTTTTTTTTTTTTTTTTTTTTTTTTAACACCTCTGCAATTGCTTTGAGAGAACTAGAGGCTTGAATTCTAAAGTCTCATGTAAATCTCATATTGTGTTCTCAGCATAATATTAGCTCTCGTGTCAGTTACTAAAATTCACTCAGAAGGGGTTAGCAGAACACACAGGTTGTAAGAATAGTTTAGGAGTAATGAGAGGTACCACTGCTCATGAACCAGTGAAATGCAATGGTTCTATATGCACTTTATGAATCTTCATTGTATTAAAAAATCTTTTTTTTTTTTTAGTATGATTATTTTCTTAAATTTTAGGCCATTGTTACTTGTGATAAAAGCTTTATCCAAAGAAACTCAAATAACAAATAATTACATACTCAGTATTCAGGATGTGTTGACATAATAGCTTCCCTACTTGTAAAATGATACATTATGATGTCCAGAAGCTGCTAACTTTCTTCAAAGTTTCTCATTTCATTGACAAATCAATTATTGTTATTTGCTTATACATTTGAAAATTAATTTTAGGGAGCAAGAATTTAATATCAGGAAAATAAAATACTAAAATTTAATTAACTAGTGGTTTCCAACAATTTGAAAAATAATTTGAACATCTAATCTGGGTTATTAGGTGTTGTTTCTATGAATGTTCAAAATCACAGTATAGATACAATCCCTTTCTGCCTGAAATTTAATGGGATACTGGATTCTTAGGAAATCTGGAGGAAATAGAGACAGTAAATAAGCCTAATGAAATCCTCACTAAAGGAAACTTCTTGGAATAATTTTTATATACTTTCTGTGTGCTTTCTGTGTTGCCCAGATTATTACCAAATTGCCTGCTATCTTCAGGTTACATGGCAAGGGCTTGGTGGCATAGGGGCTTCAAGGGAAAAAAACTGCTGTGCAACATCAACTGTGAGAGTGAGGTGTGAGAACTAGCCCTGAAGACACAAAGGTCTGTGCAGAAGGAGGGCAGGAGGTGCTTCAGGCATGCAGCAGAAATTCCCCTGTGGCCTGTAGAGAGGCCGTTGGTGGGGCAGGCGGTCCCCCTGCAGTCCATGGAGTAGATCGTCACGCTGCAGTCCGTGGTGGAGCAGGTGGATGTGGCCTGAAGGAGGCTGCATCCCATGGAGAGCCCCTGCAGGAGCAGGCCCCGGGCCCAAACTGCAGCCTGTGGACAGGAGCCCACACAGGAACAGGGGACTTGAGGGACAATGGTGCCCATGAGGGATGGACCCTGTGGTGTAGACCCATCTGGGAGCAGTTCTTGAAGAGCTGCTGCCTGTGGGAAGCCCATGCAGGATGAGTTTGGGAAGGACGGCATCCTGTGGGAGGGATCCCATGTTATGCATTTGTTATGCTTGACCCTTCATGTCAATATGAAAAACAGTAGGACAAATATTTTAGTGAGACTTACAAAGTTCAGGTGGAAGTGTATCTCACTTTTTTTCCTGGTAAGAGCTTCCCTTTAAACACATAGAATCACCGAATATCCTGAGTTGGAAGGGATCCATAAGGATCGTTGAGTCCAACTCCTGGGTCCACACAGGCCTAACCCAAAAATGCAGACCATATTACTAAGTGCACGGTCCAAATGCTTCTTAAACTTTGAAAGGCTTGGTGCCATGACTATGTCCTTGGGAAGCCTGTTCCAGTGTGCAACAGCCCTCTCAGTGAAGAACATCTTCCTGATATCTAGCCTGAACCTCCTGTGCTGCACCATTCCCTCAGGTCCTATCACTGGTCACTAAAGAGAAAACATCGGCGCCTGCCCCTCCACTTCCCCGTGTGAGAAAGCTGTAGACAGTGATGAGATCTCCCCTCAGGCTCCTCTTTTCCACATACATCAAGATAGCTCTGCTTCCTGGGAGAGCAGAATGGAGAACATTATTTTACCTAGAATCATTTGCATGATACCAGAGGAAAACAGCAAACAGCTTAGTTTTAGACATAGGGACTTGCATTGTAGAAACGTGCTCCTCTGGCAAGAATGATGAAGTGGTTTGACTTCAACACATGACCAAAGTTGGTGGCCACTACAGTGGGAGAGAGTGTAGAACATCTCCAGCCAGCCAACAAGTATTCAGAATTACTACCTTAAAGTTCAAAGTCAAATGAAATTTCTAGATGTGTGTTCACCTGACTTTTCTTAAGAATTCTGTTTCAATGAAGATAAGCATGTTTTTTGAAATTCATATAATAGGCTTCTTTGTTAGCTTCTAAACTTTGAATACCCTTTCATCATTACTGGCAATGTTATAGGAAAATCTCTTAAATAGGTATGGCATGGTATTTATAAAAATATGCAAAGTCATGAGTTTAGGTGTGTCCAGACAAATATTTGAAAGATTACTTCTTTCATACAGTGATAACAACTTTGCTGAAATATTGATGTATTGATGTGCTCTGCATTTTAGATATTATGATCCTATTTTCAGAAACATGCTGTATATCTTGGAGGAAAAGAAACAACAACAAAAAACAAACATGAGTTTCTAATATTCCTGTCAACAATATGTTCGGTAACACAAAAGAAAGAAACTTTCCAACTGGTCTGCAGAAATTCCTTTGAGGCTTGATTTATATGATCTCAGAAGGAGAAAAATAGCCACACTAGTACTTAGGATAACTTAGGGTTGTTGTTCAAGCAATATCTTACTCCCAGTTAGAATGTAGAGATATGGATAATGCTCTAAATTGCTGTTGGGGCATAAACAACAAAGACTTAATTGTTATTTGCTGTAACTGGATGTCTCAGGATTTTTTTTTGTGCACAAATATTTCAGATATTTTTATTCCAGGATATACTAGAATAATCTGAACTTTGAGAATTTCAAAAGGCTATAGAATCATAGAATCATAGAATATCCTGAGTTGGAAGGGACCCTTAAGGATCATCAAGTCCAACTCTTGACACCACACAGGTCTACCCAAAAGTTCAGACCATGTGACTAAGTGCACAGTCCAATCTCTTCTTAAATTCAGTCAGGCTCGGTGCAGTGACCACTTCCCTGGGGAGCCTGTTCCAGTGTGCAACCACTCTCTCTGTGAAGAACCCCCTCCTGATGTCAAGCCTAAACTTCCCCTGCCTCAGCTTAACCCCGTTCCCGCGGGTCCTGTCGCTGGTGTTAATGGAGAAAAGGTCTCCTGCCTCTCGACACCCCCTTACGAGGAAGTTGTAGACTGCGATGAGGTCTCCCCTCAGCCTCCTCTTCTCCAGGCTGAACAGGCCCAGTGCCCTCAGCCGTTCCCTCGTACGTCTTCCCCTCCTATAAATCCTTTTCCTGGTCCTCTAAAACAACAAAATCTCAAAGTTTTTCAAATGTGCAGCATTCTAAGTGGATCAACCACTGAATGCAAAAATAATATTACACAGAATAGTACACTGAATTTCCATATTCAGTTATGGTAAGGAAATGGAAAAATTCCATTCCTTTTCATTTTGCATCCACAGTAAACATTCTACTGATAATAAGCCATAGGTTAGGCCTGAGATATCTATTAATCATTAACTAAGGTGACTTATTTAAACAGATTTTTGTTTGGAGAACTTACTTTTCATTAATGATTTTATTTATCTATTTATTTATTAAATATCTATCTTCTGGTATTTCAGTATATTCCAATAGTTAATTGTGTGCAAACTCACAGGTATAAATTAATTTATTGAAACCTGTTTCCTGAGAATGTGTGATAAATTTATTTGACAATATATGGGAATCAGTTTTTAGAAAAGTACAATTGTGTTAAAACAAGTTCTTCAGAACATGGAATAAAAATATCCTACTCTAATGGGACTAGAACATATGGGACATATGTTATAATAGGACAGGAACATATGAGCGTGGAAGTATATAACTTTTTCCTAAGCTGTTATAACTAACTCTAGTTACTTTGTAACTACTCATAACCTCTGATATTGATAGGTGAAAATAAATTTTTTCATCTAAACCTTTCTTCGTTTAACGGAACCTTAACTTTTAAAATGTAAATGTGTAAAATTTACAGTCTCTCTAAAGACTGAGAAAGTTTAGAGGTGATATGAATTAATAGATATGTTGATTACATTCCTTTTGTATGTACAGATTTTTCCACATTTTATTTTTTGGGGGGAGGGGCAAAGAAAAAAAAAAAAAAGAAAAAAAAAAGAAAGGAAGTCACAGCATTATTTCATACATCGGAAACAAAGGGAATATTTCTGTAATGAGTTCTGTAAAAGGTTCTGTAAAAGAAAGATGTACAGAACCTGGCAGTTTATGTTCACTGTTGCTTCACATGACTTTGATTAGTTTTACCTGCATTGACTCCATTTGTACTTATTTCTTCATATTTCACTTTGTATTTAGGACATAATCAAAGAAAATTATAGTGGAACCAATAGAGGTAGATTATTATTAACTCATCCTGATGAGTTGAATTTATGCTAGTGTAATTTTATAGACTTTGTTATGGCAGCGCAGGGAGTCAGGTTCACTGAGTTCTGTTTGGTTTCCATTAGAAACCATAAATTTTTCTCCAGTGCTAGAAAATCAGCCCAGGTATCTTCACATTCAGTTCCAATTGACTATCACATTTGCAAGTCAGAAAAGTTCTCTGTGATGAATGATGAATGAATCATTTTCTGTCAATCACATGATAAACTATCTGTGAAAACCCAATGTGTATACATTTATATCTCAGACCTTCGCAGCTAGCTAGCTAGCTTCCAAAAAAAAATATGAGAAAGAAAGAACCCACAGATTGTTGATAATGTATGTGACAACCAAAGGAAAGAAAATATTATAAAATAGTTTTATTTTAAAAATGCAGCTAGTTTAGAGGGAAATTATAGTCCTACTTTAAATACTGCAGAAACCCTTTGCAATATGGCCCCACTGATTTTACAATCAGAGTGAAGACAGACATGGAAACAGAACACCGCTCCTGCATGTAACCTTCAGGAGTTCACCTGACTCTGCTCCAGAACCAGCTTTGCTGAAGTATGCTCATATGTTCTTGTTAGGGTTAGGAATTATTGTCCTTAACAACAATTAAGGTATAAGAAAGTACATAGGCTATAATATATTTCTTATATTGAATAGAATTATTCAATATAATAGAATTATTCAATATAAGAAAAGTAAAAACATAGAAGTGCAACTGCTAAGATAGAGACAGCTGAAGGATTCACAATGAAAAAGACAGGCATGCGAAGATGTAAAGCCCTTAAAGAAAAGCAGAAAAGAGCAGGTCAGCAACCCACTATGAGGAGCAATGGAAGCCAGCCCTTCCTATCTTGACTGACAACTGCTTGGCCATCACAGCCTCACTGTAGAAATTAAATATACAAATTTATACCTAGTGGTGTGCTGAAACCCTAGTTACCTAGTTACCTTGGTGTTAATCAAAAGATAACTTTTGTATACTCTTGGTCTTGCTTAGATCTGGTTTGCAGTGTCTCTTTGCACGTGACTGAAGATCCAGTAATAAAATAAAATTGTGAGGAACCTACAAGGGGTAGGAATTCCCCTGAATATGTGTTCCTAAGGGTAAGGAAAGTGAGTAAGGAAATAAATTGAGGCAAATTTATTGCCCTGTTTGAAGCCTGCCCTGGGAAGCTGGCATAAGTCTCTAGAATCTGATTGTAGTATCTGCTGCCACATATTTTGGGCCTTCCTACAGTTTCCCTTTCTATACTGACTAGCGGATAGGAAAAAACAAACAAACAAAACAAAAAAATAAAGAAACTTAGCTTTAAATATCTCTTGCTGTGTTTTGGTGTCTCATTCATTCATTTTTTTATGTCAGTCTTTTTGTTTCTATTTTCATCCAGCCATTTTTAATTTTCGTGCCTTTGTTCACAAATACCTTTTACTTTCTCTGAACATGGTAAGTACTCGATGAGTGCTGGACCCCTTTCAGCAGCCACATGCTCCATAACTTTACCACAAAAGCCAGAAAAACATTCTCTCCAGCTTTTCTTCTCATTACCTTCCCTTGTCATGTAATTAAACATCCTTTGTATAGCTTTGTTCATGGCAGGATATCATTCAAAATGGGTGATAGTTTTTAGGATTTAGTTTCTCTTGTCTGTGAGGTGGCTAGCACAAGTATTATCACTTCCTTTTATCATTTTCTCAGAAATATACTCAGTATAATATCAACTTTTCTCCATTGAGATTAATACATGATTTTATCTACATTACTTTAACCTTGGAGATTATATTATTAATAGATTATTTTGGTTTAGACTGTCAAGTAATTCGTTATAAATTTATGTCCATTTTTGAGAATGAAAATGTTAACTTCGACAGATTTCTTGATTTATTAAACATTTAAGACTAGTACCACAATTACCTTTTGAATTCAGTAACTGTCATGTGGTTCTAGTAAAGAATATGACAGTCATGTGCTTTTAAAATGTCACAGTTAAAAACAAACAAACAAACAAAACAAAACAAAACAAAACAACACAAAACAAAACAAAACAAAAACACAAAAACAAACAACAGGCATACTCATTGAGTCACAACCAGCAATATATTTTTTTTCTAATGCTTGATTAGATAAATCTACAATTTACCACGTTTATTTTTTTTTCTTTTGGTAATGTTCGAAAATTAATACATTATTGTCTTTCTTTGTCAAATTGCTTTATAATCTATTCACACAAATTTTATAACCTCAAATATTGTATATGTGACTGTTTTGTTCCCTGTATGAGTTAACATTTATAAACATAAAGGTTTATAATTTATTTTGGAATTTCAATGTGAAATCCAAACTTAATTCTTAGTCTAAGCCATATTTGATTAGCTTCTATCTATCTTAAATTTTAAATAATTCAAATAGCATACATTTACAGGAAATTTTATTCATGATCCTGCTGTCTGTCATTTGCTAAAATCCAGATCTTACAATGTAGAGTTCCAGACAAAATGTGCCTTAATAGCAAAAATAAAGAATACAAAAAAAAAAAAGAAAAAAGAAAAAAGAAAAGGTGTTCAGTGAATGCATTTCTTTTGTAAATTTTACGTGTCATGCATCGTTAACAGAATGCTCAGTCCAGACAACTTGAAAGAACTTCCTTTGATATTTTTTGCATAGCAGAAGTTTTGTGTAAGAAAATCTATAAAATCAAACCCTAGGAGTTACCTATAACACACATTTCTTACGTGCTTATAATCTTCCCAGACACCGCTGCTAGAAGTGCATGAGACCTTATTTTTCATGGTATGAGAAAATGTCTTTCTGAGGTTGTTCACCGCTTACTGCATGGGTGTTCTTTTTTTCTAGCATGGATGTGCTTGGCGAGCAGCAGACCCAATTGGAAAGCAGCACATGGGAGACCATTGTCCAACCAAGGTGGAGCCCAAAATCCACTGGATGAGGATGGCAGTCTGCTTCTTCCTTAGATGCAAACAAATGTAACCAACTGAAAAAGCAGGATGCTGAACACGCAGAGAAACAGGTATGTAGTAAGTAGTGAGCCTGAAGTGTTAAAAAAAAAAAAAAAAAAAAGTAGTATGCTTTTTACTTTACATTTACTTTAATTTGCCTCATCTGGCAAAATTAATTTTCCTGTTTTAAAAAGCTGTGCTTGCTCTACATTGGGGTGTTTATGCTTTATAGTCTTATGCTTTAGAGACTGGAAGTGTTTTGGGAATTTTTTGGTAGGCCCACTTTGAAGAGCTGTTGGAATAATATGTCTTCAAAGCTATGATCTATTTTCCATCCTATTCCTAAGTATAAATTATAGCATATTTCATATAACTATGTTTCAAATATTTTTTAATTGCTCATTTGTAGATCCATTTTTTTTTCATTTGTTTTTCCCTCAAAATGCTTTA
This sequence comes from Anas acuta, assembly GCF_963932015.1. NCBI lineage: Eukaryota > Metazoa > Chordata > Aves > Anseriformes > Anatidae > Anas > Anas acuta. The sequence goes on from NC_088979.1 coordinate 187,668,980, forward strand.
ATAATTAGATTGTGAAAGTACAGAGAAATGTCATTTCAGATAGAAATCTAACTCTTGAGAAGTTGGAATTTGGGGATGTTTTCACATTTTACAAAATACTTTAAGTGTTGACAGAATTATTATTCTCAATAGGCAACTATTTCAAAAGTTCACAATAACAAAATGAACAATCTACTGAAACTGATATTTTAGGCAAAGAGTAGTGGACTTTGCAGTACAAAGGAAAAACAGGATGGAAGAAGATACAATTCTAGCCATAGTCTTTTCACATTAGAAATAGTTTGGAAAGAATATATAAACATAACTAGTCAAGCCCTCAGAACATGTTCTCAATGACTTGCATCAGGGATGATTACACTATTTTTCTAATTTGGAGCAAGATCTTACTTTTGAACTGAGTTTCATGGTTACATCCACAGTTTGCTTTGTAGAACAAACTCAGAAGGCACAAACTTGTTTCAATCTGAATGGAACTAAACTGAAATAAATGTTCCAGTAGTGCACCATAAATGAACTGAAAGCATTGTTTTCTTGTCTCTTATCTTTTTATTCTTCTCATTCTCTTGCCAGGAAGTACTACTAGCAGGAAAAATGGAAGGTATTTTGAAATTTGTCATTGGCAATCTGCGTTTCTGATAAATTTATGGAGGCAAATATGATAGTTTCCTTCTTTGCCCCCATCTCTCTCTCTCTCTCTCTCTCTCTCACACACACACACACACACACATTCTAGCCAGTCAGTAAAAGTATGTGTTTCTTCTTCCCATATTGCTTTCAGTACATTTTATTATCTTACCTAGAAAAAAAGTAAAATGGAACTCGATAATGATTCATTTCTTCTCCTCTCTGTTTTCTTTTTAAATCTAATAAATTAATTAATTTATTTTTTTTCTGGTGAGAGAGAACATAGGCAGAGGAGTTAAAAATGCCTGTCTTGCAACTATTTAAAATAGCATCTTCTGTTAAATTAAAATAGCAAATATTTTTACTGATCCTAATTTTTAGTGTCAGCCTTTGCAATGCTTACAGGTAATATTGAAAATCATTACTGATGGATAATATTAATTTATTGGGTTATGCACTTAAGTAAAGGTTAACATTCAAAGCAATTTGAAGCCCAAAGAGTGTGCAGATGAGTAAATGATAACCTGTCAAGGTGCTCAGGAGCTAGCTGTCTTTGACAGTACCATCCTCCTCCAACCAGTCTGTTTCTGCACTATGATTTAATTGATCATGCCTACAAATGCTTTTCAGCCCTCTAAATATTGATTTCTTAAAGTAGTGAGTACGATAAGGCTTATAGCAACATGTCTGCTAGATGCATATAAGAAATAAAACTTGATGGTTTTTGTTCTTATCTAGAAGCTTAAGAAAAACTAGGGAGTGATTAAAAACAGTAAGAATTCCAAAAACAGTAAGAATCTCATTATCACTTAAGACGATAATACCTTCAAAATAACAGTAAACAAACAGAATTAATAAGTAAACAAGCATTAAAAAAATAATAATAACCAAATTATTCCTTTATAGAAAAAGATGGGGAGGTTATGAGTTATATGATAAACTGTAATTACTAAACGTATTTATTTTTCACTCATACAACCATTCTGTGAGTTTCAAAAAGACACAGTTAAGTCTTCCTCACTTACTAATGATTTGACCCTGTTACTACAGAAATGTTTCAAATTTTATTAAGTAGAAACAATGAAAAGACAGCATTACACAGTAAAAACAGTTAGCCCTTCTTTCTTGAGTTCATAGTGCATTGGAGTCAAAGCCATAATTTTATGCTTTGAAGGATGTAACCACATTAGATTATTTATTTATTTATTTATATTAAACCCAGACATTTTATTTTGTAGTGAGCAGTAAAAGTGTTGCAAAAGTGTAAAAAAGTGATAAGTCACTCAGGTACCTGTCAGAAATAGCTACAATCCAAGTAGGGCAGGACACAGTGTTTGCATGTACTGATGCACTTTTATTTCAATGTGATAACCAGGTAATTCAAGATCCCCTTTAAAATATATTTTGACTGCTAATTACAAAATAGAACCTCTGCAAATGAAGTAAAGGGACAAATGTGTTCCTGCCCTATGAGACCAAATGAGAAGTTTTACTATTGTACAGAAGACCAAAGCCAAAAAAAAATATTTTTTTTTCCTCTTTTGATTTGGGTTTGTAAAAAAAACTACATTGCGGAGAGTGCACATAACTTCACAACTGCTATCTGACAGATAAGTCTCGGTCATTTAAAATACTGGCTGGCAGAAGAAAAATGAGTATTATGAGTGTAAGCCTTGAATATCTAACAAAATTATGTGAAAAATGATGACACCAAAAGGTAAGTCACTCTTCTTCATTATTTTTATATTTTCTGTGGTTTCTATGAAAAGATACAAATATATGGAATCTTCATTATATAAAACTATCAACATTTAAAATGTTTATGAAACTATGAGAAGACTTACAATGTTAGTAACATTTTATTAGATACAGAAGAAACACCAAATAAATGTGCTTTCTAGAAGTTCAAGTCAGATGTAATAACCATGTCAAAAGAATTCACCCAATATAGTTTGATTAATATTTTAGTTTTTTTATTTATTGTTTTTTTTTTTTTTTTTTTTTTTAAAAAAAACAGATCTAATCCAAATTGCACTTTTTTTCCTCTAAATTTCTGAGTAACTAAAAGGAAGCAGTAATCTCAGAAACTGCTCTGAATACTTACTTGCATAAAAGGCATCCAAGCAAAAGGGTGAAGAGCAGCTTCTTCAGAAGGGACATTATTAACCTGGACAGAAACAGGCAAGAGCCAGAGATGCCAAGCCAGGTATAGAGACAAGCAGCCAAACAGTGTTACAAACAGAAACATCTACTGTTGGGTTGTAGATCTCCAGCTCTCAAGATAATTTTTGAGTACTTTAACTAACAAATGTCTCATAAAAAAGCTAAATCACATTTTGGGAGGTTATTTTTCTGTTTATATTTGTATTTTCTGTTCTTATCACCTTTTTTCCCTCTGTTTTTAATTCTATAAGAAATAATCATTTGTTTTGTCAGAATAATAAGTATGCTTTTTAAAAAATTTTATGGAATTTTTATAATCCTTAGGTAGTTTGAGCTTTTAGGAATGCAGAGAACCCAGATACGATGGCAGTTAAGAGAAACTTATCAAGTTTTTCAATTAGATGTTTAGGAGAAGTTAGTGTGTATACCCCATTAAATTGTGAGTGTGAGTTTGAGGGCTGGTACCATGAAATGCCTGGTAAAAAGTAGAAGTGTCCCTGGATAAATTCATTGTATAAAAAGGGATCATCAGAATAAAAATGGCTCCGAACTTTTGGAAACCCACTTACTATCTTTTTATTTTATCTATTTTTTATTTTATATTTTTATATTTATATTTTTATAATTTTATATTTATAAAATATGTTATTTTATTTTATTTTATTTTCCTGCTACTGCATGTTGACTTGGCTCAACTATATATTTTCCTACATAGCTTGGTGGTAGAAATGATACTTATTTAAAATTGTTACTATGGTTTGACCATGCTGTTCTTTGCATTTCTCTGAAGCAACCTGTAGAAAGCTTGGACAAGTAACAAGTATTTACAGAGGATAACACAAATTAGTTTCCCACCAAAGGGAATTCCAGCAAGAAACTCCACTGCATATGTTTGCTGTAGGCAGTCATCTTATTGCAAAACTCATTTCCATAGGTTTTGTAGAGAAAATAAGGGAAGAATAAAAAAAGAAATTTCTGAAAAAACATCATAAAGGTCCCTATCTATAAGACATAGCTGAAGAAGTTGCTAAAAGATACAGCAAGAGGAGGCATACACTTCTACTCTGCTTTTCTTTATTTCTCTGTAAGGATGTGGTTCAACATCTTTGGTCTTTTGTTTTCTTAACCTTGACTATTTTCAACACCTTAAAAAAAAGGTAGAAAATTCTGCTTTTGTAGTTGAGTTACAATGACTCATTTCGCCTCTGTTTAGAATACAGTATCTGATATAAATTTTATCTTTATGGAAAATAATAACTTAGAAAAGATAATATATATATATATATATAAAATCTTACTTTTGCAAAGATATTAATATTAAAAAAACTCCACTATGTCATCATTTTCTGAGACACATAGAAGTCTGTTTTAGCAATGGTTTTCTAAGGCATACATCAGAATTTTGCGTTAAACATCCCAGGACTTCCATGGTACCATCAAGATAAGAACCACTTTAAAAAGATCATACTCTAATTAAATATGAATATTTCAATACCTTATTCTATTAAGATTTCTTCATACATATTTTAGATGGCTAATGTCTCCAAAGAAATAAAAAATCAAATAAAAAGAACACAAAGATGTCACATATCTCTATATGCAGATATAGATATAAATCTTTAAGTATATAGACTTAATTCTGAAAATTATTGAGGGAAAATTAATATGATTATTCTATATATCAGTACACACCCTTTTATAATAATACTATTATAAAATATTAGTATTTAATAGTATTAAGGCAGATGCCTTAAATATCAAACTGAATTTCTAGGTATACCTAATACACATTGCCTCACCACCTCAGGTGGACTACTTTGACAATCCATATTAACACATCCTTTATTTCAGTCATAAAGAAATATTCTGTGTTTGCTTATTATAAAACTTTGTGTGCATCTGCAGGAGAACGCTTTGTTATTCATTGCCTGTCCCTCATTTGATGCAATTTTGAATAAATCTTTAAGGTTTCAGCTAGTTTAAATATTTATAAGGGCAACTTCCACAGTCTTTAGAATTCTTTTATTATTACTATTATTTTATTTTATTTTATTTTATTTTATTTTATTTTATTTTATTTTATTTTATTTTATTTTATTTTATTTTATTTTATTTATTTTTAGGGAGAGGGAGATGGCTATGTACATGGCTGAGAACAGCCATATACATAGTTCAGCAGCTGGCAGAGACAAGCTAATAGCAACACTAAGAAGTTAGGTAGTTGTGCATTACCCAATGAGGAGAGGGTGGTGCATGTCATTTGCTTGGGCAGGTATTTTTTGTTTAATCTCTTTAGCAATGACCTGGAAGAAGTGGTGAAGTTAGCTCCCAGCTTTGTAGATGACACCAAATTGAGGAGATGACATGATATATTTGAGGGCACAGTTGCCATCCTGAGGGACACAGACAGGCTATGTTAATGGGCTGATAGGAACCTTGTGAAGTTCAAAAGGGCAAAGTCCTGCATCTGGGAAAGAAGAGACCCTTGCAGCAATACAAGCTTGGGGGCTAATGGCTAGGGAGAAGCTATAGAGTGCCTAGGTGTCTTGGTGGAATACAAGCAGTATGTATTCCACATGAAGCAGCAGTGCCCTGGCAGTAAAGGTAGCCACCAGCTTCCTTTGTTAACAGGAGCTGAGCTCCTGGACTTTGTGAAGAGATTATTCTCCTCTACTCAGAACCCACTAGATTGCATTTGGAATACTGCATTCAATACAAGACAGGCATCCATAAACTGGAGTACATTCAGGATAAAGTCACCACGACGGTCAGGGACTGGTGCACTTGCCCTCTGAAAAGAGGGTGAGGAAGCTGGACTTCCCTCAGCCAGGAGAAAAGGTGGCTTTAGGGGAACCAAACAACGGTCATCCTGTGTTTATAGGGAGGGCGTCAAAAAGAGAGAGCCAGTCTCTTCCAGGTGATGAATGGTGGTAGGACAAGAGGCAATGGAAAAATTGAAAACTAAAGCAATTCAAACTGGATACAAGGATAAATTCCCAGGAGACCAGTCAGGCAGCTTGCCCAGAGAGACTGGGCAGTCTCTGTCCACCCCCCTTTAACACAAAGGTGTTAAAGACATGATGGAATAAAGCAACCTCTTTTGCACATTGAGCAGTCCCTGCTTTGAGTGGTAGTTTGGATTACAGACCTTTGGAGGTTCTTTCCAACCTGAATTATTTCATGATGATGGCCATCACAGCATTCTAGAATCCATTCTTCTTGAGAGGTTTCATGGTGAAGGCAACGTATACCACATTACTAAGGTAGTTACAAATATACTGAAGAATAGCAGTTTCCTGACAGTGTAAATCCAGAGACTGGAAATAAGAACTTTTATTTCCTAAACGGTAGTAACTCTTAAAACTACAAAGTTAAAGACAAGCCTTTAAAACAGGCTTTAATCTGTATAGGGGCACAGATCGTTCTCTTTCATTTCCACAAAGCTTTTGGCTAGAAGCATAGGGTGGATTCTGTTTTACTAGTGAATTGCAGAAAAAAAGGCATCATACTGAGATACAGAACTCTGTTAAAGGTAAAAGTGAGCTTGAGTATTGGCATTTTTGAACATTCCTATTTGTTTCTACGAAGAGGAAAATGACATAGAAAGAACTATTGTTGATTGCGGTTATCTTTCTGTTTACCATTGGTATGTCTATTGGAAAAAAAAAATACAGATAGACAACACTAGCACTGGTCTTAGAAGTTGGACTGTGGGTGTGGTATAACACAACATAAAGTGGGCTAATCAGATAGTTTAAGAAGCCTAAGAAACCCTGAGAAACTGCGAACCTAGAGAAGCATCATCCTACTGCAGCTCCTTTTCCTCTAATGCTGAGGTCTGCCCCCAAACTAGCTCAGGTGTCCCATTATAGAGCACACAGACAGAAACTCCCTCATTGCATGATATTGTTCCTTCATTCCTAATTAATGTAGATAACATATATGTCAGCTGCCATGCTTTAACACAGTTAACATAAATGTAAAATAATTTTCAAACATTTTAGTAATATGCTGGCATTTACATGGCTAAATATCTCTACATGCTAACACTGATTAGTAACAACTGATTATGTCAGTTCTATCAGTACATGTTATGGAAAAATGTTAAATGAAATGCATTGCTGTTCTTTGAAGTAGGACAAACTTACTACCTTTAGAGATCCTCAAGGGAACAGGTACACAGCAAAAAGAGGATAAACTATAAAAAAAATGTTAACATGTATTTTGCAGCCTGAATGGAGTACATTTACTTTCTTAAAAAAATAAATCTTTTTAAGAAATCAAGATGCTATAGGAGTCTAAGTAGTTTTAGGGAAAAAAAAAAAAAAAAAGTTGATCATTAATAAATTAAGTTCAATTGAATCTCAAAGCAATAATGTATATTCATCAAGTATTCCAAAATTAAACTGATAAATGTAACTTCTATTCAATCTTATATTCTAAAGATTTAATTAAAAGTTAAATATGAACTTTACAGTATCAGTGAGTGAAAGAACCAAAAAAAAATGAATTTGAGAATATGACAAATGTGTGTTGTACAGCCACCCATTAGTCCCATAAATCTAATTAGGGCAGGGGAGAAGAAGAATCTGAATTCTTTGAGAACACATCCTCACTTGATAGAGTGGCTCTCCCTTTTTCTTCCTCCACTTGCTTTCTACTCTGTCAGATAGCAGGGCAATAATTTCAAAAGTGAAAAATTTACAACAAGGAATAATATTCATAGAACACAAGATTGTTGCCTGAATGTGTGGTTAACCTTTGATATACAGCGTTAAAACAGAAAGTTAATATTATAGAGGATTAAATTTAGGGTTGATTAAAGTTAATGGCAAACATCCTAGTAGCTTCAAAGATTCAGGGTTTTGACTGTGCATTCTATTTGGCATTTTAAGACCAAGATACAGGTTTATAAATTCAGAAACCTTGGCTCCATCCTGGAATAAATCCAAAATGTTGGGCATGTAAGGTATAAATGGGTCCATTTTCAAGTCCTTTAATATAAAACCATTTCAGACTCAAAAGGTCATTGCACCTTTAGAATGACAGCACTGAGCCATATATACTGAATGTCTGTTTTTCACTTAAGCAAGAAATTCACTGAAGCTAAAATTAAAATCCATTCTAAACACAGACTGGCATATGAAAAAAAGTCAAGGCCAACTGTAAATTCTATTAACTGAAAAAAAAAAAAAAAAGGTAAAATATAATTTATTTTAGTAATCTATTTCTAGAGTATGACAGAAAGACTATTTAAAAGGTATATTTTGAATATTCTTGGAATGACAATGGACTATTTAAAAAGTTATTCTGTAATTCCATTCCAACCAATATTTCCTGTATTGTCTCCACTCTTCCACTAGTAACATCAGCACCACATGCCAGCAGCAAGGAAGGTATTTTTTCCAATGTTAAGAGGAAGAAGATGTAAAAGAAGTTTGCCAATGGCTTCCCCCTCCAACTGCAGTACTCTTTTGGAAGACATACAGAGGAACAAGTTGTCTTCTCTGACTTTTGCCCAACAACTGATGATTTTTTTTTTGATATCAAACCTTTTTTTCTCATTCGTCAGTTCTTGTGAAAGCTTCAAAATGTAATTTTGGATTATGTTTGGCAAGAGTAGGAGTTGCAGTACATTTGTAAGAGACTGGGGATGAGTGATTTCAACCCTGTTGTCACCTAAAAGTGATTGGTCTAGGCCAGACATGGCTACAGTCAAGAGTACTTGCTCTACAGACAACTAATGTGTTTTAGAGTTGGTAGTATGTGTGGTTTCAACACTTGGGCACATAGTGTTAATGTAATAAGTTAATGTAATTAAGTAATGACACCCAATTAAAGATGGCTTACATCAATCAGGAATGCCAAACAGCCACCAAAGAAAATGAAGAACTTAACATCTAATTGAAACAAAGAGATGCTGGTTAGCAACTGCAGTGCAGTTGTTGACTTATGACAGAACGAAGAATGTGTCTATGTATCTGTGGAAAGAAAAAGCCATAGCTTTATACAGAAGGAAATCTTTTGTCTGAAAAGTGGGTTTGGGAGGTGAGGTCAGGTTTATGGTTTTGTCAATGGAAAATCTGACAAGATCGGACAGCCTGAAAGAGGCAAGGCTGGTGCAGCACCATGCACTTCCAAGCAGTATTGAGATGGAGCACACATTCCCAGCAAGCACATGCACACAGAGCACATGCATACACCACATGGATATGGGCCTGGCCACACAGACCTACCTACACAATAGAGTCAGGTGCGTGGCAGGGCCAGACAAGTTTACCCAACAGGATACTACTTGCACACAGCTGGCCCTTTTTATTTCCTTATTCCTGTTTTCCCACAGTTCTTTCTCCCCAAACCACTGTTATCCCTCTTTTTTCCAACTGTTTATCTGCCCAAAACATCACATAGTAAGTCCTGTGCAATCCTGCACTTCTATTTCCCTGCATACCCTGAAGTTTGAAATGACCATCTGGAAAAGAAACCTGAAGCACTCTACATTATCTAAGAGCTGTTGAAAGTTGTTGGTTTACAAAATATTTTCTAAACTAAATATTAGAACTGGGGAAATATATCAAACCAACATTTTCATGTAAGCAGTTTTGTTTCTCTCAAGTTTGCCAACCACATTCTCCAGTTCCCAAGCCTCAAAATGAATACTGATACACTGAAAAACACCAACATGGACTGAGAAGAACCATAATAAACCTCAGTTTAAGTGGTATTTTACTTGTAACATAGAAAATTTCAGAATGAAAACAGAATTTATGAGCCAGCATTTTTCCCATATATTCAGAATTTTGAGGAAAAATAATATTTTATGTGGAAGGTATTTATTACCTGCAATATACAGAAAGTAACTTTTTATGAACCAGATTTAATACCCAGAAGCTTGTTTTTGCCTTTACTCATATCTGGCTTCTGTAGACATGTCTGATATGTGCATGTTGGAGTATATTCGAAAGTTTAAGGAATAAATCTTGCAAGCTAAATTCTGTTTGCAATTGTATTTATTTTTATTTTTATTTTTACTTTGTAGAATGGGACCTCTACCCTTCTAGATCAACAACTAAAGCCAAGTAAGATACCCCAGGGTACTTATATTTAGATTACTGAACTGAACCTTTAGCTTATCTGTAGAAACCTCATGAACTAAATCTTCTCCTACACAGATATTTTTGAAATAGAGAGAGTACTGATGCATTCAATATTTATGCAACTTCTTGGGTGAGGTTTGAGTCAGTGTTAAGCTCTGTGTTGCCACAGCTGCTCTATGACTGGTACTTGAGCTATTTTGAAGCTGGGTTACACATTTACAAGAACTGCTGGCAGGGAAGAACTGTACTGCTGCCATGCCCAAAACCAAATGCAAACAAATACAGATATTTTGAAATCACAGATTTGGAAAGACAAAAGGTACTGGGAGTGACTGCTTCTTTTGTCCTGCTTTACAAAGCATTGAAAAACAGAAGGCAAAATTTAGAGGACAAGAAGCTGAAGGACCTCATTTCAAACCCAGCCTCATCTGCAAATTCTCTTGCCCGTTCTCTTAATTCATCCTGTGGTTAAAGTCTCATCTCCAAAATTAGGATGGTATTTCTCATCCTCATAGTTTTTCTGTGAGCTTAAAATCAATTAATGTTAAAGTGGTAAAGACAGTAGTGTTTGCAAAGAAGGAAATGTCAGTTGAAAAATACAGTTGAACAGTGTGATGTGTTTATGCCAATAAAATATGGATGATTATTAATGTTGGCCATGACTAAAGAAAAACTCTATTAAAATGAGTTGATTATTTATGAAAATATTTTTAGTTTTTTATGCCTAATTCTAATTTTGAAGACCTCATTAAGACAAAGATTTCAACTTGAAGGAAAATGCCAGACTGCTTGGATACAGTCCACTTGTGGTAAATCAAGTTTTCTTTTAATAGCTGTAGTAAAATAGGTAATTTCCTTCGTGCTTCCTTCTAAATTCTTGCATTTTATCAAGCCTAGAGTGTCTACATGTATAGTTACTCTTCCCTACATTTTATCCCTCTCTTAATTGCAACTAATAATTTTGCTTTTCTTCAGCCATTAAATAAAAAACCTGTTGATATATTTAATAAGAATCCATGCTACTCGACTCGGTTTTCATCTGGCAATTTATTCAGTATCTCTGATAAAGGTTATCCCATCTCCTTGACTCCAACACAGCCATCTGAGTTTTATTTCACCTTAGCTATTGTAATTTGCATTTCTATATAGTTATTCCCATTAGCCAACCTGTCTTTGTCCCTGTGTTGTAGAGTCCTCTTTATTGAAAACTGAGAGGCAGTATTCATTTAATTTTTGAGCCAGACCTATATTATCTTTTAGGCAATACCCACTCTTGACACATTGCAACTCCACTTTTACCTGCTTTTTAAAGAACCTTTTTCACTTGTAATTTCCTTTGCAAGGTCTATCTCTGCTTGACTTTCAGCAATTCTGAATTTATGAATAAGTATTAAGTGAGGTCCACCCTGTGAATAGTTCTATCCACCCACTGAGATATAGCCCTGCCATTTATTTATCAACAGTACCTTTTCTATTACAAATCTAGTTGACAATGACTCTTTTTACTCAGCAACCTTAATCTTCCATTGCCTCTTGTTTATTATCCTCTCAATGCCACATGCTCTCCATTACATCTCAAACAGCAGGAACTTACAAATCATATTTAACAGAGGCCAACTGAAAATAGCACGAGAGTCACTTGTACCCAGCTGTGTTGAATTGTGAACTTCTTTGGAGAAACAGCACTGTTTTCCATGCAGATGTGTTCTGCTGCAGCCTTTATCCACTATGTATTTTTTACTACAGTTTAGATATGCCCTTTCACTACTTATTTTTCATTAGCAGAATAAGACTTAAACATAAATATATACACATACATATCTAAATATATATATATAGATATATAAAATAAACAGCTTTGTCTTTGAAACAGTTTATCCAGAATTTCTGAAATGGAGGAGTCAAAGATGAAAATGGCAAGATGTGCCTCTTGACACTGGACACCAGTGGCCCAAAAAAAAAAAAAAGCACGCAATAGCTACTAGAGTTATGCTTAGCACAGATTTACAGAAAGAAGAAAGGCAAGTCGATGGTCCTAGTTCTCTGCAGTAGCTTGGGTCTGTGAGGAAGAACCTATGATGTGAGTGCTTTTATTCCCTAATTGTATTAGATCAGAACAAGAGCGGTGCACAGCAATTGAGGTCTAAAACACTCTTACACTGCTGTACATGAGGAACAATTTCAATACAGTCAGATCAGACAGGGAAGTACAAAGATTTTGCAGTGGCTTCTGGCTGACTAAAATCAAGGATGCAATAGTGAGTGGCAGAAACATGGTGTGACATCCTTGGAGGGAAGCTCTAAGCTGGAAGTGGGAGCAGGGGACAGCAGCTCTCTGAAGTATAGTTCTTCTCTTAGATCACTTGAGTATTATGAAACTCTAAGGTATACTACAAGACTGGGCATATTCAGTACATAAAAACTCCTTTCTAACCCCTAGCCATTGGCTCAAGTGTGCTCTTACACAGAAGCATGTTCTTTATTTTCTTTAAAATATCATAGAAATTAACATCCTAATGCAGTTAATATTCTTTTCATCCATGAACGCGTTATGTTCTTTAAAGTTATCCTAAGTAGATTATATGTAGTCTCTATACTTTTGTCCTATACATTGAAGAATAGGTATAAAGTCTTTAATGTTTTGCTACTGAAAGGGACAAAAGTGTCTCAATATAAATGCCATTTCCCTAGTGGAAATGTCAGACAAATCCCCCTCTGTTTCTCTTTCTCCTTCACTTTCTAATAATACACTGAGGAACTTTTTTAAAAGAGCTGCATATTCATCATCACAAATGAAACTTCACATTTTTCTGGCTGTGGAGATGGTAATTATAGGTTTGCACTTCTAATTGAAGCATTGATGAACATGCCCCACACTGCAGCAAATATAAAATAATTGTTAGGCAGACTATGTGGCTTTCTGGGGAGGAAAAAAAAGGGGAGAAAAAAAAAAAAAAAAAAAAAAAAAGAGAGAGAGAGAGAGAAATTGAAAGCAGCAGCATGAATCCTGATAATGACTACCCCAATGGCTTATTTCCTAGTATCATTTACTGCCAAGAGAAATTAAACCAGTGGGGGCAGGATATTTTTGCAGAAAATGACAAGCTTCTGGTTCTCCCAGTGCACCTGACTCCTGAGGGCCAGTTTCAACCACCCTATTCACAGGGAAGTATGACCACTCCTAAAAGTAAGTCAAAGGGGGCAAAAGCAAAATACCTTTTTCATCTCTGGCCAATAAGTCCCCAAAGAACCATTGTACAGATGAATAACTTCCTGTATCTTGGAAAGACAAATCTAAGTTTTCCATTTAATGTACACATAAAAACTTTGTCCCATGGTTGATTTCTCCCTTTCTCCTCTCCTGGCTCACTAATATCTAGCTACTTTGTATTTGTTCCTCAATCAGAGGCACACTGTGTGATAGCAGGACACTTGAAGCTAACAACTTCAAGTTAGAGCAACATCAAGAAAGGTGGCTAAACGAAACAACTTCCCCACGCTTCTTTTGAGACTACCACTGGATCCACAAGTCATCTTAACCAAAGTACTGCACTGCACACTTTGAATAACAGAAATAGAGTCCATCAGTCTCTGGAGTTATTGATAAAGAAACTCTCAATATCAGTTTAAATTAATGAGATCATTGTAGCTAATGTAAAACTATGACAACTTAAATGGAAATCAAAATTCTGGGCCTGGATTTTGTTAACCAGAGGGGAAAACAAAACAAAACAAAACAAATAAAAAAAAGGAAGGTATATGACTACCTAAAATTTTGTTTACATTTTATCCAAATAGTCTGATTTATTGATTAATGTCAATATTGTCACAACTACATTTCAGCTTATTGGAATAGATTTAATTCAGGACAGCAAAGAAAATGGATGAGTGTTTCTTAGTTTCTCCCTGTCTAAAACAAGTACAAAACTAGAGGAGTAACAGCCAGAGGGAGTTCTGCTGTAGGATAATGAGTTCAGGATAATGCTGTAGGATAATGAGATCAGAAATGGTTGTTATTCCATATATTTAACTTATGATTACTAGCAGGGAAAGGAATAAAACTAATTTCAGAGAATAAAAATATTTAAGTACTTTTTGAGAAGAGACTAACTAAAAATATTTGGAATTCTGAGGGGAAAGGGTATGTGTTATTTTCTAAACTTCTCCAGTGTTCAAAATTAGAAGCTTATTTTTTAATACTCTTCATGCAAAACAATTTTATAAAAAAAGAAACCTAATACTTAAGTGTCTTGAATCTGACAAACAAGTTAATTGAAGAGCAAAAACTAAAATATATATAACAAGAAAGTCCTCTCTTAATAAAGAGAAGGAATTGAGAGATATCCTTGACGCTAAGCATACTTTTAGTGTTCACAATAAAGGCTCCTGTATTACTGAAGACTAGCATCACAAATCTTCAGGATGTACTTTAAACCACTTAGATTGAACCTCCTGTGCTCAGCTGCTTGGCATTTCTGAACTAGCTAATTAATACCAATATTTAACACAGAAACATGTGGGAAGACTAATGACTAATTTCTTCTCTCTTCCAACTCAACAACCACCACTGTCTTTCAAAAATACAATTCTTACCACTGCCTGCTGATTCAATTTCTTGTAAGCTTCACTGCTCCGACGCGGGGCTGCAATAAGTGAACAGCTGGATGCAGCATTCTACTGCAAGTGGAACAGCTTCGTTTCTGCAACAAGTGTCTAGTCTTAATGTGCTTGAGTTACCTCCCCTGGATGGGTCAAGCACTGTGAACTCCTCTAACATGAGGACCAACAGCACCTGTTCTGCAATTTCAGTTTGACTGCTGAACTAAGTAAGCACCAGTTGAACAGGCAGAGAAAAGGAAGGTATGAATTTTTTAAAAACTTTTATTTTTTTTTTGGTTAGACCTAAAAGAATCTATTGAGACTTTTTAAATACATTATTTTTATTACAGCCAAAACTGTTTAGCAAAATTCCCAGAATCATTAAAGTTGAAAAAGACCTCCAAGATCATCTGGTCCAGCCGTCTCCCTACCACCAATATCACCTACTAAACCATGTCCCTAAGCACTACATCCAACCTTTCCTTAAACACTCCCAGAGACGATGACTCCACCACCTCCCTGGACAACACGTTCTAATGGCTGACTGCTCTTTCTAAGAAGAAAGGTCTCCTGATTTCTAACCTAAACTTTCCCTGGCACAACTTGAGGGCATTGCCTCTAATCCTATCACTAGTTATCTACAAGGGGAAGCTGACCCCCAGCTCCCCACAACTTCCTTAGGATTTGTGTTCCAGACCCTTAAACTTGAAGCCTTTCTCTGGACATGTTCCAGGGTCTTAATGTCTTTCTTGTAGTGAGAGGCCCAAAACTGAACACAGTACTTGAGGTGCAACCTCACCAGAGCAGAGCACAGGGGAACGATCACCTCCCTGGTCCTGCTGGTTACACTATGCCTGATACAAGCCAGGATGCTGTTGGCCTTCTTGGACACCTGGGCCCACTGATGGCTCATGTTCGGGCAAGCATTGATCAGCACCCCCAGATCCTTTTCCTCTGCACAGCTTTGAAGTCACCTATAGCACTGCCTGGGGTTGTTGTGATCAAAGTGCAGGACCCAGCACTTAGCCATGTTGAACCTTACCTCATGGGCCTCTGCCCATCAATCCAACCTGTCCAGGTCCCTCTGCAGGGCCTTCCTACCCTCTGGCAGATTGACACTTCCCCCCAACTTAGTGTTTTCTGCAAACTTACTGAGGGTGCACACAATTCCCTCATCCAAATCATTAGTAAAGATATTGAAGAGGATGGCCCCAACACCGATCCCTGGGGAACACCATTGGTGACTGGTCACCAGCTGGATTTCACTCCATTCACCATCACTCTCTGGGCCCAGGCATCTATCCAGTTTTTAATCCAGTGAAGCAAGCACCTGCCCACACCATTGGGCTGCCAGGTTATCCATGAGAATACTGTGGGAGACCACGTCAAAGGCCTTGCTGAAGTCTAGGTAGACTATGTCAACTGGCTTTCCCTCATCCACTAGGCGGGTCACCTGGTCATAGAAGCAAATGAGATTGGTCAGGCAGGACTTGCCTTTTATGAACCCATGCTGCCTGGGCATGATCCCCTGGTTGTCCCACACACACTGTGTGACTGCATTCAAGATGACCTGTTCCATCACCTTTCTTGACATTGAGGCCAGGTTGACTGGCCAGTAGTTCCTTAGGTCCTCCTCATGACCCTTCTTATAGATGGGTGTCACATTAGCAAGTCTCCACCCCAAGTCTGGGACCTCTCCAGATGACCGTGATCACTGATAGGTGGTGGAAAGCAGCTCAGCAATCACTTCCTTCAGTTCCCTCAGCACCCTTAGGTGGATCCCCTCTGGCCCCATGGACTTGTGACAGTCCAGGTGGAGTAGCAGTTGTCTAAGAGTTTCCACCTGAATGGTGGGTGGGTTCTTCTGTTCCCCATCCCAGACTTCCACGTCAGGAGACTGAGTACTCTGAGGATAAGTGGTCTGACTAACATAGACAGATTTAAAGAAAGCATTAAGAATCACAGCGTTTTTCTTATCCTCAGTAGCCATGTTTCCCCCTGCAAATAGTTTTAGCTGTTACAAATAGCATTTCTGTCAGCCCTCACAGTAAAACTTTGAGTATCAAACTTATGAACTGCATGCGTGGAAAAGGTTGGTGGAATATAAATGGGAATTTTAGCACAGGGGACGGAAATGCTGAAAGTTTAACAAAAAGAAATGTTGATTGATAAAGTTTTCTGCTTTCATTCATGAATTCATCTGTGTGTTCAATTCACACCATCTTTGAAATGAATTAGGTCTTTCCTTACTTATGCCTCTTAGAAAGCTAGGTTTAATGGCTTTTACTATAAGAGTCAAGAACCTGGAGGCAAGTAATTAAAAATAATAATAATTTAAAAATTGCAAGACTTTTGCTTTTCAGTCACCAAATATCTATGTATATTCAGTTACCCTTGCTTTTGAATGCCATGTGAAACAGGTCAATTTTCAAGTCCATCATATGTTGGTTTTACATTAAAACAGGGTGGTGGAAAGACATTGAAGAGATGGAGAATTTATTTAAGAATGTCAGTTTAATAAAAGGAGATTCTTTTACTAATAAGGAGCATGAATTTTTGAGCCCAAATTTTTACAGAACAGGCTACTTAGGCAGGAAGCTAAATGACAAGGTAGTGAATTTAGTTCTGCACAAGACAATTCCAAATTCGTATTTTCCCCTCAGTGACCGTTGTGGCCTCATGCAAAGATCAATTTCAGGAGTAAAGCTTAGTGAGTATAGTATGTATAATTTTTTCAATTGCTCTAACATCCCCTAGTAAAGCAACAAAACTTCTTGCTAAAATGTGGCAGGTTTTGGTCCTTAAAAGTTTAATGCAGAGTGACATATTGCTACTGAATAGGGTTCTAGTTCTGAAAGCTTGTTATTTATTACTACTATCTGTTATTTGTCAACCTCAAGTGAAACATGTCAAGGTTCAGTTGATTCCTCAGCTGTGACTTAGGAATGGAAATGAGATGTATCACAGAGCAGAAAGATTCACAACACAGTGTTTCCTGCATACTTAGGACAGTAAAGATCATATATGGTTTTAATTAATCATTTAAAAATAAGATGGTTTTAGGAAAAAAAAAAAAAGCAGGATTCCATTAATATGATATCTATCCATAGTATTGTACAGGATAAGAATGAAAAATTAGAGTCCGTTGAGGGTGAGTATGCTGGACTCTTCCATCTTCTGTCAAAATACATGTAGTATCAGTTTTCCTCTGACTGTGAAGCTGTCTCTTTAGAGGTGGATAAAAAAGTCTATTGCATTACAATTTAGTATCTACTCATAATAATTATTTATTAAAATCTGAATTGTGGCAGTAATAATGGTTAATTAATGATTATTTATGAGAAAAGGTTTATAGCCCAATCTTACAGTCAACATTCAGTCCCAGCCCATGGACTATTTTATACTGATTGGTTTTGTCCAACTTTTGTCAATTGGTTTTGTCAATAGTCCTTGAGTCAATTTTTGTGCCTTTAATTCCTAGAGGCTAGTTTCCTGGAGCTTGTTCATTGTCTCCTTTTATACATACAATGTACAAATTATGTACGGTCACAGTGCTGCACTTCTTCCATTTCTTGGTGTTGATATTAATTCTTTAGCTACAGAACTTTGGAATTGCAAGTCAGAAACATCAGTCACTCAAAAGACATCTAAAGACCTCTAATTAATCTGTACCTGTAGGTAAATAGTAAAAAAATACCTTGACATGATGTCTTTTCCAGAATTTCTTATTATTTTTTCCATAGTCTTACTTCTGTTTGTTGTTCTGCTCCACTGCTATCATTAAAACGTTTTAAGATGAATAAAAACATTTTTTTTTTATTTAGCAGAAAAAAAATCATGTATTTTTTTTTTCCTGCTGTTGATATCTGATGAAGTCTTGTAGGGTTTTTCAGCCTGCAGCCATAAATGACTGCATTCTAGAACAATAATTTTTCACATTTGCAGAAAGCTTAAGTTAGTCACCTAAGAATTGTTAAAGGAATTGAACAGAAACAATGACTAACCACTTCAAAAATATTACAGAGCTGTAAACTGTGACACATAGTCATAGAAATTGTCCAGTGAGTGAATATACTATGTGACTAAAAGGAAGGATATCAGTGCTTTCTTTCTTTTAATTGTTCCTTAGTTGAGCTGCTAGCAATCCACAATGAAGAGCCTCATTTGAAAAATGGAAAAGCAATTTTTTTATGAAGCTGCACACTAACATATTTAGTATATGTGTGATGTATTCAAGCAAAAGACAGAACTACTTCTGATGGGATAGGACTTCAGCTAGAGTTTTTAATTTAGGTTTCATTAGAACATAAACTAATACATTTAATTTTGTAAAATAACAGGAAATCCAGAGAGATAAACACAGAAATAAAGCTAGTTTATAAAGCAGCACATCTCTATCTACCTTACAGAACAACATTCTTCAGAATTGCACTCAGATAACAACAATCTCTACATTCCCCTCTAGGATTTCCAGAGGGGTGTTTCTTTCCTGCTCTTTGGAAACGTGACTCCTTTTGGTTTTGGCTCCTCATCCACCCCAGGAGCTTCCTATCCTACTCTGCCCTCAGCATGTAAAGGTCTAGATACTGAGAAAATGCTTAGAGTGCACTTACCTTGAGTGTTAAAACTAAATATTTCATTTATCTTAATATACTTAAAATCTGTACTCTTTATCTTAAAAATAAGATACACTTTATCTGATTAAAAAGAATGAATGAAATACCACCATTGAATGGATATACCTTTTTAACCTGACAAAGATTCCTCTCTTTTGATTAACTGAATCCTGCTAGAAGCTGTAGCATGTTCCAACAAGCCATGGATATCTATCAGTTAACAGATCACTAGGTCAGGATGTTGCCAAATACAAAATTAAACTGCACTTATACTTTTATTAATATGCTTACTCAGAAAAGATAATAACTTCTGTAGTTAAATAACATTCTCTATAGTAGGTCTATGTATAGCTTTATGTTATGAACATAACTTGGCTTATAAATCCTGGACTATCAGTTGTCTTCCTCAAGTGAATGGTATACAGCACAATCTAAATATATGGGGCTTATTATTGAGTGAACCAGCTTGAAAAATTCTGCAGATGGGAGATGGTGGTTCTATAGCAATTCTCTGGTTATTATCTGCCAAGCCATCTATCCTCTGCAAATAACATTAACAGAGTATGCCAGATCAGAGATATGCAGAAGCTGCCAGTTCTATTTTGTAGTAACATTTGAGACTTTGACATTTGTTTAATTACACATTGGAATAAAAACAAGATTTAAAAAGTATTTATGTGAAAGTGAAAATGAAATCTCAAATTATAGATGTCACCATGAGATTTTTACTTGGTAAAAGCATATACATATCCTTATGGCTTGAGCACAGTCTTAGACAGACTCGTAGTCATGACATTTGGGTGCTGATTCAGAGGTAATTTTCCACACGTCAACTTATCCTGACAAGACTGGTAACTTCAGTCAAGATCTCCCATGTCGAACAACACAACCTTTACCATTAGGTTGAAGAGCATTTAAGCATCTTGTGCTGTTTCAGCAAAGTCGGACTTCCTAGCAAAAGTGAAAAATTACTGAAGCTCAAACACTTATAAACCAATCATACTGCACATTTAGATGACATTTTAATCAGTTCTAATTGTCCTATTTCAGTTGGAGATATACTTATCCTCCAGTCAAAGATAAGCTCAAACCCATACGAGTTCACTAAAACTTTATGAATAATATTACATCTTTCTGTTCTTCTTGTACAGTCATTTTTATTGCTTTTAGTGCAAGGACAAGAATAGGACAGCCTCCTGTTGGTGGCTCCCAATATGTAGACTGCCCCTTCAGAATAACAAGCATCAATTAGAGCACCACTCCAGTTGCGAACTTGCAGCAGAAATTTGAAATGACACAGATCAGTCTCACATTCCCACATTGACCAACATTACTATTAATTTCTTGCAGAGTGGGAGTAGATGAGTCAAAAGCACTGTGAGTGCAGATGACTGTATATTGAGTTGTAAACATAGCTTGAATTTTTATTAATCCTTAAACCTTTATTAATCCTTTTCTCCTGTTTCACTTTAGTAGACTCAAGTTAGTCAAAGATTAGAGGTTATGGAAGAACCTTTTTTTTTAAGGGACTGCTGTTTTTCCATTAGTCAGATTATTAACATAAAACAATCCCTACATGGAGCAGAAGGCACTGACGGTAAGATCACAAGAGATATTGGGTTGCGTAGGAGTCTGCCGTCAATGGGGAAACAGGCAACTTAATTACTTGTTAGGGATATAAAAAAAAAAAAAGCTAAACAAATCAGATAAATAAACAAAACAAAAGGAAAAGCTTTCACTAGCCATTAAGGAAAGATAAAACATTTTTCAGCTGAGCATTCAACCACAGAGTAGAGGCAACAGTTTTGATTATGATAATAGGAGAAAGAAATTCATGAGCAAAGCTATCCTTGTAGCCATTAAAAGCTACTGTACACTTAGCCAAATGAAAATAAAATATTTCTTCTGTGGATGTCCTATTGCACCTAGTTCTTTTTGCTTCCTGGATATGTTGTCTTTCATTTTGTATGAAACGAATCACACATTTATGAAGTTAGCAGGACAATTTTCTGTTTGTTAGATAGTTTCAGAAATGCGCATTATGGGGATCTTCGAAATTTCTTCTTCATTTGAGCCAGCCACTTGCAGAAACAATTGACCATGCAATTAGACCTCATCTAACAATTGCCAAATTACTAGGAATAATAGTTTTCTTCCTGGAAAATAAAGAATGTGAAAGATAGGATTTGCTATACGTGAATAGACAGTTGAACTGTCAGAGCAGTTATTTTACTTCTCAAGTTCCATGATTTAATAAGCTTTACGGGAAAAGCCCCTTTAACATGCACTGAGTGAGTTATGTGATAATATTTATGTTGATAGGTGAAGAAGTTCTGATCCATGCAATGATCAGATGAGAATTTAGACTGGAGATAATTCTGTCACTGGAAAGTCTTGCTATTTATCAAATGATCATCTGTCTTAAAAAGTACAAGAGAGAGAACCACTGTACATATATCAATATGAATCTTACTTCTGGATGTGTCTTCTGGATGTATGAATCTGGCTTTAATAGTATGTCTTCTGGATGTCTTAAGTTGTTTATTAGTTTGCTAAACATTCTTCATTCATCATTCACAACATGCTATTTGACTTAACACACAGCTTACAAACTCAAGTTACCTTCAAATACAAGAAAGAAATGTTTCTGAGACTACTTGTGGTGTTCAAAGGTTTTGCAGTGCTGAGCCAGACTGAAATCGGCAGGGACAATGGTTCTGTCTGAACTACCTCACTACTAACAGATAAGTAAAATACAGGCTAACTGATGTCCTGGAGCATTAGAGAGTCAGCATGTGATGGTATGACAGTATGAATTATAATAAGGAAAAATGCACAAAATATTTTGATTTTTTTTTTCCTTAGTCTTGGTGTCCTTCTGCTATCATTACAATCTGAAAGAAGTTTGTCAAATTCTGAGTTCTAGAAACTGTATGTATATGTATAGAGAGAGATTTGTTAACATTTAATCAGATAAGGCCTTTGGAGATCACTTTTGTCTTCAAGCATCTACATGCTTGGGCTGACCAGGATTTCCTTAGTGTTACTTTTCCCAAGAGCCAAATATTACAACTGAGTTATCTTGCTGTTGCTGCCAGCAAACTGCTTTGCTGTTGTGCACAGCTTGCTACACCCAAATAAGAGAGTGATAGAAAAGAGTGTGACTGGAATACAGGCAAGAAAGGACTAATAAAAACTCATACTTTCAAGCTGTGTGCTATAACCTCATATTGAAAAGTAACTGTGCTGATCTTTTACATCATACACAGTTTTCAGAAGTGTAGAGAGACTCATTTTACATCTCAATGACCTAGTTTTCCAGAAGGAAGGACCTCATATCATTATGCATAACCCAGCAGTTTTGAAACCAGCTGTAAATGAGAAATCTTCTTCAGACTAATGAGGAAAGGAAGGACTACAGGGATTCAAGAGTTAGTACATTGGTGAAAATGCAACTAAATACACCTGAAGGCAGTGGCAGTTCTAAAGCTTTTGCAGGAGTAGATTAAAACTTAGTGGCTAAGGATAAAAAGTTCTGGTGGGTGTTAACCCCCTCCCCCTTTTTTCCAAGTGAGACTGCCCCTGCCTGCTGTGCAATAGGAGATAGAAAGAGATGGCCAAAGCATTGTGAGAAATGTTTTTTTCATCCTCTAGCTAATTTTTCATAGCAGGAAAAAAAAAAAAAAAAAAAAAAAAAAAAAAAAAAAAAAAAGTACTGTTACCCTCAAAAGACACAAAGATATACAGATTTATAAACATGATTTCCCAAGTGACTTTTGAATTCTCCAGTTCCCCTGAAAATGCATAGTTATCTTCTTCTGAGAAAAAACAGAACAAAACAAAACAAAAAAACACCTTATAAAGCTTATAATACCATCGCAGCTTTACGAAGGAAGTTCTATTTACCATTTCCTTGTCAAGAGAAGATGTGGAACCTTTCTCTGACTTGCTCTCTTTTTGCTGTCCCACTTTGATCTTTGCATTCTTCTCCTGAGTGAAGATTATGAAATCACCTGGGTAAGCAGTCTTCCTTGGTATGAATTTCTCTTGATTATTTTTCCAGGGAAAAACAAACAAACAAAACAAACCAAAACAAAACAAAAAATCAAGCAAGCTGGGACACCAAAGAAAAGACAACCAATAACGTATTTAAACTTGAGCCAAGTTAATAAATGCTGAAAAAAAAAAACCCAACCACAAACTAAAACCCAACCCTGTACCCCCAAAACAAACAAAAAAAGAAACAAAAAATTAGGAAAACCAAAACTCTCTGTAATTCAGTAATTAAACATTATTTTGAATCCAAAACCATACTTTGAAAAGATCCATTTTGTGCATTAAGTGCTCCTTATATTTAATGTCAAGGGCTGAGTGTAAACACTGTGTGAGATGCCCAGTACTGGGTCTCTTTTGCCTATAACAAGTATAGTTTTTGCAGCCTTTTTGTATTTTATGCATGTTTTTGTATGTTATGCATTATTTTGAATGAGAATGCTTGTGTTAGGACAAGAATCTGCCCTTAAATATTTATTAAACTCTGTTCAGATGCCTTAAACATAGATTGTATATTTTATTTTAATATACATGTATTACAGAACTGTAAGCTTTCTCTGCAGCCTTTGCATTTCAATTTTTCACACATTTTCTTTCTCATTTTGATTCAATATCCAGTGAAGCCTCATCTTGGTAGATTGCCACAGGTTTGTATGTAACATCAGACTATTACAGAGTAATAAACACAGGTGGGGTTAGGGAAAGTCTTTTTCTTCCTTTTCTCCAAATAAAAGTACATTCCATTGATCTTGTGCTGTAAGTAGGCACTTCAGGGCTAAGCAATGATTTCAGCAGAAAAATAGATAGACAGAAAAGCAAAAGATCAAGAGAAGCTCAATTAAAGATGAATAATACCTGTTCTTCTGTTAAGATCACTGTCACTAATGTGACAATCAAAAAACACGGACACATTGTCAGTGGTAGATACGAACTGGAAAAAAACTCTTACAATCTGTTACTCATGGCACAATGTCCACTTTTCCTCCCACTTCATCTTTTTCATTAAACAAATCACCAGAAGCCCCAGATTCTAGATGTAAAGAGTGTTCTTGAAGCTTTCAAAGTAGGGGATTTGTTGTAAAGAATTGCAAATTTAGGGAAGTCTTTTTTTTTTTCATTCCTTAAGGAACATTTTACTTATTCATCCTAAGACTCCTAGTCCCTGTATTATTGTTGTTGTTTTATGTTTTCGGAAAGGTCCCATACAGTCTGATGTGCTAAACTTCAAGGAACTGTAGTTGTGGATACTGACTATGTATGACTACAGCACTGAATCTTTGATGCTCGGATTTATGTCATGATTTATGTCAGATTTATGACGCTCAGTATCATGTCATCTTTGTGAAAGCAGCAGTTGTCTCAGTGGTTAGCAGAAAGGTAGAAAATGTTGAATCCGTTTTGAGGGGCAGAGAAGGGAATTGCCAAATATTTAGATCATGATAATAATTCTTGTGTAAGTGTTGCTTATAATTCTATGCTATTCTGTTTTCTGTATGTTTATGGATACTCTGGCCATCTCTATAAATGCTCAGTTTTTGAATTATTTCAGTTTTGTTGTTTGACATTCTTGTGTTTTTCTGTCTAATAAGTACGAAGATAAATGCTTTATCAAGTTTTGAGTGGATCACTTTTATCAGGCACTCTGTGTTTGTCATGTTATGTGCACAGCCCAGAGACAGTGCTTAGGACCAGGTTAGCCAACCGTTCATATCACCTATCTGCAGATGTATCTCTGTAGCCAGCTTTGACTGTGAACAACTGTTGTTCCCAAGAAGTCTTTAATGAGATCTTGCCTGCTATGTATATGCAATAAAGAAACCTAAAATTCCCTCATGACAGTGCTTCAATTTCCTATAATGAATTTCCTGTAACGCATGAATTTCCTGTAATGGCTTGGATGGATCCTGCTGCCAGGACCGATGCGAAAGCAACAAACAGGCAGCTTCAGATGAAGGCTGAATTTAGTCTGCCTAGCACAGAAAATATGGGTGTTACATGCTAGGTCATACACTGTGAACAGCCATAAAAGAGCCCCAAAGCTGGTCAAGCCAAGCAAAAATGCCTCTACTTCCAGTCTAGATCTTTCAATAGATCAATAGAAAGCTTTTGTTTGTTTGTTTGTTTGTTTGTCATTTTTTCCTCTACTTGCTTCAGATTACCCATTGCCAGTCTAAGTAAACCAATGGCAATGATATTTTTTAACTTTGTGTGTGTGTGTGTTCAGAGAGAAAAAAAGACGAGTCTGAAATTTTCTGTACAGATAATACTAGTAATTTTCAGAAAATCTTTAGCTCATTGTTCCATCAATCTACATGAAATATTGCCATGCTTAATAGTCAGAAAGAACATTAAACATTAACACTAAAACATTTAACATTAACATTAACCATTAACATTAAACATTAAGAAGGAGTAATCAGCATGAATTCACCAAGGGGAAGTCGTGCTCAACCAACCTCGTTGCCTTCTATGATGGCATCACCAGATAGGTAGATGAGGGGAGAGCAGTGGATGTCATCTACCTTGACTTTATCAAGGCTTTTGATACTGTCTCCCATGACATCCTGGTAGCAAAGCTGAGAAAGTGTGGGATAGAGGAGTGGACAGTAAGGTGGGTTGAGAACTGGCTGACTGGCCAAGCCCAGAGGGTAGTGATCGGTGGTAGAGAGTTTGGCTTGAGACCTGTGACTAGCGGTGTTCCCCAGGGGTCGGTGCTGGGTCCGGTCTTGTTCAACATCTTCATTGACGACCTTGGTGAGGGAATAGTGTCTGCCTTGAGCAAGTACGCTGATGACACAAAGCTGGAAGGAGTGGCTGACATGCCAGAAGGCTGTGCTGCCATTCAGCAAGACATGGACAGGCTGGAGAGATGGCTAGGAAGAAACCAAATGAGGTTTAATAATAGCAAGTGTAGAGTCCTGCACCTGGGAAGGAACAACCACATGTATCAGTACAGGCTGGGGGATGACCTCCTGGAGAGGAGCTCTGAGGAGAAGGACCTGGGGGGTCCTGGTGGACGAGAGGTTTACCATGAGCCAGCAGTGTGCCCTTGTGGCCAAGAGGGCCAATGGAATCCTGGCATGCATTAAAAGGAGTGTGGCCAGCAGGTCAAGGGAGGTGATCCTCTCCCTCTACTCCACCCTGGTCAGGCCTCACCTGGAGTACAGTGTCCAATTCTGGGCTCCCCAGTATAAAAAAAGACAGGGATCTCCTGGAAAGAGTCCAGTGGAGGGCCATAAAGATGATACGGGGACGGGAGCATCTTCCTTAGGAGGAAAGGCTGAGAGACCTGGGTAAGTTCAGCCTTGAGAAGAGAAGACTGAGAGGGGATCTCATCAATATGTATAAATACCTGAGGTAAGGGGGACAGAGGGATTTGGCCAACGTTTTTTTCAGTGGTTTGAAGGGACAGAACAAGGAGTAATGGCCACAAGAATGGCACATGAAGTTCCGCACCAACATGCGAAATAACTTCTTCATGGTGAGGGTGATGGAACACTGGAACAGGCTGCCCAGGGAGGTTGTGGAGTCTCCTTCTCTGGAAATATTTAAGGCCCGTCTGGATGCGTCCCTGGGCATTCTGCTCCAAGGAACCTGCTTTGGCAGAGGGGTTGGACCCAATGATCTTTCAATGTCCCTTCCAACCCCTTCAATTCTGTGATTCTGTGATTCTGTAAACAATACAGTTTGGCACAAGTCACTTAAACAAGCTTAGGCTTTGAAAAATTAGGTGCTGTAACCCTAAAATCCTAAATCTTATTATTTTTTTTTTTTTGAGCGTGTGTGTGCATGTGCATTTTGTATGAAACCATCAGAAATACTTATTTTTTAAATAATAAAACATCTAAAATAGTTTTCACAAGTTATGTTATAAGAAGAGTCACACTTGAAAAGTGCAGCTGTATAGAAATGACACTTTAAAAAGATCTTTCAGTGTTCATATTATTTTTGACTTTTCCAAACTACTTACTTATTATCAATTTTACTGAGCCAGAAATAAAACGAACAAAATATTTTGACTGCATTTGGACAGAAAATCTCATTATGCTGCTTGCTAAAATGTTGGACTTGAACTCTACATTTAGTTTGCTACATATGATAAAATATAAAATAAAATAGGAAAGAGTCGTATTTTTTCTCTTTTTCACAAGTTTTTAAGCATTCTAATTTAATACTGATTCAGGAGTTGCATGCATTTCAGCAGTAACAATGCAAAACAATCATTTTTATAGCTATAGGAAAAAAAATAGGAAATGCTTTATATATCTCTGTTCAAAACGAGACTGGCAAGTACAAATAAAGCTAGGTGAATGCCTGAAAGAGTCCTAGTAAAAAACATAATCCACTGCCAGAGAAAAATGTCTACAAAACTCATAAATAGGGAGGATGATTTTGAAATAAATAAATAAATAAGTAATAAAAATCAATTGAAAATCTTTTCCTCAAGCAATGGAAAGCAAAACACAAAACCAAACCAAATATCCATCTATCTGATAATCTATCTAAAAATCTTCAGTCACTATTGGAGTGGTAAGGAAACAAAATATCAGAAAGCTGAAGTGCTTTAGACCTTATAAGAAGATGTGATATAATATAGACTGAGATAAGCTGCTTCAAAAGCGAGTGTAACGTTCTCTAAATAAAGTAGTAGTAGATTAATAAGTATATACAAAAAATTGCATATGAAAGACTGACTTCTTTAAAGTAATTTTATTACTTTGTGAGTTACAGAAGGTAATGACACTAACTGATGACATCATGTTGAGTGGTGCAGTCGATACAAAGAAGGAAGGGATGCCATCCAGAGGTACCTGGACCGGCTGAAGAAGTGGGCCCATGAGAACCTAATGAGGTTCAACAGGGCCAAGTGCAAGGTGTTGCACTTGGGCTGGGGCAGTCCCAGGTATTTATATAGACTGGGAGAAGAACTTCTGAATAGCCCTGTGGAGAAGGACTTGGGGGTCCTGATGGATGAGAAGCTGCACATGAGCCGGCAGTGCGTGCTTGCAGCCTGGAAGGCCAACTACGTCCTGGGCTGCATTAAAAAAGGGGTGGCCAGCAGGGAGAGGGAGGTGATTGTCCCCCTGTACTCAGCTCTTGTGAGACCCCACTTGGAATACTGCATGCAGGCCTGGGGCCCTCAGCACATGAAAGATGTGGAGCTCTTGGAATGGGTCCAGAGGAGGGCCACTAAGATGATCAGAGAGCTGAAGCACTTCTCCTGCGCAGAAAGGTTGAGGGAACTGGACTTGTTTAGCATGCAGAAGAGAAGGCCTCATTGCAGCCTTCCAGTACTTGAAGGGAGGGTCTAAACAGGAGGGGTAATGCCTGTTTACATGTGTTGGTAGTGATAGGATGAGGGGGAATGATTTTAAACTATGACAGGGGATATTTAGGTTGGAATTTAGGAGAAAGTTTTTCACTCAGAGGGTGGTGAGGCACTGGAACAGGTTGCACACGGAGGTGTGGATGCCCTGTTCCTGAAGGCATTCAAGGCCAGGCTTGATGCGACTCTGTGCAGCCTGCTCTAGTAGTTGGCAACCCTGCCCAGAGCAGGGGGTTTGAAACTCCGTGATCTTTAAGGTCTTTTTCAACCCATGCCATTCTATGATTTTATTATAAAGTAGACGCTCTGAAAATTTCTCAGATCATTTTTAAAAGGTGATGTTCAAAAGGTAGAGGCATTTTTTACTGTAGAAGATCTTTTAACTGTGAAGTTGCAAGGGCATAAGTGGGTTCAATACTTGCGTATCCTTTGTGTGACTAACACAGAAGTAATCCTACAGCTGTCTGTCAGTAACACAAAGTCAGAAGGGTTAAACATATCCAGTAATTACTAACAGTGGTAATGGATTTATTTGCATCGTGAGAGTTCAGTCTTGATGCCACTTGTTAGATAGGCCCAAGCAAACCAAAGCAAGGTTCTGGTGAATAATGGACTAGTGGCTATAAAGGGAAGCCCTGTACAGGGTGTTGGGAACACTCCTGGGATGAGCCAGTGAAATGCACTGAATGCTTTTTTAAAAATGTAAAAAAAAATAAAATAAAAAATGTGCCCTCCCACAGATTTCTTTACCTTGCTCTGTGTTTACTTTTTTTTTTTTTTTTTTTTTTCCACTTGTTCTGAAAGGACATAAATATGAATAGACAAATGCGTTGTAGCATTTATGCTTTGGTATTTCTTGCCAGAAGGTGAACTTCTGGACAGTCCTTTCAGAAATATCTAGGGGATCACAAATACTTTGAGACCATACTACATGTCCAAATGGAAGAAGATGACATTGCTTGTATTAAAACAGAAGATCATCAGGTAGAACTCAGATCAAAATGTAACTTTGTGATTTAGCAGGCCTGGAACTGTTTCTTTCTGTAGATAAAGTTCATAACAATGCCTGGGGCAGTATTTTCTAAAGAATATTTTCTTTTTGAAAGCAAATTGTAACTCAGGTCTGATCACTTAAATTAATCAGAAATCTCTCTCTTTTTTTTTTTTTTTATCATAAAAACAATAATTTTACTCTTTTGTGACATGGCTGTGTCACAATCCTGTAAAAGTTCCTGTAGTTTGCATTGGACAGGCTATACTTAACTTTACATGTCAAATGAAATTGGGAATGTCGTGTGCCTTGTAAATGTTCTCCCACTTTCAAAAGGTAGCTGGGTTCATTTGGGTAAATATTCTATATTCAAGGTGTGTACATCACTTTGCATGCTCACTGAAGCAAGGTGATATGTTAATGTGATATTTAATATTGTTCCAAATAATATAAGTAATCTGGGGGGGGAGAGGAAGGAGAGAAAAGTGACTTAATTTAAGTAGCGATTGATGGCAGTGCATGATGATATAATAATTAATTTCCTGACTAGTAAAAACAAATCAATGTGTAATTTTAGATATTATTCTTAAAGAGCAGGCGATATTTAAAGCTTGATCTTAGTCATGTAATGTAGGCAAAATTCTTACTGACTTTATATACAGCTACCATGAAAGAATTACAGCACTGTCCCTAACTAGAAAGAAGGTATTTGAAAATTTCATATCAAAAAGAATCACCTTAGTAATTACTTTCGTCTGTATAATTAGTATACTTTCTGTAAATGACAAAGATATGCCTAATTCAAGGACTCCCCTAGAACTTTTGTGGCATTTAAGAAAACACTGTTGCTTTCCTTGTTTAGAGACTAACCAATTACTGTAAGAGCCTCACCTGTCTTTGAGTGCATCTGCCTACTTGTGGAGGCAGGATAAATGTGCTTCAATTCATCTGATATTAACTCTTCCTACTTCTGACAGCACACATTTTATTTCCTCTTGAAATACCTAGGAAACTTCCCCATTGCACACATTAATCTTACCTCTTTGGTGATGTAATTCATTAGTGAGGCAAGACATTGGGTGGTATAGGTTACTTGGGATGGGGTAGGATTGGAATTAACTCCATTATTGTGGTTTAATGCCTTACTACACTCCAAAATCTCAGCCTTGGCTAGAAGACCAACTTGAAATGCCATTAAAAAAATGTTCTTAGATTGCATATAAAATCTGCTTTTAAATTTAGGGTGATTAGTAGCATGCCTCAAAGCAAACTCAAATGCTTTATTCCAAGCCCTGAGAGAATTAAATCCATTTTGTTTCTTTTCCATGCTAGCAACTCATTCTTTCAGCTGAGAGAGTGGAATTTGGCCTCCCTTTCCCCCAGAAGGTTTGCTTTGCTGCAGAGCTGTTTGTCTCAGCCCTGGTAAAGTGAATCATAAAAACAGCTTCTTAATTAGCTGTAGGATAAATCTCCAAGAGAACTCTAGGATATGTGAGTAGAAAAATCTCTGAGCAAACAACCTGGATTAACTAAAGTTGAAAATACAGTCTGGTGCTTAAAAACTAATACAAAATGACTGGCTGATTAACTGGCAAAGCAGATGTCTCAGGTGAGTAATGGTATAAACCATCTACCATCTGACAAACAAGATGGCTATGCTTTGTAGATAAATTGACACATATCCAGAATACTAATCCATGTCTGCTGGTTTAATTGATTAATGATAAAACATAATTCTAGATGTAAATAGTGCATAGATAAATCTAGTCTGAGATACTGGCATCCAGGTATGAGGAAGCCAATACTTCAGCTCCCCCAGAAGTTTGTGCCATGCAAAATTCAACTCCTGCAGTGAGTGTGCAGATTAAGAGAGGCTGAAAATGAAATCAACACACTGACGGTAACAGTCAGGTTAATTATCATCACCCCTACTAACTTTCAGCATGGGTTGCCACTGGCAAATGGAAAAGAGAGATATGGCCAAGCGTAAAAAGGAACAGGATCCTTAACTAGACTTCAGCAGAGTACGGTTTCCATAGCTTAATATTTACCTTGGTAATGCAGTCACACTCATTCTACTTCAAAATAAATGTTTTATAGTTATATGATAGATCATTACTGGCAACAATTGGAAATTTCATAAAACTTTGCAATAGCTTCTATTTTTTGATGGGAAGTGATTCCTTCTGTACAGTTATTAATGCTTGGCTGTTTGTCATTACATAAACAGGTGGAGTTGACAAACATGCAAGGAGAGAGAATGAAACTGCCCATTTCTCCTCAATATGGCCACCTGCTACCCTGTCCACCTGCTTGGAATTTACTTCCAGAATGTAGCATTTTTCACCATTTCGTCAAATACTTTCTAAGGGGAGACTCCATCCTGACCACAATTTTTTTTCCAGAGAATGCAGAATAGGTACCCCCAAGCACACCTTGCCGTTTTTTATTACTATAATTGTTATTAATATAAAGTATACTCCAACTGCACAGAATAGTGTAGAGTTGAACCCCACTAATAAACAGCATCAGTTAAAGTGTCACAAAAACAATGGATTTTTTTCAATGTAGGAAAATCTAACTGAAACAGCTTTGACTAAGAACTAGAGTGTGTAACCTTTTTGCTGTCAAATTCTTTACTAGCGGGATAGGTACTTTCAAATCAAGGAAGCTTCATGGGTTAGTAAAATGGGACTATGCATCTAAGTAATATCGAATCAACCTGAATGAAGGCTGTACAATGTAGTCCTAAAATAGCATGACAGAAAGAGAGTTAAATTAGATTGAGGCACAATGCATAGCTAAAATGACCCAATTTAAATTTTTATCATAAGACTACAGAGTATTTGGATTTCCACAGTTGCTGAGTTCTTAAATTAGAACATTTAACTTGCAATCTTGTAAATCATGACGAGGTAGCATGGCAAATGCTGCGTGACAGCAGAAATTGAATTATATATATGTATGTTTCCAAAAAGGTGACATGCATCTACAGCACCTGTGCTGTTCAGACTGACACAAAATTTGGCTCAGTAGAAGGTTTTGAATTTACAGAATCATTCAGTAGGTCATTGTGTGTAACACATTGCTCAAAGTTGATCTACATATAACGGGCCATTCAAGGACATCTCTAGTTGACTCTTCAACACCTCCAGTGGCATAAATTATTGAACATCTCAAAAGATGAGTTTAATAATGCCAAAGTTTTAATGGAAATACAGACTATAAAGACTGGGCCAGAGTGGGGAAACAGAAATTGGTACAGGGGAAATCAAAAGACATCAAATCAAAGTTTAGTACACATCTATCTCACTGAATTGCTTCTGCTTTTTGTATCATATTATAAGTAACTTCTCACCTGGAATCTGTCTGTAGCATGATTCCTCATCTCTGTATATTGATTCCTGACACCAGTGCCCACTGTTATTGCTAGCAGCTTCATCCTAGCAGAGATGAAAACCCTCAGAGAACATCTGAGTACGTCATAAGCACTAGAACAACTGATGCAGACACATCTGTTCCATCCCTATGGCTATGCCCAGTTTCCAGAAGTCCACGACTGATAGTAAAGAATTTTCAGGATATGGAAGCCTTTAATTCAGTACTCCATAAATGATGCACACTTCAATTGACATTACATCATCACTACAAGACATTATTGCAATAACATCAGTCAATCTTGGTGTACCTTCCATAGACTATAAAAGTATATAAATGCTACATTTATACAAGCAATATGCTGTAAAAATCACAATCTCTAATACTTTTTAGGGTTTATGTAGTTGGAAATTGTTCCTAATTGTTCCAATACTTTATATTGGATTTAAATGAGGCTAATTAGGGAAACAGGACCTAGGACCATGGAAATCTGCAACACAGTACTGTAACAGCTAGATCACAATTACATTCTCTTACCTTTTCCTGTCTCAATTGCTCTTGTATTCCTGGCTGCCAGTGTCCCAGTTTTAACAGCAGACCTGGACCATATTTGTAGCTAAAGAATATATCCGTGTGATGGTCAGGGGATTTTGTTTACAGGTACCAGATCCAAGAGATTATGAATAATCTAGAAGCAGTTTCCTACTTACTAAACAAAGCTAGGGCTGCTATAGAGTGCTTGTTGAAAACAAGTTGCTTCAGTAGTTGATGAAAAAACACCTTTTTGAAAATTTATTCATTTATTTCATAGCTTATGATTAAGTGACTGACTAGAATTAGATCTGCTTGTATGAAATAAAAATTGAAAAATTCTGGAGGAAAAAAGCACTTGTGCAAAATGTCAAGAAATAAAATCTTGGTATACAGTCTACAAATACAATTCTATAATTTTATTTTGGACTAGCATTCAAAAATGTTATCACAGCAATGTATTTCATATTTAGGTCAGAAATTTTGCTTGTGTCTGAAAATGTCTGAATTTCATGAAGAAAAAGATAGCTGTCTTTTTCCTGACAGGACTGGTCAGGACTAGCAATGGTGTATGGAAATAAGAACTAGAGGAAAAGTGAAAATCTTGAGGGAAAGAGTCAATGATGAGAAGCAAATGTGCAAGTTTATAAAGCAGATTAATAAATCTTTTAGAGTTGGAAGTGAGGAAATAAGGTTTGGAGGCTACTAACAAGTCTGTTGCAGCGTGGTATCATCGTTGGTGAAATAATTGTGGTGAACAACAGAAATAAGATTTGAACCATATTATGAGATGATCCTTTGAGACTCATGGCAACCTGAAAAGCTCCAACTCAGTATTAAATCAAAGCTGCAACAGTGTTATGAGTTCATTAATGAAATATAAGTGAAATAGTTCAATATTTATGAATTAATATTTTTGAACACTCATTTTCTTAGAGGAGGTAGTAATTGATTATCTGTCTTAATTCAGGATGAAAATAAATTTGAAGAAAGTAAAATATTTCTCACAGGCTCTGTAACTTTAAATCCAGGTCTTCAGGTC
The DNA here is from genome assembly GCF_963932015.1 of Anas acuta. Taxonomy (NCBI): domain Eukaryota; kingdom Metazoa; phylum Chordata; class Aves; order Anseriformes; family Anatidae; genus Anas; species Anas acuta. Next base: position 187,703,400 of record NC_088979.1, read on the forward strand.
CTCATTAGACATGGAAGGCATAGGAAGTTAGATGCCAAGTGAAAGAGGCTCCTTTCTAGGGAATGGGTGGGTCATTTTTACTGAATATGAAATGGTACAATTAAGGTAGCAGGTTACATTGAACGTGTAAGTAGCTGCAGGAATTCAGCAACACGGGAACAGACCTTACAGAGCTAATGGAGAATAGTCATAGAAGGTGCAATTATCCTGCTTTCAGATAATTTGTGAAAAGACTATGTGTAGGGCCTGGATGAGAATTTTGCAGTTTCACAAGTGTTTGGAATGTTTAGATTTGTACTCAAACTTTGCCACTGCCACCAGTCTCTATTTAGAGCTGTACGTAGTTCTGCCACCTGTAGTTGTGACATTCCAACTTGTGTTGTAATCTTCAGAACTAAAACTACACAAGGGAGAAAAAAGTAGCAGATGGAGTCACGTCATTTACACTGAATACTGCAGGAAAGGCAGCCAGATCACAGCAGATCAGGGGAAAAAAATAATTTTTGTCACTATGTAGCAGAAGAAAAAATAAATCACAGATAGAAAGGGATTAATTTCTAAGGAACCAGCTATTAAATGTAGCATGGAAATTGGAATCTATCAGAAGTTTGCAGAATTTAACTTGACAAACCATATGCAACAGTGAATTATTACTTGAAACTCATAACCCAAGGCAGCAACACAGGAATAGAACAAGTAGAAATTAATTAATCAGCAATCTAAGCTGAGAGCAATATTCACTTTTAGATGTCTGGTGAACAGAAGTAAGGACACCAAAAGGACTTACATAAATTATAGGTCACTGGAGATAACAGCATTCAAATTTGTCAAGGTCTCAATGTTAAATGCAGAAGTGGTATAACAAGATAAATAATGAGTGTTTAATGATAGCAGAAAAACAATAATAACCTGCAATCAGATGGATAATAAATTATGGACAGATGGTAGTTGGAATCTACAAATATTTCACTGTCCCATCTGCCTTCATCCATTGGTATCATTTTAAATTGGATTCCAAAAAAGAAGTTTTTATCTCCCCTCTACCCTTTTCTTTTTCAACATTCATTACTAGCATCATGTTTCATGAATTTGTTTCATGGTTTGTTGTGATACATCATCAACATGTCTTTGTATTGTGAATTTGCAGCACTGGAAAAAAGCCAGGGTAATTTTAGGATGCACATTTCTGTATCAAATAAATAAATAAATAAATAAATAAGTCATAAAATGAAACTTCCTCTGTAAAGAGCATTTGTATTGCAGAAAACATATTGGAAGTTCTACCTCAGCCAAACAATGGTATGACTTTGAAAGTAAAGTAGAATTTCCTGTCAAAATAAATATATTGTACAAACATACTAGGCACCTTGACAAACAAATAACATTCAAGGACAAAGTGTACGTTCACACATATTTAATGATGTTGTCAAAATTACCAATAGATATTTAGCTTCACGTGTCATGGATGGAGAACAGAAAGTTTTCTGACTTGTAGTTAAGCCACAGTTTCTCTCCCAAAAGACATAAACAAAATGTGGCTTTTTTTATTATTAATTTAAATCCTTTTTAAAATGTCTTTATATGCATTGTTTTTCTCAGCTTGAGGATAGTGGTAAGTCTTTCTTAACCTAAAAAAAAAAAAAAAAAAAAAAAAAGGACAGGGGGAAAGAAAACACTTTCTAAAAGTTTGTACTAAGTGGATAAAACAGTAGGAGAGGACACTTTATTTGTAACACCACTCTCCCTAGCACACAAGAGGGGAAGAAAAGAAAGTGAGAACTTCAACACATTTGAAGCAAACATTCCATCAAAGACACCTGCAGTTCCTCAGACACAACCATTCATCACCACCATCCTACTAGAGGAGAAGAAATGTTTTATAAGCAACTTATGAGCTCAATTCCCAAATCTGACAGAGCTTAGCCCCAGGTAGCTGAGCTTTGAGATTGTGTTCTCACATGTAACATTTTTTTGAAATTCTATCTTTATGTAAAGTGTAGGTAAGGATTGGGAAAGGGAATTGTGAGGGCATCTATTGTGTCCCTGTAGTATTCAAAGATAGTAGATAAAATTAAGGGTCAGCTTTCTCTGATTTATACATTCATACCAAACTAATATGCTAATATCTTATTTAAATCAAGACATGCAGATGACACCAAGTTAGGTGCGTGTGTCGATCTGCTCGAGGGTAGGAGGGCTCTGCAGGAGGATCTGGATAGGCTGCACCGATGGGCTGAGGTCAACTGCATGAAGTTTAACAAGGCCAAGTGCCGGGTCCTGCACCTGGGGCGCAAAAACCCCAAGCAGAGCTACAGGCTGGGAGATGAGTGGTTGGAGAGCTGCCAGGCAGAGAAGGACCTGGGAGTGATGGTGGACAGTCGGCTGAATATGAGCCAGCAGTGTGCTCAGGTGGCCAGAAGGTCAACAGCATCCTGGCTTGTATCAGAAACAGTGTGACCAGCAGGGCTAGGGAGGTGATCGTCCCCCTGTACTCGGCTCTGGTGAGGCCGCATGTTGAGTACTGTGTTCAGTTTTGGGCCCCTTGCTACAAGAAGGACATGGAGGTGCTAGAGCGGGTCCAAAGAAGGGCGACGAAGCTGGTGAGGGGCCTGGAGAACATGTCCTATGAGGAGCGGCTGAAGGAGCTGGGCTTGTTCAGCCTGGAGAAGAGGAGGCTCAGGGGCAACCTTATTGCACTCTACAGATACCTTAAAGGAGGCTGTAGTGAGGTGGGGGTTGGCCTGTTCTCCCACATGCCTGGTGACAGGACGAGGGGGAATGGGCTAAAGTTGCGCCAGGGGAGTTTTAGGTTAGATGTTAGGAAGAATTTCTTTACTGAAAGGGTTGTTAGGCACTGGAACAGGCTGCCCAGGGAGGTGGTGGAGTCACCATCCCTGGAAGTCTTTAAAAGACGTTTAGATGTAGAGCTTAGGGATATGGTTTAGTGGGGACTGTTCGTGTTAGGTTAGAGGTTGGACTCGATGATCTAGAGGTCTCTTCCAACCTAGAGATTCTGTGATTCTGTGATATGCATTTGCATACTGTAGTGTTTTCTTATCCCATTGGATCTTCACTGCCTCAAAGTTTTGTGTTTTCCTTGTGCTTCAGTTTCAAGGACTTTTTAACCTCCAGAAGAATTTATTATCTGCCTTTCAGAGGGACAGGCAAAAAAAAAATAGTTTATTATATCACATATTAAAAATTACTAACCTTTCATATGAAGGAAGGGAAGGGAAGGGAAGGGAAGGGAAGGGAAGGGAAGGGAAGGGAAGGGAAGGGAAGGGAAGGGAAGGGAAGGGAAGGGAAGGGAAGGGAAGGGAAGGGAAGGGAAGGGAAGGGAAGGGAAGGGAAGGGAAGGGAAGGGAAGGGAAGGGAAGGGAAGGGAAGGGAAGGGAAGGGAAGGGAAGGGAAGGGAAGGGAAGGGAAGGGAAGGGAAGGGAAGGGAAGGGAAGAGAAGGGAAGGAAAAAGGAAATTGCATTCAGTTAGGGATACTTTGAAAGAAATACAGATATCTTTCCACAAATTTATATCCAAAATTCACAAGACACAACTCAAAAAAAAAAAAAAAAAAAAAAAGAGCCCTTCATGAAGAAGTAGGCTATTTGAAAAGATAGAGTTGCCAGAGACATAAAATGAACTACATTCTGGAAGGCTGGAAGGTAAGATGATTTGGGAATAGCCACAAACCATTGAAAGCTAAAATAGAGAACTAAGGATATTGAACTGATAAATTGAAGACTTATGGAACACAGTGCAGAGATGGCAAGGAGAATTGTTTTAGAGGTCTTTTAATGAACCTGATAATGTAAGAGGTGTATTAATTTTGAAGATTATAATTGAATTTTTATATTCAGTTGTTCTGAATAATGAAAGATAGAAAATGGATTTGGGGTTGCTCCAGAAATGAATTGGAAGAGACAGGTAAAATAAATATGGTGCAAGATGGGGAGTCAGTATCTTTCCTGATGACATATTGTGTGATCTTCTATTGTGGAGTCTCCATCCTTGGAGATGTTCAAAAACTGTCTAGATATGGTGCTAGGCAAGCTGATCTAGGTGTCTCTGCTTGAGCGGGAGAGGATGAACCAGATGACATCCAGAGGTCCCTTCTTCCATCATTACCCATTCTGTGATACTGCGATTCAGTATCCCCAAAGTTTCAAAATCCATTCAGCTGAATAGTATAGTTTGGTTGAACATTTATATTTTCTGTGATTATTTTTAAAATGCAAATATAAATATATAGAGACTTATTTTTCAGAGGTACTGGCTATTGGTGTTGTCTTCCACTGAACCAATAAACCCCCACCCAACCCTTCAAAATACGCGTACAAGAGCTTATTTTCTAAATACATAAATTAACATTTTTGCATTATTTGTAGATACAATAGTAAATAGAAGTGGCAAACATCCACTATATTTTCTATTCTGTCCTCCTTCCAGCACTTTATTCTATCAAAATTAGAGTGCTTTTCTAAGATCCAGGCTGTCTTTCCTTAGAGCATCTCCAATGCTACTAGGAAAAAATATCATGAAGTCGTAATACTGAATGTATCACAGAACTTTTCCAGATTTTTGACATATTATAGTGCCTCTCAGTAAGATTATGTAGTTTGTGTTACTTTCAATTTTGCACACTTCAAATGCATTGACCTAAAACTCTGGATGTTTTCGTCCAGGTGTCTGAGCTTACTTTAATTTAATTTAGTTATCTGTTTCCTTGCCATAAAAGGTATCTGACTTCTGTGCATGCTAGTTCATCACATTCACTTAATAACACTAATTTAATTCATTTCACTATAAGCTATGTTATTTTGGTACAATAATCCCTTTCCCAGCTTTCTTTCTCTGGGATACAAATCTGCTTTCTGTCTCATTGTCTTTCAGTATAGGAAAGATTAGTGAAGACTTAACAGAAGATGTCAGTCTTTCTCCTTACCATCTTGTTTAATGTCCAGCTATTAAATCTTAATAATGCTGATCTTACTTATATGAGAAACATTTCCTTGAAACATTTTCCCATCTTTGCTGTAGGTCTATTTTTTTATGATGAAAAACATCATTCAATATTTTGTTATTGACACTTCCCTTTTGTCACTGACTCTTCTGCCATGGGAAGATCTCTGACCACTTTTTAGACAGAGAAAAATATTTTAGATTATATTTTTTTCTGTTTTAATTTATAGGCTAGAATCCCTGCTATATATAGATTATCTTCATATAAGTCCTGTTTAAAGTTCATATCTTATATTAAGAGGGACAAATTAAACCTTCTCTGACCTCTATTTCAATAAAATATATTTTTAAAAATAAGCTTGGTGATGCATTTTGTTTGTTTGTTTATTTAACTTACCATCAATGATTTAGAGGCACCTTTATTCTTCTGATTTAAGGCTGACAGATTAATTTGAACACATGATGTTTTCATATTTTTTCTAGATTAAATGGTGAAAAGTTTGCTTAAATTCTTTGGAATGATATGTTGCAAATACAACAATTCATCTTTTCTCGGTTTGCCTACTGCAACATTGTAACAAATGAAGTTATCATTGTTGGTGTTGTTGTTTTGTTTTGTTAACTGCAGAACCAGACAGAGACAGAATGAGATTTTAGTTGCATTTATGCACCTTCCAATCCTTGGACTTCTGACACTCTAGAATTTGAACATGTATGAGAAGTCAGTTCATTGATTAATACCATACATTCATATCTTTAGGCTGTTTCATGTTAAAAAAAATAAAATATGCCTGATACATAATACTTCTGTGTTTAGAAAGTTTTTGTTTGTTTGTTTGTTTTTAAACTCATACTGGTCTTCTGGGCTTTAAATTGTATTAGAAAAACAATCAATCCTCATTCTCTGTATAAGAAAAAATAAACTAAACTTCCTCTTGCAACATGTTAAACAGGGTTAAATTATTTTCAATGGATATTTTAAAGAACAGTTTCCTCATTCTTTCCAGACTTTTCCAGGATGATGATAAGAATACCACATAATGCAATCCTTATCAAGTAAATGTTAAATTCCCCTTCCAATTTACAAAAGAAAAATTAGTCAATGTAGTCAACTCACAGCATAATTTTTGTGCAATACACAGCTAACCTGGTCAGAGAATATGATGAATGGAAAACACATAACTGAACTATTCTATATACTTCTATATAAACAGGTTTGAAAACTGGTAAGGAAGATTCGTGGAAGAAAAGTCCATAATGTATTACTAGAAGCTGAAATGGAGATATAATTTTCAGGTAGGATTATAAATGGAGGAGGCCTACAGGAAGAAATTGTACTCTGTCTTGACCTGTTGTTAAACTTGTTCTACAAATTGTATCAGTGATCACTGTCAGATGAGAGACAAGGCTAAATCAATACCTAGCCAGATGTGCAGGACTGTTTTCTTCACTGGTATTTACCATGTCCAGAGGACTGTTCTCTCCATTAATTTACAGTGCAGCCAAGGTAAAAACCAAAGCAGTAAGTAGCTGCTTATGTCTCGAGACCAGGAATGGGCACTGATGTGGTAGTACCAGGATGCTCAATTGTTCATTAGTGTGTTTCTCTGATGGCCAGGGAAGTTCCTCACCATTTTCCAAACCCCAAACCCCTGATGGCAGGAACAAGCTTTTTTTGCATAATATGGTCATAACAACAGGTCTGGTTTACTGTCCTGCTCCAGCTGCATAGAATAGCTCAGTTGGAAGGGGCCTGCAAAATCATCAAGTCCAATTGCCTGATGACTTCAGGACTAACCAAAAGTTAAAGCATATTATTGAGGGCATTACCCAAATGACTCTTGAACAATGACAGGATGGGGCATAAACCACCCCTTTAGGAAGCCTGTTCCAGTATTTGACCAATGTCACAGTAAAGAAAGTTTTCCTAATGTCCATTCTGAATCTCACCTGGTGCAGCTTTCTTTGTACCATTTCTGTGCATCCTATTATTAGTAACCAGAGAGAAGATACTGGCACCTCTTTATCCACCTTCCCTCCTCAGGAAGTTATAGTGAGTAATGAGGTCGTGTCTTAGCCTTTTCTCCAACCTAGGAAACCTAAGTGTCCTCAGCCTCTCCTCATAGGACATGCCTTCCAGCCCTTTCACCAGCTTTGTTACCCTCCTCTAGATGTATTCAAGTATCTTAATGTCCTTTTTAAGTTGTGAAGCACAGAACTGCACACAATATTCAAGGTGAAGCTACACCAATGCTAAATATAGTGGGAAAACCACCTATTCTGACTGTCTGTGTTTAACACACCCCAAAATGCAGTTTGCCCTTTTGACTGCCATGGCACCCTGCTGACAAACACTGAGCCTATTGTAGACCAGCATGCACAGATCTCTTTCTGCTGAGCTGCTTTCTAGCCACTTATCTCCCAGTCTGTACCTCTGTCCAGCATTACTCTGGTGCAGCACCTGGACTTTACCTTTGTTAAACTGTATGACGCTGCTTACCTCCTAATGCTCTGATCTATTTAAATTACTCTGCAAGCCTCTCATCCCTCCAGAGAATCAACTGCATCTCCCAGTTTAGCATCATCAGCGAATTTCCTAATGACACATTCCAATCCTGTGTTCAGATCACTGATAAACATGTTGAACAGAACTGGCCCTAGAACTGAGCCCTAGGGAACACGGCTAGTGACTGTCTGCCAGCCACATATAGGCCCATTCATTACAACACTCTGAACATCATGCCAGTTCATCACCCAGTGTAGCGTGTACCTGTTCATTTCACAGTTGGATAATTTGTCCAGAAGGATGCTGTGAGGGACAGGATCAAAGGCCTTACCAAAATTACTTACTTACTCACACCTGGAGTATTGTGTCCAGTTCTGGGCTCCCAATACAAGAGGGACACAGAATTACTGGAGTGAGTTCAGAGGAGGGCTACTGAGATTATTAGAATACTGGAGCACCTGTGATATGAGGACAGGATGAAAGAACTGGGCCTGTTTAGCCTGGATAAGAGAAGACTGAGGGGAGACCTCATTAATGTATATAAATATCTGGGTGGAGGTTGTTGAGAGGATGGAGCTGGTCTCTTTTCAGGTGTACCCAGTGAGAGGATAAGAGGCAATGGCCACAAACTGAAGTACAGGAGGTTCTGGCTGAATATGAGAGGGCACTTCTTTACTGTGAGTGTGACAGAGCACTGGAACAGGTTGCCCAGAGAGGTTGTGGAGTCTCCTTTTCTGCAGATATTGAAAACCCGCCTGGAAGCCATCCTGCACAATGTCCTCTAGGTGATCCTGCTAGGGAGGGGGTTTGGACTAGGTGATCGTAGAGGTCCCTTCCAAACCAGTCCATTCTGTGATTCTGTGAAAATACAGAAATATTACATGCACTACCTTCCCTTCATCCACCAAGTGGGTGACCTTTTCATAACAAGAGATCAAATTAGAATTACAGAATCATAGAATGGCTCAGCTTGAAAGGGACCTTAAAGATCATATAGCTACACCCCCCCCTGCCATGGGCAGGGATACCACCCACAAGACCAGGTTGCCCAGGGCCCCATCCAACCTTGCCTTGAACACCTCCAGGGATGGGGCATCCACAGCTTCTCTGGGCAACCTGTCCCAGTGCCTCAGCACCCTCTGAGTGAAGAATTTCCTCCTAACATCTCATCTAAATCTACCCTCCTTTAGTTTAAAACCATTCCCCCTTGTCCTGTCATTATCTGCCTGAATAAAAAGTTGCTCTCCATCTTTTTTATTAGTGCCCTTTAAGTAGTTAAATGCTGAAATGAGATCTCCCTGAAGCCTTCATTTCTCCAGGATGAACGTCCCCAGCTCTCTCAACCTGTATTCATAGGAGAGGTGCTCCAGCCCTCTGATCATCTTCATGACTTTCCTCTGGACCCACTCTACATCACAGTTCCACATCTTTTTTGTGCTAGAGACCCCAGACTTGGATGCTGGACTCCAAGTGGGGCCTCACAAGGTCAAAGTAGAGGGGTACAAGGCCCACCCTTGACCTGCTGGCCACTCCTCTTTTGATGCAGCCCAGGTTGCAGTTCGCCTTCTGGGCTGCAAGTGCACACTGCTGGCTCATATGAAGTTTTTCATCCTCCATAAACTGTAAGACCTTCTCTGCAGCACTGCTCTCAATGAATCCTTCACCTTGAAAACATGAGTCTGTACTCATGTTTGGGATTGTCCCAACACAGGTGCAGCACCCTGCATTTGGCCTCATTGAACCTCATTAGGTTCACATGGGCCCACTTCTCAAGTTTGTCGAGACCCCTTTGGATGGCTTCCCTTCCTTCTGTGTAACAACCTCACCACTCATCTTGGTGTTATTTGCAAACTTGTTAAGGGTTTATTCAATGCCACTGTCTATGTCATTGATAAAGATATTAAAAAGCACTGGTCCCAAGGCAAACCCCTGACGGACACCACTTGTTACTGGTCTCCAACTGGTCATAGAACCATTGACCACTAAGGCAAGACTTTCCCTTGATGAACCCATGTTGATGATGCCTGATAATGCCTTTGTTCTTTAACTGCCTTTGAATAACCTCCAGGAAAATCTTCTCAAAAACTTTTCCAGGTACTGAGGTTAGATTAACAGGTCTATACTTTCCTGGATCTTCTCTCATGTCCTTTTTCTAGATGGTATAAAACTGGCTAGCTTTTAGTCAGCAGACTGCCAAGACCTCTGGCAAATTGCTGAGAGAGGCCCAACTATTACATCCACTAATTCCCTCAGTAGTGTAGGTTGAATCTCATCAGGCCTCATGGTTTTATGAATGTTGAACTGACACAACTGGTCTCTTACCATTTCAGGAAAGTCATGGCTCCCCTAGTCCTCGTCCCCCAGGTCTGAGGACCAGGCAGCCCAAGATCTGTCATCACTATTAAAAACTGAGGCAAAATAAAAGGCATAAACCACCTCATTCCTCTTCCTCTTCTTCTTGACCCTCCTTTTCACTGTTCTGCCTCTCTTTATCTGTCCTTGTCTCCTCCCACATAAACATTCAGCCTCAATTACTTTTTCCCTATTGTCCGTGTTGTTCTAAAACAGTACCCAAATTTGGTATTTCTGATAACATTATCTGGCTAATCTCATCTTTATGTGGTATAGCTTGTACAGCTGTACTGCAACCTTGCTGCAATTAGTCTTGCAAGATTGTATTCCCCAAAGATCCCCAATGCTCCCTTCCACTTATCTGTGCAGTTTGGTGTTTCTTCATCACCTGTTAAATCCAGACAGTCCTTGTGGTGCTAATTGTAACTTTCATCAACATGTTATTGGGTTATTCATTATGTCCAGCAGTTTCACATAGAGTAGCTCTTCATGTGCAAGCCAGTTAGCTCAGCCAAGGACAAATAAGTGGCTTAGCCACTTGCCTGCAATCCTAACAGAGCTCATTTCTTTTTTTTTCTTGCCAAAAATCAGATCATAATTTTCTGCTTGTTTAAAAAACATGCTAAAAGTTTGCATAGGCTCAAAGAGAAACAGTAAAAGAAGTATGTTATTAATTACCTGGAATAAAAATCTGACTCAAGAACCACAAATGACTGAAAACTAGAACAGTTCTGGGATAATATAAGTATTATATATGGCTGCTGTGTTCTCTTATCCTAAGGATTTCTTACTGCCCATGGTTAGAGTCTGGATACTGGCCTAGGCTGACCTTTGAGCTCAGTCAGTATATATCTGATATACTGTTTATAGTTTTTATATTTTCATGGTAATATTTTTATGGTTTAGAAACTGTCTTTCTTTCTGTTCAATCTGTTTTCTTTTTTTTTTTTTTTTCTTTCTATATATTAATAATTGTGATCATTCAAATATGGGACATGAAATGCAGCAGGCAACTCACCTGGGCAATCATCACAAACAAGAGAGCTTGATTTCTGGAAAAGTTACATTCCATGAAAAAAAAATTATATATATATAAGGTTTTTGAAGACATTGAGAACAAATCTGAAAAACAAACAAGCAGAAAATTATGATCTGATTTTTGGCAAGAAAAAAAAAAGAAAAATTATCAGGTAGCTTGTTTGGAAAATACTTACTCATCAATCAAGAATCAAAAGTAAATGACACAGACGAAATAAATGATGTAACAATCTGAAACCTATTGTTGAACTCTTACAATACCTTTCAGTACTCTAAATACCTGTAAAGTTCTTGTTCATCAGTGTAAATTCTCAGATTTCTATTCATTTTTACTCATGCTATATTTGGAACTCAAAAACTACTATAGTTTACCTTACTTCTGATGAAAAGTATAACTCGTATCACAACTTAATTCTGCCATACTACTAAGTCCTTAGAAAACAATCTTATTAAAACTGTCTGCTCTTTTGCTCACAAGATAAACTCTTATTTTGAGAAGTCTGTCTGCCAATGCAATTTAACGGATCAGCTTAAGAAGAGCATTGGCATAAAAATAAGTGAGATGAGATCTGCCCAAGTTTGTATCTATGTATGGCACTTGAAAGATAAAGATTTCTCTGTGAGCAAATGAATAGATAGCCTTTTTTAAACCTTGTTCTCATTGCAGTGTTTCAAGACTAGTAAATTTAGCTATGTTCCTCAGAGAACAAGAACCAAGGAAGAATTGAGTTCCCTGAAGGAAGTCTGTTGAACTGGCCTGTCACTGCTTCATAAAAAACAAAACAAAACAAAACAAAACAAAACATCCAGCACTCAAAATCTCTTATCTGTATTGGATGTTCTTTCAGAAGAAATGCTTGATTTTAATTAAGTTGTAGATTAGATATTGATATTACATAGTGTAGATCTGTCTCTTGTTGTGCAGTAGTTCAGAATAGATGATTTAAATGCTTACTGCATGCCTTAAAACCTAGTACAGCCCTTCCATCCTTGTTAACACTTCACATCCTGTTTAGTACATACAGCAAATCAAGGCAGAGACAGTAAGCCTCACAGACGTAACAATTAGCATTGCCTCTGAAGCAATCATATAGAATCACCTAGGTAAGTATATAGGAAAAGCATACATGGATATTTTCTCAACCTGCAACATTTTGCGGTTCATATTTACACATACTGAAGATATTTCACATTAAAATTCCTGGACTACCTTTCTTCAGGAAATTTATCTAATTCTGTTTTGAAGACATCTAATCTTTCGGTAATGAAAAATCATTTGGAAAGGAATTTCATTGCTTAATTCTTCACACCATGTGAAGAAGGCTCTTTCTGCTTATTTTGAAACTGCAACTTATTTTTTTTGCTTCCTTAAGTAGGAACTTCATAACCTGTTCACCTATTGAGTACTATTCGTGATTTTATAGACTTCTATCACACCTGTTTTTCATGCTAAAGAATTGTAGCCTATCTATCTTCTCCTTCAGTTGAGGATCTGTGGAATTAATCTTATGAGGTCAGTGGGATGTTAATACCCAGATGGTAGCTTTTGGAGGTATAATTTCCAGGCACTTCCAGTTCTTCTTGTGAATCATGTTCTTTTTTCCCTCTCCCTATGCAATGACATTTCTATGTTCTTGTCCTAACCTACTACTTCTGCCTCATATGCAGCCTCTCACATTTTAAAATTCTGAGGTTTAAGGACCACGTACATTGATTTACTTTGACAAGCAGTCTATCATCAATAGGCATATAAACCTGTTATGAATCTCAGTGGCAGTCTCAGGACTAATAAAAATCTTACCTTTGGGTGACTATCAAACAGAGGTTTAGGGATCCTTAAATAACTTAACCTTTTGCTTCCATTTAAAGACAATTGTCACTAGAAGGAGCAAACCCAAAGAATGACTTCATGCTCAGAGTACACAGACGTATTTCATTTCAGACATATTTTTGCTTGAAAAATAGTAAATGAAATGTCTCTTCCTCTTTCTTTTTTTCCTTGTCTTTTATTTATTTATTTATTATTATTATTATTACTATTTAACCACAGATAACTTCAAAACAAATCCCATTGATTAATCCGTCATGAGTTGACTCATAAAGTTTCCTCTATAGCAGCTTGCCTGGAAAGTGGCTCTTTGCTTCATCTTGAAAGAATACACACCTCTCACTATCTCCGACTTCTTTTAAAACTGTGTGGGTCTGTCAAACAGGAGGAAAAAAATGAAGGCTCAGTCCCTGCTGGGGAGTCCATCTGTCAGGTGATGATGCTAAATTAAGTTTCTATATAAAAGTAGAGCTTTTCTTCCCAAGAAACAGTAGTTGCTCTAACTTTTCAGACAAAATATCAAATGTATTTTCCTTTCTTTTTCCCACTGGGACTAGTAGCTTTTTGCTATCTTTGTTGTTATTGTTGTTGTTGTTTTGTTATTTTTAAGGTGCAGGTGTAGTTTTCAAAACCTGTGGGCAGACAGATGATGCTTCAGAAGTTCCTACTTCTGGGAGAGGAATTCATAGTGCTAAACTAGGCATCAAAGCTCTAGATACATCATAACAGTAAAGCTCTGACATGAAGCTCATCTAAAGCCTAGGCTATCTCCTTAAAGCAGAGGTTCCTAAAGCATTTCTCTAGGACCAAGATTCAGTCCTGTAGAGTAATGCACTACTTCCAACCCTGAATAGGAACTTCCTAGGAACAGGATCTTGGCAGTTCTTACCCTTGATCTCATAGTTACTCTGTCTTTAATCCAGTGATATTGTGATATTTCCAATTTAAACTATACCAAAGGGCCTGGGAGTTATAATGACAAATAATTGCCTCAGATATTGAGTGTTTCAAGACCTTAAGGACCTGAGGCTTACATTTCCTGAACTTGGATTTCTACATTTCACCTGCAGTACCATTGGTTGTCTAAAGGCTTTGCTACATACCTACCCAGCTGTTCTAAGAAATGTAGATAAGTACTAGGCAATCTTTACCTGTGATTTTAGGCCTTCACATAACAAAAAAATCTCTTTTTGTCATCAAATGACTTTCAGTGATTCACCTCTGTATAATATGGGCATGTATTTCAAAGCATTTCTCTCACCATTTTTATGACAGTTGGTCTTTTTATTATCTGAATTGTTATGCTATAGAGGTGCTCATCTTTCAGCTACATCTGAAGAAAAACAGAAAAAAATACATCTGAGTCATATTTATTGCCATCAGTTTGTTGGCTTTCTTTTTATAGAGGGAAAAATTGAACTTTCAGATATCTTGCTATCCGTAAAACTGCTGAAGCAAGGTCAAGCATTTCAATATGGAGATAAAATGTTAATAAATAGGGGCTATTGTCCCACACTTGAAAATTTATTCACTACATCAATATGGGATCATTCTCTTCTTGGTTAAATTCATATAGTAATTTCTGACTATATTCATTGCCTAGGGATATATTTCTTTACAGTTAAATATCACTAGCTGTGCATTTTGATAGAAGAAATGCAGACTACAATTTATAACCGAAACAATAATAAGTGAATAGAACGTTGCCCCTTGGAAGAAATGCTATAGAGTATATAAAAATACAACATTACATTTCACCTGTTTATGCTGAATAGTATTGGAATGAAACCCCAACTGGAATTCTAATGCCATTTCCGAGTTTCTTCATTGTTGCTGCTCTAGGAACATAAAAACAATGATTTATTGACAGTCAAGGCATCACAAGATAAATACAAGTGCAGCAAAAGCCTTGAGATGACCAAAGTAAATTTTGAGAGGAGACACTTTTCTATATTTTATATATTTCTAGATACACTGTTATAATAAATATCTTTCCTGTAGCACCAGCAATGAGAAGAACGCTAAAGTAAAATGACCATTGCCCCCCAAATTTAACTAATTAAATAGAAATCTCTTCAAGACTATTAGAGCTTTGACATCACTCTAAATATTCAATGTGGTAAAATAATGAAAGAGATAACATAATTGCTTTTATTGCAAACATTTTTATATTTCGCTTTTTAGAAAATAGAACTCCATTAAGATAAAATTCAAATACATATATGATGGATGTTGTGATTCATGCAAGAAGTGAAGTAATTCTGCAATGTCTAGGAATAAAACTTAAGAAACCATATTGCAGCAATAGATTTGGGTTGGTTATAGAGGACAAAAAAAAATTGTCAAGAGTTCCTAAAAAAATGCTTTAAAAGAACTACACATAACAAAGAAGAGCTTAAGTGATCCTTTTCTACAAGTAGAGGAAGTAGCAAGTAGGAAGATTTTTAATTTCTTACTCTATAGAAACAAATTTAAAGGGGAATGCTACATAAATACTAGAATATAGGATCATAGAATGGTTTGGGTCAGAAAAATCCTTGAATATCATCTAGTTCCAACACCCCTGACATGAGCAGGGATGCCACTCACTAGACCAGGTTGCCTAGGGTCCCATCCAACTTGGCTTTGAACACCTCCAGGGATGGGGCATCCACAGATATTTTTGGGCAACCTGTTCCTGTGCTTCTCTACCCTCTGAGTGAAGAATTTCCTCCTAACATCTCATCTAAATCTTCCCTCTTTTGATTAAAACCACTCCCCCTTGTCCTATCATTATCTGCCTGAATAAACAATTGCTCTCTGTCTTTTCTATAAGCACCCTTTAAGTAATGAAATGCTGAAATGAGATCTCCCTGGAGCCTTCACTTCTCCAGGATGAACATCTATCAGCTCTGTATTCATAGGAGAGGTTCTCCAGCCCTCTGATCATCTTCATAGCCCTCCCCTGGACCCACTTGACACATCTCCTCATTCTTCTTGTGCTGGGGGCCCCAGATTTGGATGCTGGACTCCAAGTGGGGACTCACAATGATGGAGTAGAGGAACACAATGCCCTCCCTTGACCTGCTGGCCACTCCTCTTTTGGTGAAGCCCAGGATGCGCTCACTGCTGTGTCAAGTTTTTCATCCTACATAAACCAACTAAGACCTTCTCTGCAGGACTGCTCTCAATGAGTTATTCTCTCAGTCTGTACTCCTGTTTGGGATTGTCCCTACACAGGTGCAGCACCTTGCACTTGGCCTTGTAAACCCTCATTAGGTTCACACGGGACCACTTCTCAAGTTTCTCTAGATCTCTTTGGATGTTACACCAGCCTTACTTCTGGTGTAACAACCTCACCGTTCATCTTGGTGTTATCTGCAAACTTGCTGAAGGCACATTCAATGCCGCTGTCTATGTCATTAATAAAGATATTAAACAGTAGTGGTGCCAGGATGGACCCCTGAAGGATATCACATATTACAGGCTTCCACATAGATATAAAGCCATTGACTACAACTCTCTGGCTATAGCTATCCAGCCAATTCTTTATCCAACAAACAGTTCCACTCTTCCTTCTACTCCAATCTGAGATGACGCTCCAGTTTCCCATGTCTCCTAAGTCCATCAGCTCCGAGTTGGAAAACAGCTTACCTTCCCTTTTCCAGGACTTGAGGCAGGGCTGTCACTCAGCCCATGTCAGTGCACAATACCGTGCATAAATCTCTCACTCAGGTGCCTGGATACTATGCTGCCTGGGGAGCTCCTCTCGCAACTTGGCAACTTGCTGGAAAAGTTCATCCAGCAGGTTATGCTTGCAACCACAGCACCCACCTCCTCATTCAGGCCCTAGAGGGACTTCCGGATTCTGAAGCTCCATGTAAGTGAGGGTCTGGGCAGGTCTTTCAGTCCTCAGGAGGTCTGTTTTGGTGTAGGCCTCTGCCTGGGGAAGTTGTGGCCCCACCCTCTGGGTTCCAGCCTCATGCCAGCACTTGTGGCTGGTGGACACCATTTTTATTTCAGTTGAAGGCTGCTTCTTGTCACTCTCAGAGCAAAGTGGCTGCCTTCTGCCCTCCCTGCACCAACTGCCACACAAACAGCTGCACCATTGCCTGGCTGACACGCCACACACTTCTTGGCCACCCTGGTCACTGCTGCTAGGGGCTGCCTTTGTACGTGTGGGTGTGGCTGATGCTGCTCCTGACCCCGTCAGGACTCATCAGCTGCTTTCTTCAGACCTGCTGGCAGACAGAGGCTCCCTTTGCTCCCTGGGGTTTCCTCAGTACAAGAACCCCCCTTCACGCCTCGATCCCCCCTTCTGCTGCAGAACTTGCCTCCACCAGGGCTGATCACTTCTGTAAGGTGCGTATACGCATGCACTCGAAAGCTGAGATGGCCTTAGGAGGTTTAACAAAAAATATATGAACACATAATTGAATAACATTAGAATAACATAAGATAACAATTATGATCCTTCTGATCATTTGCTTTCACTGTTTTCTGTAGATTCTGTTCTCACCTGCAGGTGACATCTTGTATCTCCTTACAGTTGTTTCTAGCAGGTTAATAACTATTTGTGTGGACTTTGCGACTCCTTGCTTAGCTCACTGAGGAAATCTGCCTACCTAGCAGTGACAGACATGAACAGATCCAGGAGACACAGTTACATGAGCTGATATTCCACACCTCTCCAAGGTCAGTCTGGACTATCAGCTTGCCTGGTCCATTCACTATTGTTATGTTGACATGATACATGAATTTTGAAGTGAGGGTCACTGTTAGCTTCCAAAAAGAGGCCTCACAAGTTACTTTCTTTCAATATCTATCTGCCAAATTGGTCTAAGAAATCAGACCTTCTTTCAGAACTGATCTGTATCTCCCACACTAATCTTTATCTTTTTGTAAGAATCACTTTCATTCTTGTTGTGTGTCTGCAATAATATCTTCAAACAGGCTTAAGTGCCTGCTTTTACACAGATTTGATTTCAAAATACAGCTGCCTGGCATGGAGCTTTTAATGCTTAAAACGGAAGCAAATTGGTGTAAAACTTCCAGTGCTCACTGTTCAGAAACACTCATAATATTAAAAGGTAGATCTATCAGAAATAATCACTTTTATCTTTAACTCCACCCTTCCCCTACCTCGACATCTCCTTACTTGACTGCCTACAGAAACCCTATTTTAAAATTCCAATAGTTATGTTATCAGAGACACCTTTATACCTCTAAATACTTTTTCTTACTATTTGACACAGACCCTGCAACACCTTCCCTGCCCCAACACCCTACCCTCTCACCCAACGTGGATTTTTTTTTAATTATTATTTTATTTATTTATTTATTTTCAAATATTACCTTCTATCCTCTTGTTTTCTTGTTTTTCCCCACTTCCAGAGATACCACCACTACTTGTGCTTGGCTGGGAAAAGATTATGTTTCCATGTGCTTACAGATGATTGGAAAATATAAATTTGTTTTCATTAATAAAAATACATAATATATCAAAAATTTTGCATCAGAGAAACTGGCAGTAAAGGAGAACATTTTTTGAAAATACTGGACTATTGTCACTGAGAGAGTCATGCCTTTAGCTCAAATGAAAGGGAGGTAGACCATGTGTCTGGAATCACAGTCTTGCTGATTAGACAGTACTATTACAATTAAATAAGCTAATAAAGTCCTTCAGGAAGGAAGGAAGACAAGTTTTCTGTAATTATGGTATCTGCTCTTTGTGGTAGCTCCCTATAGCAACAGTTTTCAGACTTCATGTTATACAGAAAAAGAAAGACGTACAGGGGGAGACGGTCTCTGGTTCTAAATGTTATACCTTTGGTGTGTGAGCAACAACAGCTATTAAGTTTAGACCAGAGCTCCCTGTTAGATGGCAGACAGTGATACCATTTCACATTACTGCAGTGCAGAAGACTCAGTCAGCACCCAAATCATGTAAGACATTTCTCCAAACAGTAGTATTCTGGTTATTACAGATAACTATTTTTAAAGAAAATGTGGTACAATTTAGTGGACTTCCTGTCTATGTCTCTGAGAATCCTTCTTTTAAACAGCTTCTTGGTATCTCCACCATCTGACCTGATGCATGAGGAGATTATTAATTCTACTTGGGCTAACGTTATGATTAATAACTGTTTACGTCTATCAAAGATAGACAACGCTTTGTTAAACAGCTCCAGATGTCCAGCAGCTCTTGATATTAGTCTGGCAAACGCACCTAACTCTTGATGCCAGTTTATCCTTAAATGCTGTTACTGTTCCGTCATGATTCTTACCTGATGATATAATTCTTCAGACACATGCACTGGTGGTGTATTTATTACTGTCCTCATTTGTCCAAGTATCTACTGCCAGCTTTTAAATGTGTACCTCTCACCTCTCAGCTATGACCTTCAATACTTTTCAGCTATGTACATTGTTTCCGCATGTATTGCATCTTCAGGAGGGAAGAGACTAGTTTTGCTGTCTGGTCACAGTGTCACTGTAGTCCTTACTATAACTGCTGTAATTGGTCATAAACTGTTTTGAGTTGGTGAGACATAGAAGTAACAGGACAAAATAATTGTTGTCAGTCTCCTATCAAACAGTGATCATGCAAGACAGAATTTCCTACCTGTTGTATTTTTCCAGCTTTAGAAGACCTAAAGAAAACCCTGCTGCTATCTGATACAGCTGTATTGAAAATGTCACCCAAAACAGTTTTTCAGTCATATAATTAAATTCAGTATCCATAACTGATTTTCTTGTTCTAAGAACAATCAAAGTCAAGCCTTTCTCTGCTTGCAGAAGATCACTTAATACCTAATTTGGGATGCCATGTGTTGAAGATAGAACATTCCATTTAGTGGTGGCATAATTGCCTGACAAACTTTTGGAAAGTAGAAAAAAAAATCCTAAAATGGATGTCGATGTTGTAAAGTAAGAAACCAAACAGAACAGAACAAAACAAAACAACTTCAGCTTTTTGTGTAATTGGAAAGGTAAGGACTTTATGGTATCATAAAGATCTCATGCAGAAATTGTTCTGTACCTTGAGTCACAATAGACCAGCACATTACTTCCATGTCTCAAGATTCGTTCTTTCTGGTTGTTTATACATTATTTCTGTAAAAAAGTATTTACTGTTTTAAAGAAGAAAAAAAAAAACAAACACAACAAAAACAAAACAAAACAAAACAAACAAACAAACAAAAAGGATTTCAACTAATTTTATTATAAAGCCATAGCAGATTTCATAGCCAAATATGGCTTTGATCAGAGTTTCTTAACATGATCATCTTGCAGCTTTATTTGTAGAACAAATCTTAAATAAATATGGCTACTGACGCAATGACATAAATTACTTTTTCTGAAGAAATTTCATTATTTGATTCCTGTATAACTCTCTGTGATTTTATTTGCAATTAAAATTTCTAGATTGCATGAGATTTCAAATCTATTTCTGCAAATCAAATATCTAAAATAGACTTTAAATTGCCTTCCAAGATGTTTGAGCAATATCATCTACATAGTATGTGATCTAACACAAATGCATATTTATGAAATATCTTTGTGGCAAACACAAATGCTAGTAGACTGTTCTCAATTTGAGAATCATTTTCTTTTCTCTCTGCCAGAGCACAAGAGACCTATGAATCAAAGCTTCCAGTTAGAGACAGGCTCCTGAATCATATTTGAGCTTGTTTACTGAGTGGTGACTGCCTTACTAGGACCATGAAATGTGAGTACTGGTGCATGTAAGAGTGTTGTCTTTATTTGCTGCATTTTTTTTTTTTTTTTTTAGGAGTGTTGCCAAGTTGTGTTATCAAAAAACAGTTGCTTTAGAGGATCAGTTAAAGCTGTTTCACTTTTGTGGTACTGTACAGCAAGTTCTCAAGGATTTCCTGCATAGTTCTGTACGGGTTTTCATGTCAGGTACAGTTTTGTTACATTCTTAAATTACTTAATGAGTATATGTATCCCATGTATTTGACTACTTTTGTCATGGAAGGAATCAAATTTGTATGTTATCCTTCTGTCCTTGTCATCACTTTCTTCGGTGTCTTTGTTCATCTGGGACTGAAACTGCCACTATCATGTCATCGTGTGGAAGTTCAAAATATCTATAGGTGCTTCTTTGCTATTTAATTAAAACATCCTCAATGCCAATTTATTGCAAAGGGTAAATGGACAATCTTGTAGATAATGTATGGTGTTTGAAATTGCTCAGTTCAGCTGACCAATTATAAAATCTGTTTTGCCAGGACCTGTCGTTGTTCCCAGTAAAGATGTTTTTGTCAGCCAGTTGGTGCTGTATATCAGCTAGTATGCAGATAGGACGATGCAATCTCACGATAAACCTGATATTCTCTTGTGAATGCTTATTAATACAGAATTTCTTATCTGCCATTTCTCTTCCTAATTATGGTAAAACAGTTAACTCCTGTAGTTGACCCAGGTGTTTTCACACCACTATTTTTTGCAAGTTCTAATCAGAATTTCTTCACTATTGTCTTCTTAGGCTGTTTTCAGTAGGGGCATTAAACATGACTATGCCATTCTGGGCTGGAGCACCTCTTCTATGAAGACAGGTTGAATGAGTTGGGTTTGTTCTGCCTGGAGAAAAGAATGCTCTGAGAAGACCTTATAGCTGCCTTCAGTACCTAACGGAGGCTTACAGGAGAGCTAGGGAGGGACTCTTTGTTAGGGAGTGTAGTGATAGGTCAAAGGGGAATGGCTTTAAACTAAGAGGGTAGATTTAGATTAGATATAAGGAAGAAATTTTATACTGTGAGGGTGGTAAGGCGCTGGAACAGGTTTCCCAGAGAAGCTATGGATGCCCCATCCCTGGAAGTGTTCAAGGCCAGGGTATATGGGTCTCTGAGCAAACAGGTATAGTGGAAGGTGATCCTGCCCATGGCTGGAGTGTTGAAACTAGATGCTCTTTTAGGTCCCTTCCAATCCAAACCACTCTATGATTCTATGATTCCTGTTATTTCCAAACTTTCATTCCCACCCTCCACCCTTCCACTTTATTATGTTTTGTCTTCTCTTCTCCTCGTTGTAGATGAGAAAGATCTGATTTTGATCAAACAATATACCTTGCATGGATTACAGTAGTTCTTAAGAATTATGTTTTCATTCTAAATAGAACATTTTCAGTTGTGTTCTATTAAAATACATTAAAACTTCCAGGACTTCCTTGCCCATTGTGCAGCAAAATAAATGCTTGTAGGTCATCTTCTTTGTTATCTTACTCCAAGGCATTCATATGGATGTAGAAGCCTTGTTTCTATTATTTTCAATCCTCAGCAAGTTTTCTGAGATGAAGAAGTTTTCTAGGTGCTCTTTCTTTTTTTTTTCACTTGCATATACTGACAGGGTTTCAAATGAAACAGCAATTCCTTGCTTTGCGTGGGCTATGGTTGTTTCTGACAACATGTGCTGTCCTTTTTACATATCAGGAAGCCAGATTGAGACCAAAGATATAAAATTTAAAGTAGCACTAACTCTATTAGATACAAAGTCAATGGCTTCAACAGATACATCTAATCTCTGGTAATTAATTCTAAACAGAATTGGAAGAGATGTAACTTCTGCAATTCTGAGTTGTCTGTAAAACTCAGGTCTAGCAGGCTTATGTCTAAAGTTACCTTTGGTGAGTTTTTGACATTTTATAGAGAGTACTCTTGTTCAGTATCAGGGTAATAATCTAAAGATCCCTGTGCAAGTCTTTAGGGACACCTACAATATATGAGGTTTTGTGACTGATAAATACAGCTTGTTGTTAAAGAACATATTTTGCCAGCGGGAAGCTATTCTGCAAAAATGTACCAGCATACTTCATAGGTTTAGTTATTTTTTTGCATATTTATACAGGTTTAAAATACTCTAAAATGAAAGCCAACAGACAAATGAAAACCAAGAAATCTTCTCTGAAATCTGGAAAACCAAACAGCCTGTGGATTTGCCTTTAAAAGTAGTATTTAGGGTTATTATTATAAATTGTATTACTTTTTTTATTTTTTTTCCAGCAGTCACAAACAAGAGCAACATCAAGATTATATATATATACACACATATATATATAAACTACTGTAATTTAAAGGTAAAATTAAGGTAAAAAAAAAAGTACCAAAATAGTCAACATATGCAACATATGCCAGCAACATATGTCAACATATGCCTCTATTGTTGTTTTGATATGGCATTATGACATGTTTTGATATGACATTGATATGTTGTTTTGTCCTGACATTAGATTCTGGTCTTAAATGCATTTAAGATTGCAGAATGCTGACTATACGTTTTGCTATATATAGGTTGGGAGAAAAGTATTCTCTACTTTAGCATTTACTTAATCTTCTGCATAGTAATCTCCGAGAGGAGAGTGTTTATTGTCGGTAAATCATTGTTCTTGTTGATGTGATGTCATTTTTACTGTAAGTGCTGATTTTCTTGAGAGTTCTTTCAGAAAAAAATTCTTTATAGATGATCCATGATCCTTTGAAACAAAGGGTCATTAACTCAAGACTTTTTTGTCTACAAGCTACAGTCTCTGCTTAACATAATGTTATTTCTTATTAGGGTCTTAATTCAGGTGTATATTAAAGAAAAGAGGTCTTGTCCTCTGTCACTCCAAGCCATTTTAAAAGAAAGAATCAGAATGGCTGAAACAAATTTGAAGAGAAATGCTACATAAATACTAGAATACAGAAACATAGAATGGTTTGGATTGGAAGGGACCTTCAAGATCATCTAGCTCCAACACCTTAAAGAATATCTAGTTCCTGACGTGGGCAGGGATGCCACCCACTAGTCCAGGTTGCCCAGAGCCTCATCCATCTGGCCTTGAACATGTCCAGGGATGGAGCATCCACAGCTTCTCTGGGCAACCTGTTACAGTGCCTCACCACACTGAGTGAAGAATTTCCTCCTAATATCTCATCTAAATCTCCCTTCTTTTAGCTTAAAGCCACTCTGCCTGAATAAAAAGTTGCTCTCCATCTTTTTTAAAAGCCTGCTTTAAGGAATGAAAGGGTGCAGTGAGATCTCCCTGGAGCCTCCAGGCTGAACATCCCCAGCTCTCTCAACCTGTATCCATAGGAGAGGTGCTCCAGCCCTCTGATCATCTTCGTGCCTTTCCTCTGGACCCACTCTACATCACAGCTCCACATCTTTTTTGTGCTAGAGACCCCAGACTTGGATGCTGGACTCCAAGTGGGGCCTCACAAGGTCAAAGTAGAGGGGTACAAGGCCCGCCCTTGACCTGCTGGCCACTCCTCTTTTGATGCAGCCCAGGTTGCAGTTCACCTTCTGGGCTGCAAGTTTGTAATGCTGGCTCATAGCTCAAGTTTTTCATCCTCCATAAACTCCAAGACCTTCTCTGCAGGACTGTTCTCAATGAGTTCTTCTCTCAGTCTCCACTCATGTTTGGAATTGCCCTACCACAGGTTTTGTTCGATTTCATTAGGTGGTCTTGAACGTGCTCTTCACTTACAGTGGGCTTGATTTTGCTGCCACAGCCTTTATTTACAGGTTGAGGGAAACAAGAGATGTAGAAAGTGTGACTGGCAGTGAAGACTGAGGAAAATAAGTTTTTGAGAACCTCAGCCTTCTCCATGTCTGATGTTACCAATTCTTCCTTCTTATTTATCAGAGCAAGAATACTGTTCTTGGCCTTTCTTTTCTGGTCAGTGTACCTGCAGAGTTCGGTCTTGCTATTTTTTTGCATCTGTTGCCAAGCTTAGTTACATCTGTGCCTTGGCTTTCCTGATCCTGTCCCTGTAAATCCAGACAGCATCCCTGCACTGTTCCTAGGCCATATCCCTTCTTCCACTTCCTGTACTTTTCCTCCTTGCACCTCAGTTTGACCAGCAGGTACTTGCACACCCATGAGTTTCCTGCCCTTGTTTCTTGCCTTCTTTTACACGGGCATGGAGAGTTCCTGCATTCTAAGAAAAGTGTTCCTAAAAAGTTGCCAGATCTGTTTAACTCCTGTGTCCCTAAGGACACTGTTCCAGGGGATCTCTTCCACTGGGTCTTTAAATACGTGAAAGTTCTCTGTTTGGAAGTTCAGGGTCCTGACTTTGCTCTTTACCAGGCCCATATATCTTGAGATCACAAACTCAACCAGCGCATGATCACTGCAGCCCAGACTGCCTCCAATCTTAATCTCTTTAATGAGTTCATCTGCATTACTGAGCACTGGGTCCAGTAACACTTCTCCCCCATCCAAAACTTCCCTTAAGTTTTCTGCTGTTGCAAGCTTTCTTGATCAAAATTAATACTGCACAAATTTCATGCTACCACCTAAAACAGAAACACGACTGAGAACAAGAAATCACTAGTTAAGGAAACGTGAGGGACTGATTTTCTAAATGTGCTATATAGAATTTAATATGTTTTTTTTTTCTTGTACAGCATTACTTCAGGACTTTTAGCTTAGGAATTTATTGTTTGGTTGGTTGCTTGCTTTTTTGTTGTTGTTGTTTTGTTGTTGTTGTTGTTGTTTGTTTTTAAATGGGTTATAAACCCAAGTTAACACATGAACATGATCAGCAATCTCGTTGAGATCAAGAATACAGTAGATTCAAAGATCTCCTGGAGATAAACCTCCAGTAAGCACATAAGCAAGAATAAAAGCAGGACAAACACACAGGGTAGAACATCCGTAGAACACTCCACCTGAGTGTACAGCTGAGGAGGTTTCCTGAGTCTCTTGCAGTTCCTCTTTTAAATAATTGTCCAGTCATCCTTTGAATCCAGAGAAACCATTTATATTCACCAAGGTCCTTTGGCAAAGAATGTTACAGGAAGAACCACCTCCTTTCCTAACAGGGAACAGGAGGAACATTGGAAATTTATTTGAATTATTTTTAATGCACTTAGCTAATGTTTTTGTAGAACTCTTAACAAAAACCCTGAAGTGCTTCTAAGTGTTACTGGTCAGATGAGAACCTCTATTTTCATATATGAATCTAGTTTTTTTTTTCCTTTGAATATCATTTAACACTTATCTGTGTTGAATTTCACCCACCATTTTATATCCCATTACTGTTTGTAATATTCTAAAAAATCTACCATCATCTACCATCATCTTTAGTATGTCGATTTATTTTGCATCAAAACCATGGTAATTTTTTCAATGTCCTCTTCAGGACATTTATGAAAATGGTGGATAGCACAGAACTCTGCTACTAATCTCTCTCCACCACAGGAACTATGTTTCACTCCTACTTTCCATTTCTGGTCTCTTAACCATTTATTCACTACATTGTCCATGTAAAAATCCCATGCACTAATGTGATAGATGCTTGTTTTCCTTCAGTGAAGACCATTATTAAAAAAAATCTTTTGGAAATCCAGAGAGGCTATATTAATTTAATCACAGTTATCTCTGTGCTTGTCAACTTTGTCAAAGAGTATCAGTATATCTCTTGGGCAGAACTTCACAGAAGTCTTGATTTTCTCAAACATATCTATAGAGACATCCAGTAATTGGTGCTTTCTTATGCTGTATATTGACTTGGTATAGATGACAGACTTTCAGACCTGTATCTTTATTTCCCCCAGTCTCCCTCCAGCCCTCCTCCCCCCTCTCCCCTCCCCTTTTTTTTTTTGTTTGTTTTTAAGAATATCGTGTCTGATACCCTCTTGCCTTCATGTATTGAGTTTTATATGTGAGAATACGTGCTGCATTTAGTAATTCTTCTATTTTATCATTCCATTCATATTCACTGCCTAGTTTTGGTGAGCTATTCAATTCATTTTGTCTGATGGTGTATAAACACACTAGTTCAATTTCAGATGTTACGTCTCCTGACTCCCTCCATCCCCAAACCAATGATGGGATTCCAGTTGGAAACCTTCTCTGCTCCTTCTACAGTGAACATCAGTTAAGCGAATATATTCAGCTTCTGTAAAATGATTCTGTCCTTAGTGCTCCTTTATATCGCACTAAGATGAATAAATATGTCAATATAGAATCTGTATCTTGCCTTTTGTTCCCAAAGGATTGCAGGAAGAACATGAAAGGGGGTTGATTCCTTTTGCTATCTGATGCCACAAGGTTTGTTTGTTTGGTTGGTTGGTTGGTTTGTTGGGGGGGGAGGTGTAGGTGGTGTGTGTAGGAATGGTCTGTTAAGCCATTAATTTAATACTAAGATTAGTTTACCATCTATAATATGTTAAAGTGTATTTGGCTGGTCGTTGTTGTTGTTGCTGTTTGTGTAGTTGTTTTGTTTTTAATATCTTTTGTCTTGACTTTTTTTCATAATCATATGCAAATCAATTTATTTTTAGCAAATGCTGAGGTTCCAAGCTTTCAGACGATTCCACGAACTTGAACTAGAGCAAATGCTATTAAACTTTTGATAATATCACATAAGCAAACAAAAAGGATAAAGTGATTTTTGCATACACTTAGGTGCTTTTATGTTTCAATGTACCTTGAAATATTTTTGTGTCTATTGTTTTGGTTACATTATATTATTTTTAGGCTAATCAGTTGGTAGTATTGTAACATACCTTAAGAAACTATTAGGTAAGCATTATGGTGAAAGATAACCAATATCACGTTTATTATTTATCTCGACCCCCAACTGCATTTAGGTACTATTTTTGTCAGTGAATATTTTTATATACATTAATTTTGCAAACAGTTATGCTGAAAGAAAATGTTATTGCCACATCTCTTGCCTTCGATCTCATTCTCCCTGAATACTTGTCATTAGCTTTCTGCTGGACAAGGTTGCCTACAGCAGGGCTCTTGAAAGATATCACATGTGTATCCCTCATTAGTTTAGTTCAAAATCTGACGCATTAGTTGATACTGACATTGTAGATGTCCTGTGATATAAGGACTGACTTAGCATTGAAACAGAATAGGAACTGCGCATACATATTCTTCCTCACAGTGTGCAGAGAAGTAGCTATTATAATAATATTTTCAAATATTTTCTCTACAAACATCTATCAACAACATAATAAATTTGAGAAGTTTCTTTGTGACCCAGACTTGTTCTGTCATTCATTTTCAGATATTGAAGCCTTCCAGGTCTTAAATCAGTGTTATTTACTGCTGAGAAGTCAGGGGTTTTTGACTACTGCATGTCTCTGATCCTACTCCTACTTATCAATTCATATGTAATATGGTTATGGACTTCTCTCATCATCTCAGAGAAATCAAGCTGCTTAAATGCCTTCCCTTGGCTTAGGGCTTTGTTGCCTTTGATTTTATATATAGTACTAGGGTAATCATATTCAACAGCACAATGCTACACTCTATTCAGAGTATACATTAATAATGTCATTTTATATTTCTATATTTTTTCTCTGAATCACTGCAATGCTAAGTGTTCATATCTATAGAGGTGAAGTCTACCTTCTCCTCCAAATAGTTTACAAAACAGCCTATGTAAATGGAAGGTTCAAAATCAATTGCTAATCAGTGTTGATTGCTTGAAGTTTGGACAGAATTCCTGTGCTGTTTCTAAACTGTATCCCTTTCAGAGCTTGAAAGGAAAAGGTTGGTTTTGGCTAACTGGCAGGACAGAGCATATTATTCTGATTTTGGCCATTCATCACTGGCTCACAGCTTCTAATATGAATGCCATCATTACATTTCAAATTTCTGTTCCTTCCAAGCTCTCTCATTTGTCATTTGCATTATACTGATGGGTGTCATTCTCTGCCTTATTATTTTTTTTTCCTTTTTTTTTTTTTCCTTTTTTTTTTTTCTTTCTGGCAGCTGCAATGGACAGTATCCTAAGTACAAAAGAGAGCATCTCTTCACTAGCCATCTGGGAGGACTGTGTCTGTGTTCCCTCCTCCCCCCCACCTTGTGTCCTCTACACTCTATCATTGAATTAAATGTCAAATATCCTTTTTTTTTTTTGGGGGGGGGGGGAGGGCGGGAGTGGGGTGGGGGTGGGAGGGCGGGAAAGGGGTGGTGTAAAATTCTGATCCATTCATTTCTTTCCACTCTTGAGGTGGGGATTGGGATTTAAATTTGTGAAAGAGGCAATCACAGGTTCCACTGTCATTGCTCCATGGAAGCTCTGAACCTCCATCTCATATCAAGAAATTAATTTTATCATAGTAGTGATTTCTGAATATGTAGACTAATATAACTTCTCTGAAAGCATAAAGCATGATATGTTCATTCTAAAAAAGCACATTTATAACAAGCCATTATTAAAAATAAACAAAATATATTTTAAAAATAAATAGGAATTATATAATTGGTTCAATTTATTCACACTTAATGGTATTGAGTTGACGCTCACATGGTGCATGAGGGTGTAGCTGTAGAGAATACAATGCAGAGAAGTAGGATACATTACTTCTTCCTAAGACTTCCAAAGAATAACAGGGAAGAAATATACAGCACAAATATTTATAGAGTGGTTCTACCTAAAGCAGAAAAAAAATCTCACTGATTTCTCCTGAATTTTTATCATGTTGTATCGTGTTACTACGACAGGGCGTGAAACAAATATTATTCTTAGAGGGAGAAATTCATCAGGTTTCCATGTATGCTGTATATAATAAAAATTCCGGAAGCTGGTGTTGAAAATTACATATATTTATTCAGAAAATAAAATATCAGATTTATCCAAGAACCTAGCTCTTAACTTTTCTTCATGTTTACTTGAATGGTTCATGAATAAAAGGTCCATCTTTTGAAATGACTCAGAAATTGTTGCAGACCTTTGCTTTCTACCTGTTAGAGTATGTGTAGAATTATCTTCAGACTAACAGCATTCCAGTTACCTAAATGCAATTTGTGCACATGCATACATTAGAGAAAATTAAATACCATATGGTGCTGAGCCAGTCACAATTTGTACTGCTTGAAAATAGCACACTTTTGAAGCCTGCTGACAAATTTTATGGGTTTTCTCTCTTGCTAATTTATGGAAAAATAGCTCTTAACCATTTATCCACAGAAGCACTGCCTAAACTGTGGCCATAAAAATTCACTGCAAGAACTATTTCTAAGTAAATGACTGTCTATAAAACACAAAAGACCTATGAAAAAAAAAAAAAAAAAAGTTTTTTTCTCTTAAAATGCATAGTTTTATTTTTATTTATTTTTATTTATTTTTATTTTATTTTATTTATTTTTATTTTATTTTATTTTATTTTATTTTATTTTATTTTATTTTATTTTATTTTATTTTATTTTATTTTATTTTATTTTATTCCCTGGCTTGTCAGGGTTGTGGGGTTGTGCTGTATTTTTACTGCTCACAACCATCTAAAGCAGTGGAGTTAAATCTAGCTGTTTCTGCTGCCTCTCACACTCACTGATGTCTCTGCACATTAGAGGGTTTCACAGTGAATGGGTAACTCATTTTCTGGCATGATTTCAGGGTTGTGTTTGTGCCTTCTACTGGTCAGCCAATGCAGCTGGGTGGTATTAGCCAGATGTTTTCATTAAATTGAGGGTAAAATGTGGGGTAATAATGAAATAGAGCTGTTAAGAGTATCTGGGTAAAAACAAAACAAAACAAAACAAAACAACATACTTGGCTGTGTGTATAAACTTTTAGTGTAACCTTTAATGTTTAGCATGAGCAACGACTTTTTGTTTGCTTTGTGTGAAAGCTGTAAGCTACTGAAGCAGCAAATAGAGCATTTAATCTCCGTATTTCTTTACCACATTCATTCTCTATCTGAGATTGGAGGCCCCTCACATGAGATATTGGTACATGTGATAAGAAAACTTTGAAACAGATTCTGTATCTGTGGTGTAATTGACTGAAGTAACTAGGAAAATAAAACTAATGTTCACATTTTAAAGAAAATGTACAGCATTGAAGAGGCTTTCAGGGTAGGGCATAGCTGCATTACCTGAACGTTCCCTAGGCTTCCAACCTTAGATGCTATTGTGCTGGGGAAACCTGGTGTGCTGACTCAAAGGAACAGTACGGAACATAGAGTGGAGTGGAGACACCACAGCTAGGCTCTGTAACCAGGTGGGGACTCTATTGTTCTTGTGCACACCGAGACTGGTAAGCTGCACTTTTTGCTACCCTGAGCCAAGGACCTGTCATGTTTTGACAAATGCTGTACCCTAGTGTACTTTTTGCTCATTATAATATCATTGTAATACCAAAACACACCTCCATCCCAAAAGCTACCTTCCTCCAAGGTGCAACCACCCCTCACTGAGCATGCAATCTGAATTTCTCGGAGACTATTACTTTAAACGGAGGCGGGAGAACTTTTCCCCAATCACAACTAAGATATGCTTGACTAGAGCCACTCAAGCTCCACTTAAAAGATAGAAAATAATATAAATTGGCCTAATAGAGAGGGGATGTCAGGGAAGATACCACTGTTAGGGGAGATACTATCCCAAGGGAATACAATGTCCTTAGGACCTCCTGAAACAAGTTGACAGGCTGAGCCTCTCTTCCCTCCCCATTGGGATGCCTTTGGGTGAGACTTGAACACTTGGTTATAAATCTTTCTAGAGTCTTTGATCCTTTTAACATGTTAATTTCTAGGCTGCGCACATATAACACCCATGTATTTCACGCATGTTACCTTGCTTTTGCAGACAGTCACTATCACTAGCAATCCAAAGAACCTGTGTACCTGTTGCTGTAATAAATCACACTTGATTGCATTGTTACAGCTCTCATTAAGTGCGACTAGAGTAAGGGTTGTTATACGTTATTGGTGAATCCGTGACTGTGATAGTTCAGTGTTCTGAATCCAACCAGACCCCTAACGGTTAGTGCGTTATTGGTGAATATCCTACCGTACCCCTAACAGTTAATGCGTTATTGGTGAAATCTGTGATTGTGATAGTTCAGTACCCTGAATCCAACTGGGCCCATAACGGTTAATCAGCTACACCCCTTAACGCGACAGTGTCTCCCAAAACAAGCACAATGCTCTAACATCTTAGTGGCATTTCACCCTGATCTGTTCTGGGTCCCTGTGTAGGTAAGGGAGGGAGAAAGCAAGTATTATTATACTTAATTAATAATTTTGGAAAGTAGTTCACTTTGGTTACCTTGTCTGTGAGCAAGCAGAAGCCACCTCAAGGCTGGTAACTCAGGTTTTCCAAGCCATAGCAGGCCTAAGATACACCATCTTCTTCAGGAGGTGGAGTAAATGCACTTTGATACCATTTTAAAGATGTTTTCAGAGTCAAAAGATATATTACAGTGCATCCCTTGAACCCGCACATTTGTTCAGTTGTATGTTATTTTTTTTACCATATGTAGCTTCCTGCCTTCTGGGCCTAGGAAATGTTCTCTCACTACCTGTTTTAAGGGTCAGATCGAGGAACTTCTTTTTTATATTTTTCTTAACTGGACACTTTCTAATCTTTATAAGCATACAGTGCCCCAAAGTGTTCACATGACCAGTTTTTGTTTTGTTTTGTTTTGTTTTGTTTTCCTTTTTTTAAATGGGAGGGCATAGCTCTCACTGGAAGTCTGCCAGGACCACATCTGGCTGAAAGCATTGGTATCTCTGCAGATACGTAGATGGGAAATATAAGACGGTTCCTAGCTTTGTAAAAAATGTGTCTGATCAAAAGTCAGATATTTTGAAAATACTTTATTTGTTTATTTATTTATTTATTTATTAGGATGAAAACTGAGAGCTGGAACAACTGAAGAATAAACTACCATTTTGCACCAGCAGGACACTGTACCTGCCAGTGACCTTCTTGGCTGCCTATAAAATTCTCCAAACACTTCACTTTTCCTCGGTAAAGATTCCAATGTACATAAAGGCCTGCATCTGCACATGCTTAGGATATTCTATAGCTTAACAAAGTTGTTCAGTTTAGTATTTAACTTGCAAGTGACTTTCGTCAGTCTTTCTGGTCAGGGAAGAGATGTTTTTCAACCTAATTCACCTGAGGAGCCAGATAGAAAGTCTAAGCATAAGTTCTTTCTCCCCTGACCTGCACAGAGTATAAACAAAGGAAAAGGATGAAAGAGTGAAGATGCATGTTCATAAATTGTATACAGGATATAAATTGCAGCAAGACTGAGGACCAGGTCTCCTCTGTTCCCCCCATTTTCCTCTTTGATAGTTAATTCCTTAGTGAATTGGTCACCAATTCTGTCTCATAGACTTTCTCTCATTATTGTTTTAATTTTTAAAGAATGAGCTAGGAGCTGTCCCCGCTAGAAAATCATTTATTTCTTTCTCTATTGGGAATCTCTCAAGAGATAGGAAATAGGGAATGGCAAATAAGGAACTGAACCCTTATAGTTTCCTGAGAGTGCTACTATGTAAGCTACTACAAAATTAACTGTACAGTCCATAAAAAGCTGGCTTGGGTGTTTGAGTACATCTAATTAAAACTAAAAGAACCAGGATCCAGGGAGTCAGACACAGTTGTGATTCTGACTGCTAATGCCATTGTATGCATGGATCTGGGTGCAGCAATCCAGATAGCCGTCTCTAGAGGTGCTTCAAGGCACATTTCCCATATATTTTTCCTACCTAAATATGACAAGATTAATGATAAACAAATGGTATTAACATAACAGAGAACTATTTGTCTATTAGGTGAACAAAATAATAAGCCATTATGCATTGATCCGAAGCAGTAAATCTGCTGGTCTAAGGTCACCTGAATGACAGAATGACATCTGCAATCTCTTACCTCTGGATTTTGTTCCACTGTACTTGTTTTATGTGTGTATGTCATGATATGGTGGACCACAAGTACCGTATCTTGCGTTTTTATTTAATCTTCCTGTCTTTTTCCAAGCAGCAGCATTTTATTTATTTATTTATTTATTTATTTTCAAAGGTAATGACTAGAACTTTGGCCTCTGAAATATACACTAATATATTTATTTTTTGTTAGTACCTATTATATATAAACTACTCACTGAAATTTGAAGAGACTGCTATTACAAGAGCAGTTATAGCACTTTGAAGGTTTGTTGAGTCTTGTATACTATTTTATCAGGCATAAAAATTTACCATTTAAGCATAGTAAAAATACTTGGTATTGGGTGTCTATCTACTAATTACTCCCATTGAAGGTAGTGGAAGAAATTTAAGGAGTTCTGGCTGTATTTATTTTTTTTTTTAATATTAGTTGGTGCCATAAATATTTTTTTATATTGATATTTCATTCAGTATTGGATATATAACTCTGTGCCCTGATCCTATATGGAATTGCTCAGAGCTAACAGTACTTGTGGACCTTCACTTGTCACTGCTGTGATATCAACTCTGACAAAGCCCCTGCAAGGTGATGTAACCCACTCTTGTTTTGATATTGTCTACCAAATTGTGTTATATTTTGCCACTGTCAATAGCTTCATTTATACTTCTTCAAACTGACTGAGTTAATTATTTGCCAAATTCAACACACTTTGCCAGACTTCAATGTTCCATTTTTCTCCCTGACTTTTGGTTTCAAATAAAAATTGCAGTTTAGTATTTTATTGAATATACTTAGTGAATTTCTACTCACAATCCTTTCCTTACATAATCAAACCTGCAAGAATGGCTTTTTAGCTTGTTGTTAGTCACTGATTTTTCTATTGTTTTACTTTCCAATCTGTATGTTCTCAGAGCTTTATAGCTAACAAGATTGGTATAATGGCATCTCCAGGTGTTTAATCACAAAAAATAGCTATTGTTATTATTGTCCACTTTCCATTGGCTTTTGCATTTAACTTCAGAGTAAGATTTGGGATGATAGAAATGTCTGTTGTCCTTAGGCGTGTTGACCATTTGAAAGAGTTGGTAAAGTGGTAATGAGAAAATGGCACCTGAATGCGTAGCACTACTGCTGGGAGTGGAAAACAGGAACCCAGTTCTTCCCACTGGTTTTATACTGATGTAACTGCATTTACCACAGGCACGTATGGTTGCAGTAGTAACCTGGAGAACTCTCTAGTGTAGAGTGGAGAAACATCATACTGTCAAGACAGGAAGTAGCAGGTGACAAGTAGGCTAAGGAAAATTCTACAGACAAACTGGAAGCATGGTATCCTTCTGGACTATAAAATGTTACCGAAGAGGACAGTTAATATGCTGTGATTATCGAAACGGTTAACAATCAACCATACATTCAGCGTATGTCTCAGTGGCTTTGAATTTTGTTGGCAGCTTGTATTGACAGAAGTCAAAGCTTTCCATTGAAGTGAGGAGACAGAGAAAACAGTGATTTCTAATCCCAATGCAGCTTTTATGATTCAGATGAACTTGATTTCTTCTCCCCACTTAGCTTTTATTTTCTGACTAAGAATATAAGGTTGCTTACTCAACCTTTGTTTAAAAGAGCCTGGTGCCCGGGTCTCCTGAGGCATGTTGTCATAGAGGTATATTTGCAGCAGATTAAGCCACACAGATCTGAATTTCATGATCTCTTACTGTCAGTCATCTTCAACATTCTTCATTCAGAAACCGGTTTTAATGTTTCCCATGCATTCATCCCCTGCTCTAAACATTGTCCCCTTGGTAATCTATATGGCACTTATGCAAGCAGTAGGCTGAATTGTCAGTACAGTTTGTATCCCCATTAAGAAATATGGATCTCTGTTTCTGCTCAAGGTCAGCATAGTCCTTCTAAAAGATTTACAGAGAGAGCAAGTGTCACCTGACAGAATATGAAGGCAGGTCATTTGCTACAGTACACATTTTTTAGAAGCTTGGGTACGAAAGTCTTAACCTCATTCCATAAATTACAATGCAGAGTGTCCTCTGTGTTCTAAAATTATGCCTTTTATGTGAGGTCAATATTTCTACAGGGTTTTATAGTGAAAATAAGTCTTTGATGAACAATTTTCTTCCCCTCCCCTCCCCTTCCCCTCCCCTCCCCTCCCCTCCCCTCCCCCTCCCCTCCCCTCCCCTCCCCTCCCCTCCTCCTTCCCCTCCCCTCCCCTCCCCTCCCCTCCCCTCCCCCTCCCCTCCTTTCACATTCGGTAGTTAGCCTGATATTGGTAAATACTCAAGGACTGTGAATTGGAGCAATAGATACACTAGACATTTTGTAATCCTAGTAAAGTTAAGTTTGAAACTGCACTTGGAGCTATAATAACTGCAAACAGTAGTGATTATAATAAAGGCTATGGAAAGGCAATCTTTTCCAGTCTTAAACAAAAAAAGACTCACTTCGCAGTCATTATACAGCTATTCACCAGAGTCATAGAGACTGAGGTGTTATAAAAAGGAATTATAAAAATTGTGTTAGTAGTAGTAATAGTACAGTCATGTCTGAAATCGGCTCTGAAAGAGAAGGTTAAGAAGTGATGAAAGAGTAGATTTATTTTAAAAGTAATAATTCACTGAAGTTCTTCTACCTAGTGGGAAGGAATACATTTTGTTCTTATGTAAATGAAGTTGTAGGTATTAGACAGAATCATTTTAGAGAGTTGCCATTTTTTCAATTATGATTGCTATTTGATACTTTACCTTGTGAACAGTAACAAACAATTTTAAACAACTCTTGCAGTTCTTAATGGGTTTGAATGCTAAAACTTAAAGATGTTGGTTTTGAGATGAACTAATACCAGGTATTAAAATATTACATTCTGTAAAGTAAGTTAGGAAACTGCAGCAAACACAGAATAGGGTTCTTTCTAATAACTTTCTGACACTCTTTTCCTAAGTCTAAAAGGAAAGGAGACTGATTTCACTTCCTTGCACACAACATTAGTCCAGAACCACAAAGACCAGCTGCTACAAGCAGAAACTCTTAAAAAATTAATCAAGTCCAGTGATGAATTATCAAAGGCATACCCTACCTAACCTGTAGGCAACAAAACTCAGGACAAACAGCTGTTTTGACATTTCTAGCTGGGAATCTTGCCCTCCACAAACATATTTGATGCTCAGACATGGTCTCTTGGCTGCTTGTGTTCGTCCCCATCTGTCAGAATGGCACTGTGCCCACACACAAGGTGGCATGTCAGCTTCACTAGGGCATAGGTGCCAAGTAAATTCTGCTGTTTGCAGAGCTTTGCATGTGCTAGTTCTTCAGTGGAAGCCTCTGCTCTGTCACAGCAAGGCTGCCTCTCAACATGACTCCATACACTTGATTGCACCTGTTGACACTTAGGTATCTAAAGAAGAATACATAAATAGTACAAACAAGAAATATTAGCGCTCAGGAACAGATTTAGGAATCTATATTTCACTATTACCTTCCCTCCTCCCCCCCCCCCCAAACGATCTCACGAGAAAAGCCTACTTTTTAGTTTGGGGCAAAAATAAATTATAGGAGACAAATCACAACCTGACTCATCTGTTCAGTCTGGAGGGAAGTGTACTGGCATAACTTATTTAATCATTATTAATCATTAATCATTATTAATACTTTCAATTTACTACAGGAGTGTAATCCTTATTTTATCCCAGTGCATGAACCATAAGAATAATAGAATGGCTTGGGTTGGAAAGGACCTTAAAGACATAGACCATCTAGTTCTAACCCTCCTGTATAAGCAGGGTCAGGTTGCCCAGGACCCCCTCCAACCTGGCCTTGAACACATCCAGGGATGGGGCATCCACAACTCCTCTGGGCAACCTGTTCCAGTGCCTCACCACCCTCTGAGTGAAGAATTTCCTCTTAACAACTTATCTAAACCTCCCCTCTTTTAGTTTAAAACCATTCCCCCTTGTCCTGTCATTATCTGCCTGAATAAAAAGTTGCTCTCCATCTTTTTTATAGGCCTCCTTTAAGTAATAAAATGGTGCAATGAGGTCACCCTGGAGACTTTTCTTCAGGCTGAACATCCCCAGCTATCTTAGCCTATATTCATAGGAGAGGTGCTGCAGCTCTGATCAACTTTATAGCTCTCCTCTGGACCCACTCTCACAAATCCACATCCTTCTTGTGCTGGGTGCCCCAGATGCAGACCTCCAAGCAGGGCCTCATAAGGTCAGAGTACAATCTCCTTCCTTGATCTGCTGGCCACTCCTCTTTTGATGCAGCTCAGGATGCAGTTCACCTTCTGGGCTGCAAGTGCACACTGTTGGCTAATGTAGAGCTCTTCATCCTCCATGATGAGGATAACCCCTAAGACCTTGTCTGCAGGACTGTTCACAATGAGATCTTCAACCAGTCTTCACTCATGTTTGGTATTGCCCTGAACCCAGGTGCAGCACCTTGCACTTGACTTTGTTGAACTTTATTAGATTCACATGGGCCCACTTCACACACTTGTCCAGCTCCCTTTGGATGGCATCTCTTCCTGGTACTTTATCAACTGCACCACTCAGCTTGGTGTCATCTGCAAATTTGCTGAAAGTGCATTCAATCCACTGTCTATGCCTATGAAGTTATTAAACAACACCAATCCCAGGGTGGACCCCTGAAAGGAGACCACTTGTCACTGGCCTCCACTTGGGTATAAAGCTATTGATTACAAACTCTTTGGCTATAGACATCCAGACAATTCCTTATCCACTGAATAGTTCAAAACTGTATCTCTCCAATTTGGAGAACAAGATGTCACATGGGACTATGTCGAAGTCCTTGCAGAAGTTCAGGTAGATGGTCAGACTTTCCTTGTTAACTGATGCAGTTACCCTATCATGGAAGGCCACCAGATTGGTAAGACACAGTTTGAGCTTGGTGAAGCCATGGTGGCTGTTTGGATCATCTCCTTGTCTTGAATGACATTGCTTCCAGGAGGTTATGTTCCATAACCTTTCCAGGCACAGAGGTGAGTCTCAGTGACTGAGACTGTGATGCATGTCATTGGGCCCCATAGGTTTGTACCTGTTCAGTTGCATTGGGTGGTCTTGAACATGCTCTTTGCTTACAGTGGAAGGAACTTTACTGCCCCAACCCTCATTTACAGGTTCAGGGATTTGGTATACATGGGAAGCCTGACTGGCAGTGAAGACTGAGGCAAAGAATTTGTTGAGTACCTCAGCTGTCTCCATGTCTGCTGTTATCAGTTCTCCCTTCTCATTTATCAGAAGGGGAACACACTCCTTGGGCTTTCTTTTCTGTCCTGTGTATTTACAGAATCTTTTCTTGTTATTTTTTTCATCCCTTGCCAAGCTCAGTTCCAGCCATGCCTTGGCTTTTCTGATCCCATCCTTGCAAATCCAGACAGCATCCCTGCTCTATTCCCAGGCCACATGTCCCTGCTTCCACTGCCTGTGAATTTAAGTGTATGAAAAGCCAGGCACTAAATTGGGTACTGTGCTTGGTTAACTCTGTGAGAAGTCTATGTATATGAGAAAGCATAGGAATAGCTTCCTTAGCAATAAAGCATAATCACCTAAAAAGTGAGAAATTGTGAGTCTTCAGAGACATTACTGTGCCTTCTTCTTATAACAGTCTACATAGCTGGTTTAGGGAAGAAAGTTGCACTGCCTAGGGTGTACTAATTAATATTTGGTTCTATTATTATTAAAATTATTTTATTTGGTGGAAAGCTGAACTAACTGAAGTCTTTTAAAGAACAACTCTGTTTTTCAAAAACACCTCCTCTCATTTACACATAACTGGTTATTCATAGCAGTCAGAAACAGAAGTCTTCATTGTTCCTTTTATATCTTGTGGATTTTAAGTTTCATAGGGATGTTTGCTGTAACACTGATGAGACTTCTAACAACCTTACCAGATGCTCAAAAATCTTGTCTTTTCTTTTCATCTCTTATTGCCACATAACTACTCTGTTTTATGTGTGACTCATCCCTCTGTGCTTCAATCTTTTCAATTTCTTCAAGTTGCATTGAAAGATTCATATACCTGAATTTTCAGCTGTATTTACATTTTCTAAAAAAATGTCTAATTTCTAAATATGTATTATATTTTAAAACCTTCTAATATCGTGATTAGTCATAAATATATTTGAAGAGATTTTTTAAAAGCTATGAATAATCACAAATTATTTGAAATCTTCCAGAAGTATACCTATCTGTTCTTATCTATTTTTATTTTCTACCTACTGACTGTACTGAGACATGTAAGTTTAGCACTCAAAAAGATTTAATCCAGCAGAATGATACATAAAATCACATCTTCTTGTATTTATTCACTTCCTTGACACTAACAGCATCTTACTCTGTTTTCTGACATGTATCTTTTTGATTGGTGTATCTTATGTTTTGCTCTATCTCCATAATTATTATTACATTTTTTCTTAGGCTTTATTTATATATTTATATTGTAGTAGAAATATTCCAAGGACATATTTTCTTGAGTATTTCTGTCCTCTAGTTCACAGTGTTTGCCCTTTTTTTTTTTTTTTTTGGTGCCCTACTCTGTTATTCTCCAACCCTCCAGCACTATATCATATTATTCTAACTACATAGTGTATCATTCTACTTCACCTGCCCTACCACTCTATCTCTTAGCATCTTTGACAAATTATCACCATTATTTCCCTTCTAACTGTTCTTGTGCCATTCATCACCCACGACATTAAATAACTGCTCTTCTATCAAAATAATATACCTACATCGTCTAGGCAAGTGAATATTCAACCATTTTCTATTAGAGATGGCCTGAGACTGACACATTTGTCCCACCTGGCTATTCACAGATAAATGGGTGAACTGATCTGTTAAAAAAAAAAAAAAAGAAAAAAAAAAAAGAAAAAAAAAATGATGTTAGTGTTTCCATTTAAACATCTCTCATTTCTTTTTTTTTTTTTTTTCTTCTTTTTTTCCCCACATGTAACAATCCATAAGTACAAAAGTTCATGGAAAATGCTGGCACTGATGTAAACTATTAAGGGCATTTAATTCAGTGTTTTTTCCATATGAAGGAATTACATTTCACTTTTTGTGGTGTGTGTGGATTACAGCAGTTAATATTAGAAAGGCTTGACCTATCATAATAACACCAGTTCACAAAATTGATATATCTTCTTCAAGACAAATCTACTCCCTGTATCTAAAAGACAACTGTCTGAAATGGAGTATTTCACTAGCACTTATAATGCTAATATTTCATATTGCATTTTAACTACAAATGGAAAAAATCCTTCAAAATTTCTTTAAGCTATAAACATTAAGAAAAGCTATATAGATATTTTGAGCTGGGAAAATGATGAAAGGAATGTTTTATGTTTTTTCATTATTTTATGATTTTAAACTTTTGTGATGACATTCAGTAGAAGCAATATAGATCACATTTCATTTATTGAGGAGACATTAATACCATATAAAACTCTGAATTTATAAATCAAAATATATGACAATTTCACTGAAATAATGACATTGGACATTTAGAACTTTTAATAAGACAATGAGTCAGGCTCTGAGTACTCAAAGACTGACAGAATCACAGAACAGTTAAGGTGGGAAGGGATCTCTGGAGATCATCTAGTCTAATCCCCCTGCCAAACAGAGAATATTGCACAGAATTTCACCCAGGTGAGTTTTTGAATATCACCAGATAAGGAGACTCCACAACCTTTCTGTACAAGCTGTTCCAGTGCTTTGCCACCCTCATGGTAAAGAAATGTTTTCTCCTATTCAGCTGGAACTTCCTGTGCTTCAGTTTGTGCCATTGCCTTTTGTCCATTTGCTGGGCACCACTGAAAAGAATCAGACCCGAGGAAAAAAAAATCTTCGGCTAACATCTTTAAAATAGATGCTGTACCAAGTTAGGAGACCAAGTTAAAAAGATGAAGGGGTTTTGAAATTCAGCACTGAGGGGACCTAAAAATTAAACACTCTGTTATTTTCCATGTTACTGACATGGCATTCAGCAGGCCTGAATGAAGAAGAGAAGTGGTGGTGGAACAACCACAAGCCTTCCTCGTGCCATATTAACAGACCCGATCCTTAGCCACCAGTATTAGTCCACGAATCTTGAATTCTTCTGGCTCAGGAGCAAAGATCCAAGAGAAATTAGTCTTGTCAAGACTAATGAATAATGATGTGATCTTGGCATTCTTGAGAATGCAACTCCATTCAGGCTGAGATGAGTGTACTTTTTCTACCTTTGTTAAATCACATAAAAGCTTGCTTAGTTCATGAGAGAAAGAGTAAACAGTTAACTACAGAAAAAAAAATAATCAGAGAGGAATTCCAAATTCATATATACTTTTCTGCAGTCCTCATTATGGGACTTATGCCACAAGTTTTGCATTTTTATAGGTTTGTCAAGGAAGAGTCATCTGGCCAATATCATTTAAGGCAGAAATTTATATATATTGGTTACAGCATAATTACAGTATTTGCCTTATTTAGGTTTCTATTCCAGTGCAGGATGTCTTAGAAACAGGGTATTATAACACTGACTTTTAGTAAGCTAAAGCTGTTTGCACACTGCAACCCTAATTTCTCACTTTTCTAAAATAAACATTTAATCTGTGGTGAGCCTTAATGACCACTGCCAAGGATAATAAGAATAGATTTCTTTCCTTTGTACTGATATCAGTCTGGCTAGTTTTTAAATTTTACCGCATCTTAATCCGCATCTTAATGAAATTCATGCAATTCAAATACAATCTTAAGCACTCCTTTTGGGTGCCATTACCCATATGTCCTATTATAAACAGTTATTTATTATTAATTTATTCACCTGAATTAATGAAGACCAAATCTTTCATCTGTTCATAATATAAAAAGGGTACACACCACTCTTTTTTTTTTTTTTCCCTTTGTCTTTGGCTGTAAGGGAGGGAAAATCTGAACAATGATTTTATTTCTGAAAGTCTAATTGAAGGCAATCATGATACCACACTGGGTTTTCATGTTTATCTGAAGTCTTGCATCTGATAACATGGAGATATGGAGCTATTATCAAAACCTGTGTCCTTTCCTTGGCCACTGTTAATAGAGACATGCCAATCTCTGGAAGCAGTATGGGTGTTCTATGATTACAGTAATTTTTCTCCTAACAGACATAAATGGAATGGCATTACTCCAAAAAATAGAGCTGATTGCCGCTTGCTGTTTGCCATGATTGTTCTCTAGAAATGAAAGATGAGTTTTCTTTCTCATCTTCATATGTGTGAAATGAGTTTCAAATTAGTGGTGCATCACTGGGTGCACGGTGATGAAGCCTTGTTTCCAGATGCCACACATATTGTGTATGAGGGAGAGGGAGGAAAGGCAGAGGCATAGTTTCAGGCCATAGTCAGGCCTTCTGCAGCTCACCTTGCATGTCATCTGGCAGGAGCCATCTTTCAGCACCTCATTTTTCTTGATTTCCAGGTGGACTCCAAACTAGATGGACAATCAATCTGGTCACCTGCACCTACATAACCAGCCAACTCTGCTACAGGTAACAGTTCAGCTAATTTACTACAAAGGAGTAACATGTCCCCCCCTCTTCCCTGTAGTGCTTGACCTTCCACCTTCTTTTTCCTCTGCTATCAGATCTGTCAGAGCCGTTCCCTGCACCAGAACTATTCTGTTTCTTCTTTCTTCTTTGTTTCCCAAAAGACTTATTTTGCTTCTCGTGCTAAATCTATTTTGCATCATTTGGAATCTGTTAATATTAAAAGACAATTTTCTCTTTTTTCTCATTTTTCTCTAATATTTAAAGAATTCTGAAAGACATCTTGGGCATTAGGCATTGGGTCGTGATCGGAGAGGATTTGCAGTGACATATTCTGTGGGTCTTTTGTTTCTAAGGGAAGAACCCCTTTTAACTGTGTGTTTTGCCCGATTAAAGAAACCAGATTTGGAAAGAAACTAACAAAAAAATCCATGCTTTCCTCTTTTCAACACACAAAACCCCACCCTTTTCAAAGCATCTGGCACATATACATGGACAGATGCAGACAGACCTAAATTCATTCTGCCCACCCTGCAAGATGGCTGGCTTTACTCCAGCTCCCATCCAAAAGCTGTATGGCTTTGATAGAGCATCACTGAGCCTGGACTAATAAACCTTACCTCTCAGGAGCTAAACACAACACCATGCAGCTAATGCAACTCCGCAGCTTCTGGCCAGGATGTGGCTGGCTGTTGGCTTGCTCAGAGAACGAGCAGAATAGATTCATGTCTGTCTGTACTTGTCCTTAGAAATTTATTTCATGTTTCTGTTAGTTTCCCTTTTCACCAATAACCCATCCAAATATTTGGGGAAAAAAAAAAAAATCACTATTTCACCCTTAGCACACCTTCATTCACTGCATCTGGTGAATGTTTATACTCACAATCCTAGTAAGAAAATCTGAATCTCCTAATTACATCTTCAAATCATAATTGCACAAATAACGTACATGATCACAAACTGTGCAAAAGAAGGAGCATAAGAAGTTGGAATAAGGAAGGAGAAAATAGTGTATTTTGGTATTTAATTATAACGTTCATAAACATTTAATTTTTAGATGCCATTGAGTTAAATGTCTCAAACAACTTCCCAAAATCCTTGCACATTTTGGTTTCTATTTCCATACTGTGGTGCTGGAAGAACATCAAAATAGTTGCACAGGTAAAAAATTAAAGGAGATTTTAATGACTGCTGGGTACTGATGTGATGCCCACACTTGGGTCAGGGAGTGAGGAGTTTTTGGAGTTAATATTTTGCTTTCACTGTGGACAGGTGAAATTGCATAGGTGCTATAGTCATGTTGAAGCTCTCAAAGTAAAAATGGGTTCATTTCCAGAAAGAATCTTTTGTACTTATATTCCCTGTACATTTTAACATCTTCACCAATCTAGGGAATCACATCAGTAATGACAGTAAATTTTGCTGTTCATTCCAAGCATGACAAATGGATTTGAGCTCAATGGGCTCAAGACACAGCACTTGGCTGATGGCATGCCTTCCAAAATAACTCTTTTTTTTTTTTTTTTTAATATGAATGGTGCTTGAGAGATTACCTTAAGACAGGATGCAAACTTAACCAAAGTTTATTGCCACAAAGTTTTAGGAATTATTTTCTGCTAGCTACTGGTACAGGAATGGTACACGGGGTTGGTGAGGGGGGTGAGGGGTGAGGATGAGGAAAGGGGTTGAATCTTTCTTGCTTCCTCTCTACAGCTACCT
Organism: Anas acuta; assembly: GCF_963932015.1. NCBI lineage: Eukaryota > Metazoa > Chordata > Aves > Anseriformes > Anatidae > Anas > Anas acuta. The sequence continues at coordinate 187,747,972 of NC_088979.1, forward strand.
GAAAGGCAGTTGTGGGGAGCTGGGAGTGGGCCTCTTCTTGCAGATAACTAGTGATGGGACTAGAGGAAATGACTTCAAGTTGCACCATGGAAGGTTTAGGTTAGGAATTAAGAGACATTTCTTCTCAGAAAGAGCAGTCAGACATTGTGACTGGTTGCCCAGAGCGTGGTGGCATCACTGTCCCTGGGGGTGTTTAAGGAATGGTTGGACATGGTGCTTAGGAACATGGTTTAGTGAGTGACATTGGTGGTAGGGGAGTGGTTGGACCAGATGATCTTGGAGGGCTTTTCCAACCTTAGTGATTCAGCGATTCTATGATTATGACTTTCTTTCTGAGCAGAAAAAAATATAAAGATTTAAGGTCAAAGAACAAAAACAAAAAAGGAGTGATTGAGATAGACATGTTCAGAGACAGGAATCTTTGCATATATAATAAGTGACCAAGCTTGATATGGTTTGCTGTTTTGTGTATTTTGTGCAATTTTGAGTACTGAAGTCAAATATGCCAAACATACAAAAGGCCTTTTACTAGTTTTGAGGCCTTTCACCAAGTCTCATCAATCTTACAGATCAGGATTAGTAAATTTTTACGTATTACTAAAAATCCATAGAATTAGAATCAAACTCTTTTGTCTTTCCAGCATGTGCTTGGCAAAGGCCAGTGGACTGTCTGAGTACCAGGTCTGTGTTGATAAACTTCAGACTGAAAGCTGCTGTAACTTTATATCGCATGCTGAGACACAGATGGACTGTGGAAATATGCTGGATGCTGGAATTTCTGTCCTGTCACAGAACAGGCCCCTTCTGTCCTGTCTCTAAATATATATATACATATATATATTGGGTTTGATATAAAACCCTTTGTAAGTGTTTCTCCAAGCTTTGTAAGCTACTTTATATATTTAATATGGAAAATACAGTTTTAGCTCTTACATTTTTCTACCCAGTGTTGTGGAAATCCAGTAATTTCTTAGCACTGTTTGTTGCAGAAATCTCGTCAGTGTCTTTGAGTTCTTCGCTTTTGTTCAGAATCTCATATCTGTAACCAGAGCTGTTATGCTGTTCCACACCTGAAGGGCACCTGTAGAGATTACTGTCATTTTGTATGAGTTTTATTATAGAGTTGGAGAATAAAATGAAATAAAATAAAATAAGAAATAAATCAAGCAAAGGCTCCCTGAGGGGGTGTTTGTTTATTCTCTTGTATACCACAGCAGACATGTGAATACAGCTGATTGATAGAAATACAGTATGTGGAAAACAAATTCACTTATATTTACCTAAAGCTGTTTTCTTCACATATATTTGAATTGTCAGATTTATGAATTAGACAAGATATACAATTGGCAAAACTGGTAATTTGTTTGAACTAATATAACTACATGCCTAGTGGTAATGGCAGAGAAACAAAAGGAAATCTTTGACCCCAAGTGTAGCTTATGATATAGTTTTAAAACGTAGTTATACACATGAATGAGTTAAATGAACTCACCTTAGACAGTAACATATTATCATTTGGTCTAATACATTTTCCTTAATGAATATTTAGAAAGATTTAGAACATGAAAGCTTGGTGCTTGGAGTTCAATACATGATCACTGCAAGACCTGAAAAGTTTAAACTGTTCAGTAACAGGGCTAAGGATGTAAGCAATGTAAGCTTAGATGTGAAGTTATGGGTTTGCCTCCAGGATTTTTTTTTTTTTTCTAGTTTCTAATCTCTGTAAGTACATTGTACCCTCAGATCTTCAGGTTCACATTTCTACAACCTCATTTATTGAACAAGTTCTTTAATGAAAAATAAAAGGTACAAGCTCAAACAACCAAATATTTTCAAGATCTATTTAGTGCAAATAAATTCAAACATTTTGCATTGCATTGAGAATGTTAAAGATTAAGAGCTAATGTTATCAACAGAAAATTATGCTGAAATTTAGACTGTGTTTTATAGACATAGATATTTGTTATGTAGGAAGATATTTTAGTATTAAAGTACAGAGCTAAATAATTTTTTTAATATTTACCACAAAGAAAAAGAAAAAACTACTGAACTGCTAATGATACAATAATATACCAGAAATAAAATTCTAAAATCTCTCATTATCATGTCTAAAGTCTTTATAGATTGAAACATATTGAAACAGGAGAGTAATGCAATCTATAAGAATTTGTAAAAAGGATACCTCAGATAGAAAACAACTTTAATGACCCTCTGAGCATATTTCTCTTTTGCCAGCAGCAGTATTAGAGAATTGGTGGTTAAATCTAATAAAATGTAGACATTGAAGAAAAAAAAAAAGGAAAAAAAAAAAAACAATTATCCAGAAAACTAGAATTAAAAATAATATATCAGAGAGCTACATATATATTATATGTTCTATGTTATATATTTAAAAAAGAAAAAAAAGTTCATATAGTTGAAAGAAATAACCCTTTAAAAGTCATAGAGAATTATAAAGCTTCATGGAATTTTCTCATACCCTAGAAAGAGAGACCCAAACACAACTGGTCAGAGTCCACCAAGTTAAATGAAAGACCCCACTGAGATGCCAAGTGTTCACTGAAGAAGAGCTTGAAGGAATTAATCCAAATTTGATTTTCAGCCATTGTAAAAGTCATAAATTATATTGCCTTTTCAGAAGTAGAGTCAATCACAGAATCAGCCAACTGGTTAGTAGTAAGGATTCTTGAAAAACAGAGAATCAGTTGCTTTCATGTAGAGATTAAGAAAATGTTACCACAGACCTTAGCAATGTTCTGTTGAAACATAGTTTATTTATTATTATTATTATTATTATTATTATTATTATTATTATTATTATTATTATTATTATTATTATTATTATTATTATTATTATTATTATTATTATTTTCCTCCAGAAAGTTCCTTGTAGTGTTTAGAGTGGAATGTGTTCAGCAATCTCTTCTCTATATACTGAACATTGCTCATGGTGTGCCTTGGTATGGTATAGTGGGGTAACCTAAATAGTAAAATGCAAGAAAAAAAAAAAAGTGTAGGTAACACACAAAAAATAGAATTAGAAAAAGAGCAGAGACATCCTGTAAAGAGGACCTGACTGAAGATATGCAAACTGCTCAGCTGCAATCAAGACAGAATCCTTGAAGAATCCTTCTGAGTGGCAATAGTGAGGATTTGTGATAGAGAAGAAGATGGAAAGCAGGCATAGAAAGCAGGCAGGGATGGAAAGCATCTTAGGGTGGCTAAAATGACACTAGACACTTATGCAGAGACACACTGTCCCCTAGGCCATTTTCTGAAAATCCCAGAGAACATCAGACTTCGTTTACTATTTGAACTATATGAGACTCTGAATAAAATATTTTGGCAGATCCTATATAAAATGAAGAGATCTGAATAAACATTAGGACTAGTTTTAAGAAAATCCTCAGCCTGCTAACAAGTCAGAATGTAGAAATTAGCCCCATATTTCTCATGTCTGAGATACACTAATTATACTGCTTTATGCATCCATTCTTGAATCTCCATTATAATAATTAAATGTGTACCCAGCATTATCCAAAGTTACATAAAAGAAAATTCTCAACAAAAGAGAGCCTTTCAAACACTATTACTTATAATGTGATTAATGTGTGATTTCTTACATCAGAATGGATGAAGAACAGCAGCAAATGGCCCACAATAATTGCAAATTGAACAGAAAAACCTGTTGACCACCTAAATTGTTTTAGAGCATATTGATACCTCTCAGTTATTTATGTGGATAAATATCAAGAGAGTTAGCCTCTCATTCACAAGAACTCCCAAGTGGTAACTGTCTGGAACACAGAAGATAATCACAGTGTCTGTTCACTACCTAACAGCATATGAATTAGATACAAGCATCTCTTTGGCCAGCATAGTCCATTACATGCAGCTTGTAAAATGTAGGATAAAAGCCTTTTGTAAAGTTAGGGTCAAAGTCTAGGGTGACTGAACATGAAAAACTACAAGCAACATAATTATGTTAAGCCATAATGCAAGAATTATGTTTAAAAACTAAGGAAGTGTTTTGAGTAATCATTTTCTGAATTCTCAGGAAAGAAGCAGAAGCCTTGGTCTTCTTTTAAAGAAATAAAAAAAAAAAAAAAAAAAAGAAAAAAAAAGAAAAGATAAGCATTCCACATTTCTGATTAGCACAATGGAAAAATAATCGTGCCTGTTTTATGGCATAATGCTAGGCATTCATAGCACATAAGAAAACTCATTCTACCATCTGCTACAAAGCTTATCAAGTTTAGAATGATATTGTATTATTATCCAATCTGTTAAAGGAATCATCATCATCCAACAAAAAGAAAAAATAGATAGCTTTTAAAGCTACATGTTGTCATTTAAACAGGGCAGTAGTTGAGCTTTGTTTGAAACTGCAACTTAGATGATTCTTACCTTAATTAAAATATATGCATGAGATGTAAAAGTAATGAGTGTCTGGAACATATTCCAAACATGTGGAAAGATTTAGCCTTACATAATAAAGTCTTCAACTAGTACAGAAATAAGTGGATGAGTGGATGGATAAAGGGATGGAAGGAATCTTTAGCACTGCTCCACCACCTGTTTGCAGTCACCCCATCCACCTCCACATGTCTGAGAATATCAGGAGAGTCATACCAGGGTACTTGAGGAATTGTAGAAGACAACTGATAACAAGATTTTTTTGTTTGTTTGTTTTTTTGTAAGTAGTCCATTACAAACTGCAATGTGAGAAATTTATATTAATTTTTATGCAGAAGCATGTGAACAGTATTAAAAGAAGCCACTATTCCAGATCTCTCAGGTGAAGGTTTAGGGTCACTTCTGTAATACCTTTTTGTCAATGTAACTATTTTAAGCAAAGCTTATTCAGGAGAGTAGAGGGGAAATGACGATCTCTGTTACAGAATATCAACAATAGCATAGATGAAAACAAATGCCTCATAATCTTAAATTGTCTCAAACCATCCTTGACATTTTTATTTTTACTTTTTGAACACATAATATGTACATTACCACAAGTCTTTTGGTTGCTGATATTTAATAGGTTTAGCATATCACAAGTTACACACCTTGGGAAGGAGAACAGGCAATAATTACACCTGCTGACAATACCATGTCCTTCCCTGCAGAGCTGCCATAGCTAGGGAAGTGAAGAAGCCTTCTGTTATTTTGCTCTTGTGTCCTTGCACAACAACAATCCTGAGATACAGGTCTAGGTTCAGCTCGCTACACCTGCCTCTGAAACCAGTAGACTCTGCTTTATGGTTGCTGTATTATTAACATATATTTCTGTATTATTAACATATATTTCTACTGTACTCAGACATATAGAAACATCATAATTCTGTACCTTTCTGCTCAATCTCCAAAACAAACAAAACAAAAGCAAACAAAAACACCAAACCAAACAAAACAAAAACTGTGTACACATTTCAAAAATGTTTAAAGAAACATATGTTCAAGTTTTCAATACAATATTTCTTTCTGATACATAACTTTGTGATTCTGCCATCTTAGCATCAAGATTTTGTGCTATATTCACAATGATCTGGGATACACCTGTAAACAGGTTCTGGAGGTGAAGGAATTCAGACAATTTCAAAATGATTGAGTTTATTAACAACTCTGATATATTGCATGTTGATTGCATCAACATTAATTACTTTATTATTGTGAAAATTGTACAGCAATGAATTTTATTTTCAAATCAATTGTTTAGAAATTCTATATTTATCAATACAACAATTGCTGATCTAAATTAAATCTTAATTGCTTATCTTAAATCTAAACAATTCCTAACTTCATAGATTGTCTAAAACAAAACTATGATTTGAGCCACAATATTTTCTGGGAAATAATTAAAATACTTCTCTGTGAGGCATTCTTATTCAATCAGAGCTAAGGGACTATTATGAAGCTTATTTCACACAAAAAATATTCCCAATTAGCTACTTTCATTTTTTGGTATGGTGAGCACATAGTAGATATTCTTTTCATAAGCCCAATGACTTATGATTTAAAATATTCATTTCCATTTATAACGTCTATTTATTTTAGTAATACTTTTACTGAATCTTGAAAGTATTAAAAGAAATAAGAGCTTTTTAAAGATGAGTGGGGTTTCTTACTTGAGAATAGTTTGTATTTTCAAGTTCAATTCCTTAAAAAACATTGTTTTGACAAAACCATTGCTTTGACAAAAACATTGTTATTATTTTGAGGAATAAGTCCATAATTGCAGGTCAGGACAAGTTCACAATAAACTTTCTATTCAACTTATTCAGTATTGTAGTAATGCTTCTGCTGTTTGTTCGTGACATAAATCAATCTTCCAATTTCCAGGTGAAAATTTTAATAAATATTAAGATACATCAGAAGAGTTCTTTAAGTTAAAATATTAACAGTGACATTTTATTTTATTTTATTTTATTTTATTTTATTTTATTTTATTTTATTTTATTTTATTTTATTTTATTTTATTTTATTTTATTTTATTTTATTTTACTTTACATCTAAAAATAGGTGGATTTTTTGTTTGTTTGTTTGTTTAACACAGTGCAGTTCTATCTCAAATTTTCAGTTTAAAAAGTGGAAACATGTGTACTGTTTTGAAGTAGAGGCCACATTATGCCAGGGAAGGTTTAGGTTTAAAAATCAGGAGACATTTATTCTCAGAAAGAGTAGTCAGGCATTGGAATGGGTTGCCCATGGGTTTCCCATCACCATCCTTGGGGGTGTTTTAAGAAGCTGGACTTGGTGCTTAGGGACATGGTTTAGTGGGTGACATTGGTAGTAAGGTGATAGTTAGACCAGATGATATTTGAGATCTTTTCCAGCCTTACTGATTCTATTATTCTATGACGTGATAAAAAAAAAAAAAAAAAAAAAAAAAAAAGATAAAAAAATTGCATGCATTTTTACTCTCATTCCTTAAATTTTCAAATACATCAGTGTTACAAAAATCTTTCATACACTTGAAGGTTCAGATCCCTGCCTTGTGGTTTCAAGCTTACTGAGTGATTAGGATATTCTTCTCGTCTTTATTTCATTTTCTAACTCTTGAAAGCAAGAGATAGAACAAGCCACCTTTCCTCAGAATTTTGTATAGTAGTTCATTTTGACCTATAGCAAACAAACAAAAACAACTGAGATAAAACATTCATTTGTGAATATTGAAAAAGAAATAATTATATTGTTAATTATTGAATATAAACCTTGCTCCTTTGCATGTAGAAATGAAACATCCTATCTCTATCTCACAAAGCCTAAGTAGGAGAACTGTGTTACAAACAGATGAAACTAGCAGCTCTGTGACAAAAGACATTCTGGGTTGAGGCAGCTGTATATATTAGTTCACCAGTAATTTCTATAATAAACATGGTTCAATAGTTCCAGTACATATTTCCTGAATGTCTGTTTAGAGATCTTTGATAACCAATGTCAAATACATGAGAGAGTTTTCAAGGTGTCAAGTTCCTATATAGAAGAAACTATGAAAATCTTCTTAGTTTGAAAACATTTTTTTTTAATCTGTTTGCTTCTGAGAATGTGAATTCTCACCTAACTATACCTAGGTTGAGAAATATGCTTATAAACATACCCAAAGTACCCAAACTTTATTTTTGATAAACCTGGTTTTTGTGTCCTTCCTTAGTTAAGATCTGTGAGAATATTGAGAGTATTTGTAGACAATGAATAGCACTTTGCTGATACTTACTGTGAATTACAAACTACAAGTGTATGTATTAGCTCCAAAACCACAATTTCTTGCTCAGATTTCAAAGGTCTGTTTCACAATCCATTTTTGTGCACCTTTGGAAATGAACTTATTCTTTAAGTATTACAATCAGTTGAATCAAAGTTGTTCCGACAAATCTTACCCTTTTTATTTTATATGATCTAATATCACTCTCATTTTATCATCTAGAGTGCTTACTTACCATGACTTCAGAAAGCAATTCTATATTTTTATAGAGACATGCCTGTATGCTTTTATCTGAGGCTTTGTCAACTGTGGAAGTGCCTAGAGCAATTCTCAAAATTTTTATGCTACTATTGACTTCTGTTCAATTTTTCTATCTGGAGATGTTTCTTTCCAAGACTTTTGTTATGTCTGCAACAGCACCATGGCACAATTCATTTTTAATCATAATAAAGTTATGTTATTTCCCAGATGTCAGTCTGGTGTGTTTTTTTCTTTTTCTTTTCTGTTTTAAACATATTTGCGTTGAGTAGCTGAAGAATGTGAACTTCCCATTAACGTAATTATAATGAGAAGCTTATAACAGCAGGTGCTTTAATCATGTTACAGACAAATAACAAATTTTGGAAGAAGTGATACAATTATGCTGATCAAATATATGAAACAGATCCAAGAGCTTCACAGTTTTAATATGTCAAAATTCCAGTATTAAAATGAGCCTGAAAACCAATTCTTCTGAGGCAACTGAAGTTAGATGAATGAAGAAATACAGTTTTTAATGTGAGGAAAGTATTCTCTCTTTCCCTACATGCTTTACTTAATATGTGGTTTAGATTTTTACTAGCTTCGACTTCTAAATCAAATATGTATCTTTCACATAGCAATGGTGAAAGCTGCAAGTATGTCACTTCATTTTACAGTGTTCTGTAGTTTGGTGATATTCATGTCTTTTATTTACGTTTAATACTATAAGCAGAATTCCTTCACCCTTACGCTCTGAATCTCCTTTTCTCATTGGGAAGATCATTTATATAGGTTGGATTTAGTCTCAATCTGGAAATTGGTATTGCAGTTCTGCACTTTTGATTCTTAGCAATTGATTTTGAGCAGTTGCTGACCATGATTAACACTGGAAAAGAGAATTTAGTCACAAAACTTGAATATATTCAATCTGGTTCCATATTCTTGCAAGGCTATGTATTTTGTGAAAGTTTCAGTTCCTTTATCTCATCTACTATGGCCTTTCAGGCCAACACAATCACAGTGGTTTTGTGAATCTTTTCCTGAACACCTTAATTAAATTGAAAAGTATGCAGTATGTAATTTACTGCTGTGTTTTCTGATGGGGAAGTACACATTATTGATCTTACATCCAAGATCCCTCTGGTTCTGTTTGTTTGTTTGTGTGTGTTTTTATTTTTTGTCTTTTTTTTTTTTTTTAGTATAACTGTATGAATATGGTTGATCGATAAAATTCAGATATAATTATCAATACTCTTGACACTTCATTGTCAGACAAGCAGTACATATCTTTATGTCAAATGAAAATGCACCAATATCATGACACAGCTGAAACTCTGATGACAAGAGCTTCCTAAACCAATATAACCGTAACATGGAAGTTTGTTTTCTTAGAAAGAGCAAGTATAACAAGTTTGAACTACACTTTCATGTCAGTATATTAAAAAAGAGATGATGGTGAAATAAAATTATTTGATTTTCTAACTGGTAAGTAGTGTTATTGAAATAAACTGTGGAGATAAACGGAGGAGAAACCAAAAAAAAAAAAATTGTTCTGCATTCTCAAGTACATAAATCAAGATTAATTATTCTATATCCATGTTGGTTTGCTACACATGCTGTTGATATGAAAAACACTTTTAAAATGGTTTGTTCTCCAACAGGAAGGGAAAAAAAATGTTTGGATGTGTAACCACTGTTGATTCTTTAACCAGTTCAATGTTACAAGAAGAATTAGAAAACAAAACAAAACAACAACAATAACAAAAACTCAACTGAAGAGATCTTATTAATCTAATTTTAACAAAGTACTCAACAGTTTTTTAAAAAATAATATATATATTAACTATATATATAGATAAGTTGTATATATATATATATATTCTTTAGTGTCCTGGGAAGATGGAGTGGAAATAAAGGTTGTCTATTGTTAACTATCACTGTAGTTCATCAAAAACAATTATTTCCATCCTACTGCAAATTCTGACATCTTAAAATTTATTTTTATTATTTGAACTGAAAATGAAAGTGTAGATATTTTTTACCAGAGAAAAAAAAAAATAGAAAAAAATAGTCACCCAAATATTGCTGTGTTTCATTTTGATAAGTTTGCATTCCCAGGTAATAAAAATTATACAACATAAAATAATTTAAAATATCAGAGTGAAATTCAATAATAAAGTTCAAATGGAATCTCTCTCCCTTACTGGAGTAAGTGCATTACAAGCTAAAACGTGAAGGTAATGCTGATTTATTTCTTTTTTTTTTTTTTCCTTTAAAAATATTACTGATATATTTAAAAGTATTTTTTTTTCCTCTCCCTTTTGTAATAACATTTAGTAGATATGGGGCTGATTGCTGATACAAGACATATTATTTTCTCTGTATTTTTTTCTTTAGAATTTTCTTCCTTAGACTTTTTTTTTCCCAGAGATTTAGTATGTTTATACGATCAAAAGGTTCTTTTTTTTTTTTGTTTGTTTGCTAATGGGATACAAATCCTTCCAGTAGTGAAAGTCAGTGGAATCTGCAGACATCAATGAATATTTTGCCACATGAATCTCATTTACTTTCACCAGAACAAGAAATATTTTCTAAGTTTTCTTCCAATTCTAAAAATAAATATTTTGAGAAGATGTAAGATTTTTTTTTTATTATTATTATTTCATTTCTTACAAAGTTATAACTGGAAAGTTATTTCAACAACAACAACAAAAAGTTCTCAAGAAAAACAATGAATAAAATAAAATATAAAATAAAATATAACGTTTAAAGAAATTTCAACATAAAAATGCAAAAGATTTTATTTCAATAAGTAAATATTTGACTTTTAATTAGTAGACCTGGAATCACTTCAGTAAACACCCAGCTTTGCTTAGACTTCATTTTCAGCTACATGGATATTTCAACTGAAAATATTTACCCTGCTCTATTTCTGTGTTGTCCCCAAATACCCTTAAAATAAAGAAGATTGGTTTGCTTCCTTCTCAGCTTCACCCCTCCACACGTTGTTGAAATTATTAATTAGACAGTTTGCCTAAGTTTTTGCATAGCAACTCTATTTCCAGTTTCTGTAGCCAAAGATACAAATGTATAAGTTTCCATTTTGCAAGCTGGAGTTGGTAGCATCCATAGACACTTTTCCCATGAACATAGTTGATAAGCACATTTTATTTAGGAGGAATTGATTATAATGTCCTTTGAGGCTAGTCCTCTAAGTTTTTGAGTCCATGTGATTTTCATTTTTGCAAAGAAATTGGAGGCTGCTGGAGTGTAAAATGAGACTGATTCACCCCATTCTATTGTCTCTTATTTATTTATTTATTTATTTTCATTTGTCAAGTTATTCCTTAATCTATTAATTCCTCCTCAGGAATAATGACATTCTTCATGGTTACCCAGAGGGCTGGGTTAACTGTGTTGTTAGTTTTAGGTGCCACAGATGACTTGTCCTTTAGGAACAGCTAATATTTTGAACATGGATTGTTGAAGTGATTGCTTTTAGAAAGCTGTTTTCTCTTTCATTATTAGTTGTATTAGGATGGGTATATTATTCCATTCCAGTTCTGCATTTTCCAGTAAGTTGCCATTTTTGATGTCATTTTGAGGTTATGATATAGACTCAGATTCAGCATGAGCTCTTTGGGGATTCATTCTCTGCTTCATTACAATAAGAGTTTTAGTAGGAATTCTTTCTTCCCTACTAGAAGAGAAAAAGTAGACAGAAGAGAATCTTCCATGACTTGGGGTCAGCATTCATTTACAAAAAAATCCAATGCGAATGATCCTGAAGGCAGTAAATTTTTTCATAGAAACCAGTGCTATAACCTAGTGTAACAAGGTAGGAAAAACATTTAACTGTTTGTTCTACAACGTTTTTTGTTTGTTTGTTTGTTTGTTTGTTTGTTTGTTTTAAAGCCTTGTTCAGCTGAAAGACTTGACAGAGTGACATTGGAGAACAGGGAGGCTTCTATTATGTGAAGTGCAGGAAAAACAGATTTTATGTTGTTGTCCTTGTATGATTATGAATCTTTTGAGCACTGCTGAGAAATTTCAATGCCTCTGAGAAATTCTAGCTTTCTATCTACATTTGTTTGTCTATGTATTTGAGGGCCCAGCATGTCTGTCCTGAATGCTTCTGTGATTGCATAGTGGGATACTAATCAGAATGACCAGAATGAATACAGAGTAATGGAATGACCTTATTTCTAAGGAAAAACTGCACGAGATCACTGAAGGAGATGAAGTCTGCCTGCCCCCCTATGCTTCACTAGTTCATCTTTAAGTCAACTGCAACCTAAATCATAAATAGTCTCTTTGGAGAAATTTGAAGTTAGATGACATCAGGATGGCAATTACTGCCATCTGATGTTGTGGTATTTGCTCCCACATTTTTCACAATGGTGTAATAAAGTGCTTGAGATATTCATTGAGGAAATGGTGTATCTGCATTGTAAGCTCTGCTTAAATTTGAGGATGACATAGACTTTTTTTTTTTTTTTTTTTTTTTTTTCCTGAGCTTCAACGTTGTTGCTCAGTTCAAGTATCACATATCCTAAATGTAAAATAATGGGATGCAAAAGAAAGATACAAGAGGGAATCTGACTCAGCTTTTTATGGTGCTTGAAAGGGAAGGGTTCTTTTGTATTTTTGGTCAAATATAAAATGTATACTTTGTGTCAAGAGCGTTTCAAAACCTCTTCTGCCCTTTTCTGAGAGTTTTAGCTCATTCTTGTTAGGTTAGAATATCTTCAATAATTTTAACAGTAGCAGTAGGGAACATTCTTTTTGAATCAGCCTGCTGATTTTGGATATGGAAAATACAGGTTCAGTATCTTTTGGGATGAACAGAGCCTGGAATTTAAGTATTCCACATGGGACACACCTTGTGGGGGAATCAGACTGCAGGTTAAGGTATCTAAATGTAAGTCTACATATGTCTGCAAAGAGTTTAAGCTCCAATCATCCTAATGAGGTAGCATAGTCGGTGTAACCTGGAGCTGACTTTAGGGTAAACAGAATTTCTTTCCAGGTTTCCGTGGTTTTACTGACTGCATTCTCTCTCTGTTAGACATCTAGGCATTTGTTGGTACCATTGTGAATGACTAAAAGAGCTGAATCTTACCAGATATTTATCTTTCTCATTTTGCATTAGGTGTTTTAAAGATACCAAGACTTTTCCTGTCAATTCTCTACTCCACAGATATGCAAACTATTTTAATTTTTGCAGGTTTTCAGGGCCACCTGCTCTCCAAATAAGGAGTAGTTTTTTTTTTTTTACTTACTAATCTGTAAAGCTAGATGTACTAGACTATGTTCTTCTTATGAAACAAAACTATTTGTAAAACTGTGCATAAATTTCATAGATTGGATTCTACCCTTATTGTAGAGAGTGTCTTTAACATTTTATCTTTAGCTCTGTTAGAATAGCTCCAAAATTTTTCTGGTAACATTAAAGGCAGTTCTGCCGATGCCCTTTTTTTTTTTTTCCCTTCCTCTTTTGTGCTGATTATTGTTGTTCTTTCTTCCTCAGGAATATATATTTATATTTCCCTGCTGCCTCACAGTTCCCACATAATGTTTGCTGGATTGCATATTCTTTGTGGCTTCATTTGGTTTGTCTCTCTAGTGTGAGGTCCTGCAAGCAATGTTAATAGACCATCCTCCCAAGAGGAATTTATGGGTAATTTTCTTTTGTACCTGAAAGATTTATGATCAAAATATTAAACATGAATAGAAAACTGAATTAAATAAACCACACATCAATTCTACAGATGTATGCTGATTCATTTATATGTGGGTACAGCACTCAGAGACCCCAGTTTTAACTTCAAATTTCTAATGACTTATATTGGCAGGCTTCAATTTCAGCTAGGCACAAGGCTGGGTGCAAGGGGCTCTTGCTTTCAGCTCTATCAGTACCAACTTCTACAGTTTTTGATGAGGCTTCTGGGGACAGATCCAGAAAAGTTTGTGAGCTGGTATCTGTCTGCAATATTCAGACTACATTAGCAACTTCATTTTGCCAAAGCAACACTTAAAGTATAGTTAGTGGGCCTCAGCAGGATAATCCAAACCACCTAAATCAGCAGTCTAGACTACATAAGTAGACAGTAGAGAGTGGCAAGCCCCTCTGAGGATCTATGAGTACTTATTTAGGTTAGCAACCTATTTCTCTCCCTTGACTCCTTGGAGTGTACACATTTACTGCAAGTTTACTGTATATTGAGCAAGGAGCAGAATAGAGCCAGCCAATAAGAAATATCATCACCAGTCTCAGCTGAAATCTTAGAGAGAAACCCTTGCCTGGAACAGGATATAGTCTGATACTTTATTTTCTGCATTAAAAATTACAGTAACATACAATAAAACCACAGTTATTTTTGTCGCTTTTCAAACATGTTGGAAAAAAACTGACAGCACAAAGAACTACCAAAATAAGTGATTTTTAATTCTGTAATAATTCTTTCTTTTTTTTTTTTTTTTTTAAGAAAAACAGGAAATATTACTGTTACATGGATCTTCTCTTATTTATGCATTCTTGATTATATACACCACCAAGGATTTTCTTACACGTCAGTCCTCTCTGCCAGTTGTTGGGCTTTCTCCTGCTCTGCACACTTTGCTGTGTTATCTAGGTTACTTTCCAGTTTCATTCAGCACTTGACAGTCTTCTTATACTACTTGATTTTCACGCATACTGCATACAATTATTCTGACAAACCATTAACAGAGATTTTAATGTTGCTAACCTTGCTTGCTCTTCCTTCTTGCATGTCTCCACTGTTTTAGTTGACTCTTCCTGGTGTGTGCAAACTACACTTCAAACTCTCTCACAGCTAGTTTTCATAGAGATCCTGGATGTCAGAAAGCTCAGTTTTGTTTAGAAATTTTGAGTGTAGACTGTTAATTATTTCCAAGCATGCTCCTGTAAATGATAGCAAACTAACATCCTGTTCCCAAAGACTCACTGCTTGTCAAGTTATTTATAATAATATCTTCTAAATGTACTCTGAGGTTTATTTTAACTCTTTGCAAGTCTTTAAATAAATATTTTTAAGAAATAAGAATTTTACATTACTTTTTAAACTTACAATGTTATTTAAGGTAATATTATTTTACACTAGGTATTTCTTCTGAGAAGGAAAGCAAAAGCATTATTTTGTATAGTTTGTGAAATGAGATTTAAAGTATTCTTCCTTGAGATAGTGAGTGAAGCCATCACATTTCTTATGCTTTGTATTCCACTCTGTTACTACCAACATTGTATCCAAAGCAGAATTCAGGTTTCTGCTTTTTGTGTTACAGGCACTTCCCTGTTATCGCGGATTTAGTTCATCTTAAAATGATGATCATGTATCTCAGTGGTATTTGAGAGCTTGCAGTTGTGATTAACAAAGGTCTGTAGCTATTCAGAAGTGCACTGAACTATGTAATTAAACTTTTTTTTTTATTTATTTATTTTTTCTTTCCCCAGATTGGAGCTGAGTTTTGAAATAAGACTGTTTTGATTGAAAACTCAACTTTGTAAAATGGTTCCCCATGCCAAATCCACATTTCCAAAACCTGATGATATAGTTAAAGGAACTTGAGCTTAAACTATTAATGGAAGGACCTCGTTGCTGCTACTGTTTCAAACTCATTCAAGGTCCTACAATTTGTGATGTTTGCATATTTGTTTAAACTGTTATTTAAAAATACAAAAATGTCCTGACTATTCTGGACATGGACATTAACTTGAACATGAGTTAGTGATGCACCCTTGTAGCAAAGATAACCAATGGTATCTTGGGCTGTATTAGATAGAGCATTGCCAGCAGGCTGAAGGAGGTGATCCTTCAACTTTATTCAGCAGTAGTGAGATATCTGGAGTGCTGTGTCCAGTTGTGAATTTCCAATACAAGAAGGACATAACACCCCATCCCATCCTCTTTAATAATTTTATTGATGATTTGGATGAGGGAATTGAGTGCATCCTCAGTAAGTTTGCAGATGACACCAAGCTGGTGAAAGTGTTGATATACTGGAGGGTAGGAAGGACAGAGGAATCTGGACAAGATGGGTTGACGGGCAGAGGCCAATGGGATGAGGTTCAACATGGCTAAGTGCCAGGTACTGCATTTTGATCACAACAATCCCAGAAAATGCTACAGGCTTGGGGCAGAGTGGCTCAAAAACCATGAAGAAGAAAAGCATTTGAGGGTGCTGATTGATGCTCACCTGAACATGCACCAGCAGTGTTCCCAGGTAGCCAAGAAGGCCAGCGGCATTCTGGCTTGTACCAGGAACAGTGTAGCCAGCAGGACCAGGAAGGTGACCATTCCCCTGTAATCTGCTCTAGTGAGGCTTCACCTCACGTACTGTGTTCATTTTTGGGTCCCTCACCACAAGAAGGACATCGAGGCCCTGGAGCATGTCCAGAGAATGGCTAAAAAGCTGGTGAAGGGCCTGGAACCCAAGTCCTGTGGAGAGCAGCTGAGGGAACTGCAGTTATTTAGTCTATAGAAGAGGAGGCTTAAGGAAGACCGTATTGCTCTCTACAACTACCTGAAAGGAATGTGTGGGGATCTGGGGGTTGGCCTCTTCTTGCAGGTAACTGGTGATAGGACTAGAGGGAATGGCCTCAAGTTGCACCATGTGAAGTTTAGTTTAGAAATTAGGACAACTTTTTTCTCAGAAAGGTGGATAGGCCTTGGAATGGGTTGCCCAAGGAAGTGGTGACATCACTCTCCCTGGAGGTGTTTAAGGAAAGGTTGGGCCTGGTGCTTAGGGTCATGATTTGGTGGGTGGTTTCATTGGTAGTAGGGTGATGGTTGGACCAGATGATCTTGGAGGTCTTTTCCAACTTCAGTGATTCTATGATTCTATGATACTGGAGAGAGTTCAGCCAAGGGCCTCAAAGTAGCTTCTACCATATGAAGAGGGGCTGGTAGAGCTAGGACTGTTCAGTCTGGAGAAAAGAAGGCTTAGGGTGTGGGGTGGTTTCTTGGAAAACTGTAGTATTTAGTCTTAAGGGGGAAAAATAAGGAAAAAGTACCTACTTTAAAAATGCCTTTTCTAAGCATTTTCTAATTCTACAAGTTATAACAAGTTATCTGTGCTGATAAAATGTGCTTTCTACCTGTAAGAGAACAATATATTATTGAGTCCATAGTTTCCCTCATGTGATGTAAGCCTCTTTATTAGATTTCATATGCTCTTTGGGTAAAGTTACTAACATAGGTATAGTTTAAAATATTCATCTCAGGGAGCCACATGGGGCTAGAAGCAAATTCTGAAGTGCTCTTCAGAACAAGTAAAAAAAATTGTGAAAGACATAAATGTTCTGGTATTATCTCTGTAAATAATAAAGATATCATATATCATAAAGGAAGAAAGAAGTGATGATCAAATACTTTTTTGTTGTTGTTGCCTGCATTATTCTCTTGGTGGAGAAACTGGTATTAGATCTCAGTGGTATAGTAATCTTCCTTTAAAACTTAGAATATTCAGAAGTAATAAATCGAGTTACATTTTATCAGCCTAAGTTCTTCTTAGAACATACTGTCTCTGACTTAAACTTATCGACATTAAAAAGGTTATGTCCTTAAAGGTGCCTATCCTTCCATTTTCTGCTTTGTTCCTCCAGTTCAGGATTGACAGTTCAATTGATTCTGTTCTGTGACAAGAGTCAACCCCCTAAGCTCCAGTTCAATTAGTGCTTAATAAGATTTTACTTCCAAAACATGTGAATTCCCTTTAATCTTAATAGTACTGGAAAATCAACTGTGAATAGCAAGTGATACACAATCATGCTTGAATACATAAAATGGAAGGAAGCTGTGCAGAAGCACAGCTATTACATGATGTCCTCATATGATTTCAAGCATAGACCATAGTAAACAATGTTATTGGTTGAAGTGAAGATATAGGAGCTATAACTCTGAAAATTGGTATGGTTTTCCTTAATGCTTATAAAGAAGTACTAATAAATGGAATATGAAAATATTATATAAGTAATAACATATTCAGTAAGGTATATTATGTTATTCTATTGTGGTGGAATTTGAGTCAAAACCAACTCCTTGCCTAAGAAATGGCATCCAAAAGATCTTTTTTTCATTCTTAATGAGTGATATGTATGTCTTATGTTTACAGAGAAACTCTCAGAAATGTAAATGGAGTATAATCTGTTACAGTTTTAATAAGCTCCAATTACAGTGTCAAATAGGATAGCTAACTGGGCAGCAAATCCTATTTTAGTTGAATATCATGTCTGAAAGGTTTCAGCATCTCCAGTTCAGCAACCTCTGTTTTTCATCTCCTTTACATTTTCGATTGTTAAGTTTGAAGAATCTGATTGTAGCATAGTTGTTTATGGCTTCATGTTCTAACCTTTTCTGTTTTTCTTGGTCACAAGCTTACAAAATGAAGTGCTGTATCTGGCTTTGTCTGGAAAAAAAGACCAGAAAATTGAGCCTGTGTATACTACCAGAGATCAGTTACCTTTCTCATTTGATAAAAGGAAAACAGAGTACTGCAAAAATATTCAGCAATAGCTTTTCAAGATGCTATTATGATTCTTCACATCATTCAACTTAGCTTCCCAGGAATCCTGTTATCTTTCATTTTCAAGGAAAACATAGGGAGAAAGAAAAATGACCAAAGTCTATGCATGCACTGACATTATACTAGCATCTGGACCAGCTGTTGGAGCTGGGCTGGATGGGATGGTTGTGCTGCCCACTGCT
The DNA here is from genome assembly GCF_963932015.1 of Anas acuta. Lineage (NCBI taxonomy): Eukaryota > Metazoa > Chordata > Aves > Anseriformes > Anatidae > Anas > Anas acuta. The sequence goes on from NC_088979.1 coordinate 187,766,641, forward strand.
CCAGGACTGCTCTCTGAGGGAAATCCACTTCGGAAGGGAGACAGAGGTATCAATCATAGCATCTGCTGTAAGGACAATTACAGCAGAACAGAGTCCAGGAGTTAAAAAAGTACTAAAGCAAGGTGGTGTTGTAACTCTGCATAAGCCTGTACAAGACTTCTGCTCTGAATGGTCTTTATGTAGGAGCACATCTGTTTTCACTGACCGCAGAGGGAATCTAGAGAAAAGAGTCACATTCTGGATACATGACATAATCATATCTGAGCTATTTTGCCATATCCACTTCCAATCACTGTTGGAAGAAGGGAAAAGAAAGTATTGTTCTGCTTGTTCTGGCATAGTGACCCGCAAGAGCATTGTTGCTTCTAATACAGTAATTCTACCAAAAAAAAAAAAAAAAAGGAAAAGAAACTGAGAAAAGCTGTTGTATGGCTACAAATTTTCTGAGTACACAGAGAAAATGGATAATTTGGCCTTAAAGATATATATATAGATATAGACATAGATATTGTAACACTTGAGGCAAATTCTAGTACTTTGTAATCCAAACATTACATGATTCAATAGTACCTGCCTTCCAACATCCTAATACAAATACCACCAATCTCATCCTTCTCTTAGCAAATAGTTATCAGTGTATTGACACACATAGCGCTACTAATTCATAATTAGCTTTTCAGTGCCTTATGTATGAATATTTTAATACTAAGGCAATTTCACTACCTGATTGTATGGGATTTTTAAAGCCTAACAGCGTAACTGCTTGCAACATCAGCATTCATGAGACTCACTAAAGTTACTTTGGATTTCTATAAATATATATATATTTTTCTTTCTCTGTGAAGCATTATATTCCTATAGCAGTGAACAGAGGATAACGGTTAACATAAAAGTTTTGTATTCCAACACAAACAGGTATTTAGAGTAATAATATGAGACAGTGTAAAAGGTACAACCAATCTGTACAATATCATTCAATAAGTTCATGAATTAATAAACAATATTTACAGAAAGAATAGGGGCTTCCTAGAACAGTTTCTGAAGGTATTCCACAAATTAAGTATTTAAATATTTGCTATTAGCAAGATAAAATAATTTTATGTTATGCTGTGTATTAAACAAGAGTACATTAATTTTCATCCTGCAAAGCATAAAGGGCTCTGAATACCCAGACAAGGTTCAGTTCTAATAGGAAGAGGTAAATAGACTCTCAGTTACCTAGTTTACACTTGTTAGGATTCTTTTAAATGTATTCTGCTTTAAATTTAAATTAATCTTTCTATTATAAAATAAGTTATTTATATTTAATTTCATATATCCATCTGAAACTTGTTGGTAGCTATGTAAAATTGGAGAGGAATGAGAAAATTGGGTATTGTCTAGGGTGGTTGCAGACAAAGCCAGATATATTGCAGATAAAGGTCTGGCAACATGGGGTTCCTATAAGAATTACAATGGTGAGCTCTTTTTACAGAAGAAAGTAAGGAAAAGATGTTGCGATGTCATGAGGAGTACTGAGCAAAGCTGAGTCTGCTTAAGTAAAGTAACACAGGGGATAAAGGGCATTAGACACTTAATTCCACTGTTAGTTAAATAGTTTTTTTTTGTTGTTGTAGTTGTTGTTGTTGTTGTTGTTTTTTGTTTGTTTTTTAATGTGGCATGCCCTAGAGTGCACTTTTTCTATCATGTCATAACATTTTAGCCTAATGAGTCATTTCACTAATTAATTCTGTCTCTCTTTTATCCTCAGTCTGATTCCTTTTTCAGGTTTTCAGAATCCCACTCCATATGTGATATTTTTATATGGAAAACAACATGAGTCAGCCACAAATAAATAATGGATGTTAACTGTTGTGGTGGTTTTACCATGCTGGGCAGCTAAACCCCACAACCGCTCTCTCACTCCCCCTCTTTTTAGATGAGGAGGGGGAGAAGTAAAGCAAAGAACAACTCACGGGTTGAGATAAGGATAATTTAATTAAAGGGAAATAATAATAATAATTAAATAAAGATTATTATGAACTAAACAATTTAACTAAAGGGAAATAAAAAGGGAAAGGGGAAAAAGGAGGGGGAAAGGGAAAATAAAAAAAAAAAAAAAAGGAGGAAAACAAACAAATAAAACAAATGAAGGCTATGTGGAAGTGCAGAAGAAAGAAATTACTCTGTGCTTCCCACAAATGAGTGATGCTTGACCACGTCCTTGAAGCAGGGCCTCAATGCACATAGCCAGTGTTTGGGAGGAGGACCAACGTTTCCACAACGAAAGCCCACCCCTCCCCTCTTCTTCCTGTTTCCACCTTTTATTGCTGAGTGTGACATCACATGGTATGGAATATCCCTTTGGTTGGTTTAGGTCAGCTGCCCTAGTGATGTTTCTCTTCTCACTTTTTGCCCACCCCCTAGGAGGGTTAGAGAGAGTCCTGATGCTGTGCCAGTGCTGCTCAGCAGTAGACACAACACTGGTGTGATAACACTGCTGTTCCAACTACAAGTGCAGAGCACAGCACTGTATGGGTTGCTGCAGGGAAAGTTAACATTCCAGCCAGACCCAGTACAACTGTTTGGGTATAAATTAGTTTTAAAATTAACTTATTTAAATTTCAGAGCAAAATAACTTAAAAATATTAAAAAGATTTATTTTCTGAACTTTACTGTGATAAACTGTTATAAAATATGTACCCAGATTCTTCCATTAACTGTCTCCCTTGCTTTAAGCATGCAGAACAGTCACCTCACTCCTGTACACCATGTTTGTCAACTATTGTCTCTCCTGACCTTCATGTAAGAGAAAGTTAATAACTTACATTACTTTTTCACCAATACAGCCAGACTAAATGCAGAGCATCATCCTATGGGGCTTATGGGGTAGAGCCTGTGTGCCAGCCTTATTTTGTCAGGACATGCTCCCATCTTTACTCAGCTTCTTGAAGGCATAATAGTAAGTCCTGGGTTCCCTCTTTTTGTACCTACAGAAGAAAGCTGTACTGGATAAATGATGTATGTATCAGATAGAAAGTTAGAGGCTGGAATAGAGTTCATCCTCCTTGTGTTGATAAAGAAGTACCCTAAGAACATGGTCTCACTGATGACTTCTTTGTGGTACTGTGATTCTACTTGTCCCTAAATGGTGGACAGTCAGCTGAATATGAGCCAGCAGTGTGCTCAGGTGGCCAAGAAGGCCAACGGCATCCTGGCTTGTATCAGAAACAGTGTGACCAGCAGGGCTAGGGAGGTGATCGTCCCCCTGTACTCGGCTCTGGTGAGGCTGCACCTCGAGTACTGTGTTCAGTTTTGGGCCCCTCGCTACAAGAAGGACATCGAGGTGCTTGAGCGGGTCCAGAGAAGGGCGACGAAGCTGGTGAGGGGCCTGGAGAACAAGTCCTACGAGGAGCGGCTGCGGGAGCTGGGCTTGTTCAGACTGGAGAAGAGGAGGCTCAGGGGCGACCTTATCGCTCTCTACAGGTACCTTAAAGGAGGCTGTAGTGAGGTGGGGGTTGGTCTGTTCTCCCACGTGCCTGGTGACAGGACGAGGGGGAATGGGCTAAAGTTGCGCCAGGGGAGTTTTAGGTTAGATGTTAGGAAGAACTTCTTTACCGAAAGGGTTGTTAGACATTGGAACAGGCTGCCCAGGGAGGTGGTGGAGTCACCATCCCTGGAAGTCTTCAAAAGACGTTTAGATTTAGAGCTTAGGGATATTGTTTAGTGGAGGACTGTTAGTGTTAGGTCAGAGGTTGGACTCGATGATCTTGAGGTCTCTTCCAACCTAGAAATTCTGTGAAATTCTGTAAATAGTGTTGTGATATAATGACCACAGCCTAGTCCCTCATATGCCTCATCTGTCCTTGTGAGGGACTTACACTTGAAAAAGAGCAGATTGCACCTCTGTGTGCATGTGTAGCATAGTTATAATTTATGTCAGTGTGATTCTTGACAGAACAGTAAGCCTACATGCTTAAAAACACTTCAACCCCAGAGAAAAACAAACATACCAATCAGTATCAACCCCCTACGGCATACATTTATACACCAGAGGGAAAGACATTAATGGACAATCAGAGAATCCTCTAAGGCAGAGGAAGTAGACTGATCTCTCTTCTTAGAAGGGCTGCTGTGACAGTGGTCTTTGAAAACCAGAACTGGAGAGGCAAAGAGGAAAGGCACGCTGTGCCTCAGACCTTGGAGAAATTCAAGGAATTCTTTTCTCTCTCATTTTAGTCTGCTTAAAGCCACACTTCAAGGAACCCATTGGACTTTGTTGTGTGCTTCCTGTCTATGAAGGTTATTCCAACTGGACTTCCAGAGGACTGGAAAAAGTCTGGGTTTGCTAGTTCTAAACAAAAATTTTCATACCTGGTGGCACTATAAGACCTGGTACCCCAACTCATAAAAGCCTCACTGTAGCATACAGCTGCTGAGCTGTAGATCAGAACTTTCTCATTTTAGTGCTGGCAGACAACAAGGATTAGGCCCTCCTAAGCATTTGTCTCCTGAAAGCAAGGAGAAGAAATCAAGTTCACACAAGATTTTTTTTCTTTCCTTTTACTCAGAAGCATCACAGTGTTAAACAGTTGTTGTTGTTCTTCTAGGAGGAAATACCTCGTCACATTTTATTTGCACCAATACATATATTTTTAATGTAATATTCTGGTATAGATCTGCTGTTGGTAAGACTATAATAGCTTAGTTCTTCCAGAAGGCTATTATGGTGTTCTAATTTCATTTCAATTATAGAAATAACTCCACCCCTCCTTACATTTCATCATAATGCTAACAATAATGTTACACCCTCCATGCTCTTCACCTACCTCTGTTTCCTCCCCTTAACTGCTCTTAGAGGCTTTCACTTCTGTCCTTGACTTTACATTTTCTCACCTGCAGCTGACCCCGTGTTCTTAGAACTCCCTCCCTCTCACTCACAAGAGCCCCTTCACTGTCTCTTACCTCCTTCACAGTCTAACCTCAAAGAGCTCAATTTTCAGAAAAGACAAGATACAGAAATCATACACTGTGAGATCACTTTTATTTCAGTTTTAAAGATTTACATTTCGTTTCTATTTATTTCTGATATATATATATTTATTTATTTTTCCTGGAATAAGCAGATTAATGAGATTGAGTAAGCATGTGCTGAGACACAAACATGAATGTTTTTCATTAATCCTTGCTTCTTACTCAGGTTTTATGCCAACAGAACTGCATAAAGCTGCTCTATGAAAGTGGTGATGCCCAGTGTCGTGATTTAACCCAGCCGGCAGCTAAACACCACACAGCCGTTTGCTCACCCTCCCCCCTCCCTCTCTGGGATGGGAGAGAGAAATGGAAAGTGAAGCCCATGAGTTGAGATAAAGACAGTTTAATAAGACAGGAAAATAATAATAACAATAGTAATAATAGTACAATGATGATAATAGTACTACTACTAATAATGTGTACAAACAAGTGATGCACAATGCAATTGCTCACCACCCGCTAACCGATGCCCAGCCTAACCCCGAGCAGTCCGGCCCCCTCCCCCCGGCTAGCCACCCCTATATATTGTTTAGCATGACGTCAGATGGGATGGAATACCCCTTTGGCTAGTTTGGGTCACCTGTCCTGGGTCTGTCCCCTCCCAGCTCTTGCTGCACCCCCAGCCTGCCCGTTGGCAGGACAGAGCAAGAAGCTGAGACGTCCTTGGCTTAGTATAAGCACTGCTCTGCAGCAATTAAAATATCGGGGTGTTATCAGCACTCTTCTCATCCTAAGTCAAAACATAGCATTCTACCAGCTACTAGGAAGAAAATTAACTCTGTTCTAACTGAAACCAGGACACCCAGCAATGAACCGGTGACTCTCAAAGAGCAGTGGTACAGATTTCCATCTCCCACATCTCCCACAGGTCCTTCCTGCACACGTCCACTCTCTGGGCAGGCACTGTCTTACTGAGCTTGGATCCAGCCACTCAATTCTGCACAATTCTGAGGTCTTGTGCTTTGAATGGTGACTGTCATCAGTGATTTTCAGGAATTCAGTTTCAGGACAGCTGTCACAGTTATGCCAAGGATCTAGTGTTAACGTGAAGACCACTGGTACATGGGAGTTCTTCTTTCCTAGTTAGAGATGTCATAGAAACATGGCAGGAGAACAAGAAAGAGGAATTCCTTATGCATACACAGACTTTGGAGAAAAGTCTTAAAAATCCATGAAGAAAAAAAAATAAAATCTAGTGCTGAATACCATCTTGCCTGTCTCCTGCCACTGTTCCTTCTGATTCTTGGGTACACGTGGTATAGCATTTCATAACATCTTATCTTTTCAGCCTGGTCTCTTTAATCACAGTTGTGAAATCACTTCTGGTCTGCTTTTACATCTCTTTGGTATAATCTTATAAGATTTTGTTACAGGCAACACCTTAAGTCCCAAGAAGTCTCAGAAGCAACTCCGTTCTACCTCATAAACTTTTGTAAAGAACATTTTTTTTTTTCTGTAAAGAAAATCATTGTCATTACAGATGGAGTATTTGTTTTCTCTGCATGTGTGTTTTCAGCACTAAGGATCATTGATGCATCTGTTGTTGTGAGTTCAGTCCCAATGTCTGGAAAATGATATTCAGAAAAACATACCTTGTCAGGGTTTGCCAGGAAAGTCAATAGTTTTCTCTTGAACTTGCATCCTAAACTTGCTTATCCCATAGGATAATTCAAAGAGACGGAAAGGATAGCAGTTATCAACTAAGAGAGGGGAAAGATGAGAACTATTGAAGCTATCTGCCACCGAGAAAAATGTGGAATCATGGCCTTGTACATATTAATCATGATGGAGCTTACACTGTATGTGAACTTTACAATGAATATGGACTTTGTCAAACAAAGTGGAATTCACAATTTAATATAGAACTTAATTCCATAATATCTCACACCTGTGTTTTTTTTTTTTTTCTTCTTTAAAGTGTAGTAGTATCTAGAACGTCACTTTAAGGCACACTGCTCAATTGCAGCCCCTCAGCTGCAACAGCTGGCATACGGCAGAGAACTATAAGCAAGTGACTGCCTGGAAACCATGATTTAAGTGAGATAAATGTAAAGGGCAGCTGTCAAAGAACAGTATTTGTAAACATTTTCAAGAATTTTATAGCTATCAAAGCACAGGTGAATTCCTTTATTCTTTGGCTAGGCAATAAAATTTGCACCCTCTAGCAGATCTCAGTTGAAAGCTAAAAACCATTTGTAACTACAGTGCAGGAGATGAAGCTAGTAACAAATCCTAATGAAATGGATGTGCAATTTATTTTTCAGCATAGTGATAAAAAGTACTCATATAATCTTTGATCTTGAAAATTGCATTTTGAAGTTTAAGACCCTGAAAATATAAGTCAGTATATTTCAACTTTGAGACAAGAAGTTTAATTATTTGATCAAGGTAAAACATATCATCATAATAACACTTTAATAACATTTTTATTCCAGTCATGTCAAAGCAAGCACTTTAAAAGTGTTTATTAATTAGGACTTCTTTGCAATATCTATGAGGTAAGTATTATACCATTTTACACACGGCTAGGTAAAATAATTATGCATTTCAAACAGCAGACTCAAGGCTTTTATTCTCAAAAACAACAACAAAAAAGAAATTTTTGCTGTTCATAGGAATTAATACCTTTCAGAGATCATCCTAGCCCTGAGAATGCTGAGTATTCTTATGTTTTATGATAACTGAGGTATCCTGACTTTTCGTAGGTGGTGTTCTAAAGCTCTGGAATATAACTTTTGCATATTTGTATTCAACAAAACCGTTTAAATAGGTTATTAAAAAAAATAAAATAAAAAAAGGTTGTTAATCTCAGAGATCTGAATTGTTGATGTTGCTTCCATAGTTCAAAGCCAGGAATTTGCAAACATACAATAAAAAAGGCTGAAAAGCAAAAAACCCTGACAAGAAAGAGAAAAATGAAGACAGACTAGAAAATAGATGATTATATGAATAAATAAATGAATTCTGTATAAGAAAAACAAATGAAGATATGGGAATGAAGAGAAGGCAAACAAAGAAACAGTACCTTGAAATAATTTTGGAAATAGTAAATGAGTTTTAAAACTTGCTATTTATTATCCTATCTCATCCTTTTCTTCCTAAAATGTCTTTAAATGATGCAAGCAAGCAGATCCATTTCAAAACATCTTTATTATTCATTATACAACATGCTAACCCTATTGTGTACAGAAAAATGATGATGGAATATGAATATTGGTAATAGTGATCACACTAGAAATCCTCCTGATACTTCCCACATATGCAGTTTCAGTATACGAAGTATGATACCTCTGATGGTAACTGTGTAGTGTACCAAATTTCATTAAAAACCATGAAGGAATCAACATGGATACAACAAAGATCAGAATCACTTAATTTATATAAAATATAACTGAGCTGTACAAGCTTTAGAGAGGTGTAAAAAGATGAATCAAAAGGAACTAGAAAAATTGAAGGTTTGAATTTCTAGAAACTGTAAATTGTAACTGTTTAATTGTGATTTCTTGCTCTATAAATCTCCTTCTACACTGATAGCAGTAACATGTAATTCTTCCTTCATTTTCCTTAAAATCTTTGTAAAACAAGGAAATATTCTTATATTTTCAATTAATATACACAGGGACAACTAAGCACCTCATAATGAAGTACATAAAATTATCATAAGGTCCAACACTGTAAATTCCCCAATTTCTATATCCTGTGGTAGGTACTTTTCACTTTTAAATCTTCTATATGTTTGCATCTTCCTTGTCTACCCTATTTCTGGACATGTTTCCTGATTCAAAAACAGTGGCTCCTGTTCTTAAAATATCCTAGTACTTGTATCCCAAAATATCCCAAGAGCAACTCTCTTGGGAGACACATTTAAACTAAACATGATGAGGAGGGGACAGAAACTGGGGCTCTTGTTTCAGGGGAAGGGATCTAAATAACAAACCATTAAACAAAAGTTCATCATTTTAATACTATCAATGTTGACTCTAGGATTTAGCTGTTGTTTAATGAGAACTTAATTTAAAACATCAGTGAACATCATGCAGGAGTCCTGTCAATGGCTGTGTCCCAAGTATGAAAATTTATGAACATATGATTAATAACTGTAGTTGGCCCATAGCCAGAACATGCAGGAAGGTGCCCGAATTACATCTGCAGTCCATAGATCCCCCTGTTCTAGCAGTGCAGAATTCTTCAGACATAATTTAATCGCTCTCTGGGTCTTAGATATGTTTTTAGGTGCTTAAGCACAAGTTTACTTATGGTAACAGGAATGATTGCAACTTCTAGAGATCTGCACATATGCTATAATTGAGATATAATAATTTAATTTGTCTCTTTCTAAGATATGTATTGGTTTGCAACTATCTCTGTTCTCTAAAATAAAGCAATGTTATATATTTTAGACTAAGGTTAAAAGAATATGTGAGATATTCATCTTAAATTCCCACCTGTGTTTATATTTCACTTTCTTTCAATACCACCAAATGCACAGAGAACTAACTCCCCTAGAACAGAACAAAATGTTTTCATTTCTGGGAAGATAACAGCTCATCAAGGGCAATACAAACAAAAATGTCACAATTTAGTGTTACATAAAGCCTCTTTGTGTATGTGTATATGTATGTCTCAAATCCTAAAAAATTTTCTGTCTCATCACAGAGTGTTGCAGTGACTTGTTGCAAAAGAAAAACAATTTGCTAACCATTAATATCTGCAACAGAGACTCTAGAAACAAAACCACTTATTTGTTTATTTATAGAGAATTCTTGTTGCATTATTGAACTTGTTGGCCTCAAGTAACATAGATTTTAGTGAAAGTCAGATGAGGAAATCATAGTATGTTACTAAAAACAAAAGTATAGTATGTTACTATGCTACTCCCATTCATGAGGATATGTTTCAACTCCAATATGTAAAAATATACATTTTTTTCATAAAGTTTTTAGATGCTTACTGTGATGTAATCCAGAATATGATCAGACACAAGTAGTGCTGAAAGCTGCTCTACCCAATTAAAATCCATCTCTGATCATGTCACAGAGGTGACACAGATGTTCGGCACTACTTCATTTGCATACTCCAAGCTTCTCTATGAGTAATATGCAAAATGTCTGCCTGTCTCTCTACACCTTTAAACGTAACTAGAAAATAAACAAAACCAGCTGTGTTTTGATCATTTTCTTCCTTTCTCACTTTAAAACAAAACAAAACAAAACAATACAACAACAACAAAAAACACTTCTAGGTGATGGCCTGAAAACTAAAGCAATCTTCTGCTCTGCTGCTGCCACAATAAATACAATTTATTTTACTACTAGTATTGTATTTCAAAGAGTAAATTTTTAAATACTTCATTACTAAGCTTAAAGCATTAAAGGATAAGACTCAGAAGTCTGTTTCTGAAGTACGCTAAACACTCAGTTTGGAATACAGTTGGCACATGCCTTACACTCCTTTGTTTAAAGCTTTGTGAAATGGGTCTTGAAACCAAATATTCTTAACATTTGAAAAGTTTCTTTGAGGACCATTAAAAGAATATTTTTTGAGTGTTATAAAATAGCTATTCAGGTTTCTTAGACAAGAACTCAAATACAGCTTTGTCAACTGATTTAGCAGAGTTGAAAAGTTGATCAAGCTTCCTGAGGATCAACTTGTTAGTTAACATTGGAAATATAGTCTTAATCTCTCTTCTGCAATAGTCATTAGAGATGTATTGCTCAAACTGTATTTTCTTTTGCCTTTGAGAAAAACAGGTGAATTGCTATCTTTTGAATTAAGGATAACACTAGCAAGGCAATACTTATTCCTTATTGAGAGAGGCAGGAAACTCAGCCAACTAATAGTGCTAATTATGTTGTCACTTCATTATAATTTCTCAACTTCACACAAATAAGTGGAACTGGCATTGTGTAAGAGTTAAAAAGAAAGCAAAGTGTTTGCAGGCTAGTTAGAGTCTGAATGTGTTCAATCTGTTTCAACATACTGGAGACCCTAACAGCAAATTTTGAAGTATGAAATTAGCTGATAAATGATAAAAAAAAATAGTCTGAAATATTTACTATCTGTGGTGCTAGCAGTCATTCCATCTATATTAATTGGCACAGCCTTTCTATGCCAGATGGTCTATTGCAGGGAGTGAACATTACCCTCATGGTTTTATCCAAATTATGTATTTGGAGTTTAGATGAAAGCATTTTACTTTTTTTAGCAGCTGAGCACTGAGAATAATGTTTGTTCTCTTAATGCTACTATGGCATACAGGTAATGATATGTCATCAATAAATATGCATACAAAGATCTTGCTGGATTATAAGCAAAGATATGTATGATATATTTGTGAGTATAGCTCTCAAGACTGGTGTCCTATTAATATCAGTGTTTACTTCATCTTTCAGAAAGAAATTCTGCTGTAAGACAATAAATCAATTACTAGAGATGAAAGTCACTGGTAAACGTAACCATTTATCATCTTCACCAAATCTAGATATTTTGGGGAAGACCCTCACTGAAATATTGCCATAAGCGTATCTTGTTTTAGGCTAACATCAGTACAGGTGTTATTTGTTCCCCTCTATGACAGATTTACTTCCTGAAGGTAGGCTGCTCCAGGCACTTGTCCCCCAAGCACTGTGATATGGCAGCTCAGCTGAGAACCAGACTCACACAGATCCCTGACTGACCCTAGCCTCATCACACCGTGTCAGTCATATAAAGAGAAGTGCCCTTAAGAGGATGGTGGAAAGGAAGGGACTCTGTAATTCAGCAAGAAGATGTGGTAGGAAAGGAGGTTGGATGGATAGCCCCAAGCATGGTTGCCACTCTAAGGAGTGAGACACCCCTGAAGGTCTAGGTTTTCAGTCATTTATCTGATAGCCTTATTAGACTTCATAGTTTATGAAGTTTTTAATGGTCCCTTTTAAAATAAGTAAGTAAAAAAGGTGTCAGTTTACTTCTTGTGATATAGCTAAAAGTTTTCCAACACAGACTTTTCATCAATCAGAACATAAGAACACAGCACATGATGTGTAATCAAGAGCTGGAAGCTCTATGCAGCTTAAAGTGTGTTAAAAAGGTGGGATCATTTGTTCACATACATACACTCAGGGGATACAGTGGGAAATATAAAAAGAGATAGTCATGTTGGCATGAGCAGAGAAACTTAAAAAAGAGGAGGGAGGTAGATGAAAAAAGACACGAGAGTAGGATGTCTCCTGCCAAAGGAACTGCAGGAAGATAAATACACAAACAGGAAGATAAATAGATAAATGAGGAAAAAAAAAAAAAAAGCAAAAAAAAAAAAAAGCTTGTGCAAGCAAACTAAAAGAAAGCCAATGGATAAAAAGGGAACAGATGGTGGGAAGAATTGTTATGGAATAACATAGCATGGGGAAGAGATGGAAGATTTAAAGGTGAAGGTGAAATAAGTAAAGAAGTGCCAATGATGTTTGTGCTTCTTTTTACTCAAAATTATTTTGCTCTAATTTAGAATAAAATAGTAGAAGAAGGCCAAAATCATCAGATAAGTCATATATCAAGTATTGTCCTTTGGAAGAAATTTTAAATCCTGGAAGTTAAACTGACCAGAGCCCTCTCTTCAGCAGGTGAACAGACTCTGGAGACACTCAGTATTCTCCAGTGTATTTTTATCTAAAAAATAAATAAAATCAGTTAAAGTTTGAAGATCCTAGCAAAGATTGCACAAGAAGATTTTCACTGGTCTTTCTGAAGAGAGTTCTGTGGTTACAATTACGGAGGTTTTAAGTTAATTGTAAATATTTAAATAAAAGAGTCATTGAATAGCTACATCTTGTTTTCTAGCTTGGCTTATGCTTACCTCAGAATGTTGACCTGATGTAGTAAGTGACTTAGGCTGGAAGGGGGTCAGCAAAGGCAAAAAATGTGAATGAATGTAAACTAGTAAACAAAGTGATGACTCGTGAATAAAAAACAGGCATGATTTTAAAGGTCACTAGACCCAGTAAAACTGCATGTGTAACTCTTGTATAGCTGGCACATACAATATGCAGAACTGCCATAGGGCAATTACTTAGGTATTCATCTGCATGAATAATTCTGGTCTCATGTAGCACACAGCCATACTAAATTACATAAAGAAAATGAGGCATATTCTCAGATCCATAGTCAGTGACTTTAGCACATGACGTCTACCTCTTAAAAAAATTCTGGCACTCTTTTTACCTCTTAACCCTCTTGGAAGTATGAACTATTCCTAGAACAAAGCTCCAAAAAAAATTCACCTTTGCAATCTGGGTATTAAGGAAGGCTCTCTTTTCTGGCAAAGGTACAGGACTGTCATTTTCTAGTATGCACTCATAGGTCACTTTTGGATAGCTTTCAGCCTGGTGCATTAAGATGATTTCAACATTTTATTCAGATATGCTTTGTTATTTTAATTGTGATATTTCTTTTTTTTTAATATATATATTTCATTTTTTATTTCCCCTTTTATTGCCACTTTTATCTCTGGTACTTAGAATGCCAAGACATATCATCTTAAGAAAAATAAAAATCATTATTATATTCTGTCTCACTAACATTTGTGCTTTCAACATATAATAAATACTCAGATGTGTTTGCTGTCATTAGCTAGAATGGGAAGACTGTCACAGAGAAAAGGAAGACTTACTTAATAACAGCAAGGCCAAGCTTCCGTTAATATTATGGAGCTAAGCAACCTGTTATTTTCATCAAAGGCACAGCAGAGATCAAGCCTAACAATCTGGGGGTGAGGTTGTTTTTGTGTGCGTGTTACCGGGAACCTTAGGATTCTTACCAGAGCTCATATAATATGTATGTGAAGTTTATGGGATGTACAATATTATCATAGACATACAATAGACCATACACACCCCCTGGAAAACATCCTTTGCTTTTGAATATCTAATACAGATGGAGCCAGTCATGTTCAATGTGGTATGGATCTGTGCATTCTACCCCTTTTCTCATCTGATAGTCAACCTGCAGTCCCCCCTTCTTTAAATAAAGAAGGAGAAACCACATTTACAGTGAGATCAGAAAACATGCTAGAGGGTTTTCAAACAATGGTAGCTTGTTATTACTTTAGTTTTGTTCCCTTGTCCCCCCCACACACAGAGGCGGTGAGGGGCCACAGATGTCTGAGAGACTAAGATTAGTTTGCTGTTTTATTAAATGTGTCATTTCCGGTTTCACTATTCTCAATTACAAAATGTGGATTTTGGTCATAGTAACTGCTCCTTGAAAAATTATCCTAAAAATGGTTTACAAAGGGAATTACATATTAATCTATACTATGAACTTATACAGATCAAAAATTCTGCAGATACATTCCAAATTAGATATTGAATGTTAATGTTTTGCTAAACTTCCCAGTTATTTTCATATGTTTTTTTTTTTTTTTTTTTTTTTTACTTAATTCACATGTATGAAATATTTTATATTCTAAATTAATTACAAATAAAAACGAGGAATTTAAAATTTTTAACATAGTTTCTTAGTAACTAGATACCATTCATTTATGATTCCTGAAAACTCTTTAATACTCCATAACCAGTGCTTTATTGTCTTTTCTTCTCTATTAAGAAAATGCATTCCATATTCTTCTTTTGTCTTCCTACTGCCACTATTAGATCAGGAGAGAAAGAGTCAAATTAATGGGCATAACTTTGCTACATATGAAGCTTAATTCAGCATCAAGCTCATACCCAAAAGCAAGAAGGTAAATTGAAATGGCAAGGTTTAAATTCAATACATATTTATGTCCAAGATTTCACTGATAAAAATATGAAGCAACTTGTGTATTTATAGAAACAAAACAAAATAAAAACTTATTTTTCCCACCCTTATTCATCTTCTCTCCTCTTCATCCAGCAAAATTCCTTTAGGAAACAAGATATTCTACTGCACATATTTATCTCCCTGAAGAGATACTGAAGAAAAAAATATGTGACAGATGTTTGTCACATTGCTTAATGTACTACTGGAACACATTCAGAAACTATGGTGATGAACATGATATAAATAGTGTATAAAGAACAGAATCCCAAAACCTTTCCTCTGAGAAAATGCCCATTAATTTCAATTAGAACTTTTCCTGGGAAATGATTAATATGGGCTGATTCCCAGACTATAGTTATTTTTAGTCTATTTTTAAATAAGCATAATGCCACCATAATGTTATTCTTAAAGTTTGTTCCCCCAAACTTTTCACTTGTTTTCTCAAAAAAATAAATGAATTTAGTAAGAAAAATGTACATGATAAATAGCAGCATCACAGGTAATAACAACCCTGGAAGTTATACTAGCTCAGTCAATAAACAATATGCCTATTATCAATTCATACTACCTGTTGGCCAGAATGTGGTCAGAACAGTAGAAAGACTGTATGAGGTCAGACTAAAGTGTTCAGATGAGGATCCTGCCTCTGTTCAGTGTGCATTGGATGATATAGTGAGCAAAAAAAAAAATAAATTTCTATTCACATCCACTTCTTTTTTGGCATTCCTCTCATTTCCCTCCTATCTAGATAGAGGAGTCCTAGCTCACCCTATGTGTCTCAGTTTTGTCCCATTTGGAAACAACTTCACATCTTTAATTTTTTTTTTTTTTTGTTTTAACCATTTTGTGGATCATCTCTAATATATCTATTTGGAAAAGGGAAAATGATGGACAAAGCACCCATGGTGTGCAAAGTTTTAAAGGTGAACCATGATTTATTCAACTGAGTAAATTTATTTTGATTATGTTATCTTGTTCTCAGTTTTCTGTATTTTCTGAGAATTATTATTTTTATTTGTAACTACTAAAATATTATTTATTTATGTATATATTTATTTATTGTTATTGTCTGGTGTTGATCACAGGAGTAACATTTTTGTGAAACTAACTCTCATTATCTCCAGAGATTTCTTCTGAGTGATAATGCTTATCTAAGAGTTCATGGTTTTGTATGTGAATTAGTGAATTGGTGTGGGTTTTATTATTTTTTTTTGTTTTGTTTTGTTTTAGTTTTGCTTCTTGTGCTTTTTTTTTTTTTTTCTGTACTGAATTTTACCTACTATTTTATTGCCCGAACGGCCTCATAAATTTCTTCAGCAATTCTTCACAGTCAATCTGTGTTTTTTTCTTATTCTGAATAATTAAGAGCAAACTTTTCCAACTTCTTACACAGACTTTTTCCAGGTCATTCATGAAGACCTTAAACAGCATTAGTCCCACCTTAACTACCTGTGGAATTTCATAGGGACCTCTCTCCTTGACAATAATTAATGTTTTATTCTTTTTCTCTGCTGCTGTCTTTTAACTAGATACTTTTATCCATGGAAGATTCCCCACTCTTCATCTCTGATTGCTCATTTTCTTTAAAAGGCTTTAAAAATATCTACTGTCAAAAGAATTTCATTGTTATTTTCAAGTATGATGACTTTGTCAAAAAATGCTAAAAGATTTTATTCACAGACATTCCCCCCACAGAAATCATAACAATTTTTCCAAGTGGCTTGTATTTATCTAGATGTCTATTAATTATGCTATATGTTTTGTCTTCTAATTTAACTCATATGTAAGTCAGGTTTAGAGAAACAAGCTACCCCAATCTCCCCAGAAACTCCTTGGTATATCATCTGCTGTGGCTACAGTGACATGCTGAAAGGTTTCAAAGAACAAGGAAGAAATTCTGACTAGATTTTACCATTTGCCTGCTAAGGTGAATTTGAGCATTTATAGATAGAAATGGAGTACTACTAATAATAAATCATTGACTATTTTGACCAGTGTGTAAATTGCAAAATTTATTGCAAAATTTATATAGCATGAAATCTTGATTCTGGACTGTTTTTCAAAGAATGTGACTGTGATTACTCTATTTTGTTCTACGCCTACGTTCCATATGCCGTCCACTTAGGGTACTTAATACAGAAGCCAGAGCACACCTGTAGGATTTGTTGTTAAAGTTTTATAGACACTGTGATTATTAAGCTCTTGAAACAGGTATCAAAACACTTTACTAAGATTAAAGCATCTCTGGAGATATATTGGAGCATGCTTTCAAGTGGCTGAATGTGTCCAGCATTAAAAGTCTATGCAGCTGGCCAGACCTTTTACACTGTTGTTGAAAACTATGCTAGATGCTTATGAATTATTTTTGATCCTTCTCCACCATTCTTAGTTTCAGAGCTGGAAGAGAAAACCATGTTCTTGATTCCAGCACAGCACTTTGCTTTCATTAAGATACTCTGATCAGAGCACAATAGTTCACTTATTTTCACTTAGAAAGCACAATATGTATGATGATTTTCAGCAAAATCCTATTAAATATACACATTCCTTAGAAAAGTCTATTTTTGCATTACTAGTAGGGAAAACAGATGTGTGACATAGAAGGTCCCATTCACACAGGTTTTTTCCCTTTTGTAATAATTCCTGTTGAGTGTACTGACATCTTGTGGCTGGATATTTGAAATGAGCCGTGTGTGTCAAAGTGAGGTAATTATTGCATGGCATGCTGGGATCTTCAGCTTTTGTTGGAGACTTCTGTAAAAGGCCCCATGTTGAGGAACATCTTGAATTTAATTACACATAGTTAAGTCTTCCTGAGCTGTTTTTTTTTTTTTTTTTTTTTTTTTTTTGTTTTTTTTTTTTTTTCACTTCAAACCTCATAATCTTGTGGGCAAAATTAACGCTCTCATGTACATTTATTATCTTAAAGTCACACAGTCATTAAATATCTGTGCCCAAGACACAGGACAGAGCTCTAAGTATGATAGTAATTGCAAGAATTCTGGCATGTGTTTGGCAAACTGAGCTGCTCTTTGATTGGTTCTTGGCTTTCTTTTGTGGCCAGATGTTGGTAAAAGGAGGGAATGTCACTCTGCATTTATTTATTTATTTATTTATTTATTTGTAATTTTTTTCACAGTAATCGGAGTAGAGAACTGTGCTCTAGTTCTTTGGAGTTCTGCAGTCTGGAAATGACTTCTGTCACTGATATTTCTGGCCTTTTTTTTTTTTTTTTTTTTTTTTTTTAACATTCCTACTCTTTTTGCTTTTTAAAAGTTTAAATAAAGTATTCACTCTCCCCAAGCTTTAAAACTTGTCTTCTTTCTTGCCT
The DNA here is from genome assembly GCF_963932015.1 of Anas acuta. Lineage (NCBI taxonomy): Eukaryota > Metazoa > Chordata > Aves > Anseriformes > Anatidae > Anas > Anas acuta. The sequence goes on from NC_088979.1 coordinate 187,784,759, forward strand.
TCTTTTTCTAGTTGCATTTTTTTTTTTAACCTTTGTTCAAGTGTCTTCAGCAGCAATCTCATTGTGCACATCTGCAGTACAGCAACTGATTCCTTAACAAAATTTGTTAAGATTTGTTTTCTTCATTCTTCTGTCAGTGAAAAAGGAGAGGGGCAGAGACCATGTGTATAGCTCATAGGAACTTAATCAAGCTGTTTAGGGTTATTATGAAGACGATTTCCGTACTGATGGCCCAGCATACAGGAGAACTGCAGGTGTCTGTAGAACAGAGAGACTTTCAGCCAATAAAGCAGAATCAGCAGCTCTTTGGGGGTTAATATGATGCTTCTGAGGACAAAGGAGAGAGGTTCTGCAGGTAGTTCCTGCCTCAAGCATAAGGACTGGCATCCACTGCACTCAGCATGAGAGTTAGGCACAGTAAGAGAGGCTCTATGTATACAATCTGTCTCCCTCGGTTTATGTTCATGATTCATCTGTGCCAACATATTCTTACGAACACTATGCTCCACTATGTTATTAAACATGAAACTGTGTACATAGCTTCTGGGATTTGTATATACATCTCATAAGAAGAAAATGAGTGTTTCAGTGATATCCTGCCCATATGGCAGGTCAGCATGTATTAGTCTCCATTTTTTTGATGGTCTTGTTCTGGAGAACCATTCAGAGACTTTATCTAGCCAGCACTACAGGAACTTTCCAAGCAGGAGAGGATATATTCACATATGTTTCATAACGGTTTGATGAAGTTTTCAAAAACGTGCTGTATCAGAAACTAGAAGAAAGGCAATATAATCAAAATGTGATGTAGGTTTGGCATATTTTCCATACAAGTGGAAATCTTATAGGTAATAACTTGTAAAGGGTACTTATTTATTTATTATGGATAATAGAAATTATCCATAAGTGACCTAAAAATATTCTTCTTTTTAGGCCATAGTGAATTATTATGATTAAACCCAGGAAAAATCTTAATGTTTTCAGATTTTCTAATGTGAATCTACTAGTTAAAATATCGGAAGTTATCTGAGAAACTTAAGAAATAAAGTTGTTTCTGAGATCAACACAAGAATTAAAAAATAGGCCTCAGAATAATTGTAGACATCCCAGCAAAATTGTTATAACACTAGTGACACTAAACTTGTCTGCCTTCGATGCTTACTGATTGTATGATTAGGAACAAGCATGTCTACTAGGAAAATATAGTCAAGTGAGATGCAGATAGAATATCCAGGTAAGTTCAAATGAATTGTTTCATACAGTAAATAATGTGACTCTTATTTTTTTTATTTTATTTTATTTTTAGGCTTTGTGGATAAGATCATATTTGAAAATATTTATTTTCTTTTATATCTGTATTGATGTCAGGAACATCTAATCTATATCCTTGACTAAGTGTATGTTCACAAAAAAATGTTATCCTCAGTTGAAGGGCTTTACCAAGATCCATAAAGAACCTTGTCATTTTTTTTTGTGCTGGGACAGAGTTAATTTTCTTTGGAGAAGCTCACATGATACTGTGTTTTGGATTTTTGATGAAAATAATGCTGATAACACACTGATGTTTTTAGATGTTGCAGAGCCAAGGACTTTTCTGCTTCTAGTGCTACCTAGCAAGCACAAGGAGCTGGAAGGAGAGACAGCCAGGACAGATGACCAGATGACTAACCAGAGGGATATTCTATACCATGCTCAGCAATAAAAGATGAGGTAAAGAAGGAAGAAAGCAGGGGGATGTTGAGAGTTATGTCATTTGTCTTCTGAAGAGAACATTAAGAGTGATGAACCCTGCTTTCCTATAAATGACTGAACACCTGACTGTTGATGAGATGCAAATCATAGAATCATAGAATATCCTGAGTTGGAAGGGACCCTTAAGGATCATCAAGTCCAACTCTTGACACCACACAGGTCTACCCAAAAGTTCAGACCATGTGACTAAGTGCACAGTCCAATCTCTTCTTAAATTCAGACAGGCTCGGTGCAGTGACCACTTCCCTGGGGAGCCTGTTCCAGTGTGCAACCACCCTCTCTGTGAAGAACCCCCTCCTGATGTCAAGCCTAAATTTCCCCTGCCTCAGCTTAACCCCGTTCCCGCGGGTCCTGTCACTGGTGTTAATGGAGAAAAGGTCTCCTGCCTCTCGACACCCCCTTACGAGGAAGTTGTAGACTGCGATAAGGTCTCCCCTCAGCCTCCTCTTCTCCAGGCTGAACAGGCCCAGTGACCTCAGCCGTTCCTCATACGTCTTCCCCTCCAGGCCTTTCACCATCTTCGTAGCCCTCCTCTGGACACTCTCCAACAGTTTCATGTCCTTTTTATACTGTGGTGCCCAGAACTGCACACAGTACTCGAGGTGAGGCCGCACCAGCGCAGAGTAGAGCAGGACAATCACCTCCCTCGACCTACTAGCGATGCCGTGCTTGATGCACCCCAGGACACGGTTGGCCCTCCTGGCTGCCAGGGCACACTGCTGGCTCATATTCAACTTGCTGTCTACCACGACCCCCAGATCCCTCTCTTCTAGGCTGCTCTCCAGCATCTCATCGCCCAGTCTGTACGTGCAGCCAGGGTTTCCCCGTCCCAGGTGCAGGACCCGGCACTTGCTCTTATTGAACTTCATGCGGTTGGTGATCGCCCAGCTCTCCAACCTATCCAGATCCCTCTGGCCTTTCCACCCTCATTCAAGTCCACAACTCCTCCAAGTTTGGTGTCATCAGCAAACTTGCTCAAAATACCTTCTATTCCTACATCCAGATCGTTTATAAAAATATTGAAAAGTACCGGTCCTAAACTGGAGCCTTGAGGGACCCCACTAGTGACCGCCCGCCAGCCTGATGCAGCCCCATTTACCATAACCCTTTGGGCCCTGCCCATTAGCCAATTGCTCACCCATCGTATGATGTTTTTATTTAGCTGTATGGTGGACATTTTGTCCAGTAGGATCCTATGGGAAACCATGTCAAAAGCCTTGCTGAAGTCCAAAAAAATCACATCAGCTGGTTTCCCTTGGTCCACCATACAGGTGATCTTATCATAAAAGGAAATCAGGTTAGTTAGGCAGGACCTACCCTTCACAAACCCATGCTGGCTGGGACCAATGACTGCTTTGTCCCCCAGGTGCACCTCAATAAGTTTGAGAACCATCTTCTCCATGATTTTACCAGGCACTGACGTGAGAATGATTTTACCAGGCACTGACGTGAAATGAATTATTTGATTTGCTTTGCTTGTGTGCTCACCTTTTGCTTTACATAGTGAACTGTCCTTATCTCAGCCCATGAGTTCAGCACCTTTACCTTTACCTTTCTGATTCTCTCCCCCTTCCCAGTTTGGGAGAGTGAGTGAGCAGCTGTGCAGTACTTAGCTGCCTGCCAGTTTAAAATCACAACACACCTAAGTACCTTTAAAGGTATTTTAAAAATGTCCATGCATGATTGAAGTCATTTTATACTTTGCAGAATCCTATGTACTGGGAAAAGGAACCGTATAAGTGTAGAAACAGTAGTTCTGAAAGTTCATTTGTGGTCACATCTGTTTAACTGCTTCATTAAAGTTGCTATATTAAACCCTTTATCAACTCTTTATAAATTCTATTATTAACTAAAAATGTCTATTTCATTTATAATGCACAATATGTAAGAAAAGAAGAAAATACACTTTCCCTCTCCTTTCCAGTATTTCACTGAGCACTTTTCATTTTATTTCCTAAACTCTTTAAGCATTACACATTTGATATAAGCTACATCCTATACTCTATTAATATTCACTTCAAGGGTTTTAAACATAGTTTTGGAAGTCATCCCTATAAAAAGAATCACAGTTGAAAATTCCAGCACAGCCTCAAAAAATTCATACTACTGCGAATAGTTACCCTGAGGCCATGCATGCTGGAGTGAAACCAGTCATATCAATCCAAGTTGTGTCACACCTGGTGCGTTTTTCCTTATTGTGAACCTGATGAAAAACAGTTTTATGAACATTTTTTTCTATAGTTTTAAACCCACTTGCAGTTAAGGAAGTATTGACTTTTCCTACGCTTACAACAGTGTAACTGCTACCTAGAGGTGGGTGGTGCAGTTTGTTCAAACAGAGAGTTGTGGCAACAATATTCAGAATATTCCTTTCTATCCTGTAAATGAAATCTTTACATGTTTCAGCTTCCACAAAATGCCAGTAACTTTTATCCTGAACTAAGTGTGATGTGACCTTGAAATCAAAGCTGAAGATACCTCTGCCTTCTGCATTTAGTGGGTCCCCTATAAGATCAAAATATTTTAAAACCCTCAAAGAATACACTTTGCTTAAATAAAAAGCAGAAATTCATTTTTTTGAGTAAGGAAAACTTGTTTGTAAACATCCTTTGTCCAACTCAATGAGCTTCTAAGGAGCATCCAAAATATTGCAGACCTTTCTAGACCCAAGGTGTCTTTCTTTCAGGAAGGATGCTCTTTTAAGTCTTTTTGCTACATGTTTCTCACCGTAGCTGTATAATGTACTTTTGTGAACTTCAAGCTCTTAACTAACTCAAGACTGTTAACTAACTTAGCCACACAGTCTCTGAGGTACTGTGCCTTGGAGTATACTCAGTGTCGTGGTTTTATTTTGCTGGGGAGTTGAACTCCACCACACCTGCTCTCTCATTCCCTTTCCATAGAAGAATGGGGGGAGAAGAAATTGTACTGGAAAAAAAAAAATAAATAAAAACAAACAACAAGAAACACACCTCATAGGTTAAGATAAGGATAATTTAATTAAATTGAAAATGAAGAGGAAAAAAAAAAAAGAAAAACAAACAAACAAACAAGCAAAGGCTGTGCAGAAGCACAAAGAGAGCGAGAGAAAATAAATTACTTATTTCCAATGTTTGAGCGATGTTTGACCACGTCCTGGGAAGCAGGGCCTCAATACTTGTAGTGGTTATTTGGAAGAACAGACATCTTCATAACGAGAGCTCCCCCTCTCCTTCCCCTTCCCTGCCTTTTATTGCTGAGTGTGACACCATATGGTATGGAATATCCCTTTGGTCGGTTTAGGTCAGCAGTCCCAGTGATGTCCCCTCCCTACCTTTTGCTCAACCCTAGCCTGCTGGCTCTGGGTAGGGTTTGGAGAGAGTCCTGATGCTGTGGCAAAACTGCTTGCTCAGCAATGGACAAAACACTGTTGTGGTACCAGTGCTGTTCTAGCTACAAGTGCAGAACATAGCACTGTGTGAGCCACTTCAGGGAAAGTTAACTCCATCTCAGCCAGACCCAGTAACTCCCTCAGGGAAAAAGTGTATCCCTTTTCCTCCCAGCACCCTTTACACCTAATTACTTTATTAACAGAATGGAAACAACTACAAATGCATGAGAAAGCAGATGCTACCTGGCACTGTCAAACAAACAAACAAAAAACAAACAACAATAATAAAAACCCTAGAAGATATGTTTCTTTGCTTGTTAGCAGCCCCAAAACAAAGATGGGTGAAATTAGGATCTGGAAAGACTGTGCACATCTTGAATATAGTTATGTGTGTGCATTAGTGTACAAGCATATGCAGACTGAGTAAAGAAGAATGCTGGCAATCATCTTATCTTTCAGGAGTGCCCTGAGCTTCCCTTGCATTCTGGGCAGCCTGCTGGATGTCAGTGCAGCTCGACTTATGTAACAGCACTGGTGAAACTTGCTGAAGAAAAAGAGTTTCCAAGCACAAGACATTTTTGAGAGGTGCTATTTTCAAACCTCCACAGCTCACCCAAATCAAACCTAATTTTACTTGGAACACTTCAGTGCACTACTTCTCAATAAGGAATAAGTATCTGCTAATTTCTAATTTTCTAGGTTTGGCTGATTGATCAGTACAGTTCTTCAGTAAGTAGTCAGAAGGCAGTTTATAACAGGAGAAGTCAATTTTAGTCCTCTTGTATTCCAGAGGACTGAACAGTATTAATCCAAACACTGCAGAAAAATAAACAAATTGAAGGTTTAGACTAGGCTTAGAAAATTTTGATTTCCAAGGCAAACATTTCAGAGGATTCTGAATGGGTGAAAAAAAAAAAAAAAAAAAAAAAGATTTTAGAAGGCAATATTTAGGAATCTACTGTTAGAATAACAGATGTAACAAACATTCATTAGTCTGAGCTGTAGGGAAACCAGTAACTTCAGACAAACTGCCTTGTCTTGGCAATTGAATATGTATTGAAGAATTGATGACCACACAAACTGAAGTGGTTTTCTAACTACAGAATTTACAAAGGATTCACTGCAGTAATTCTAGAAAAATAATTGCTTGCGCATCCCAGTTAATAATCCCAAAGTTTAAAATTATTGGTTATACTCCACATTGGTACATCAAAGAGATACATCTGTCTATGTAGTAGTACATATAGTAATTAAGAATGACGAGGTGGAAAGAATCTACCTAGGCTTGTGCAAAGGCAGTAACTAACTTCTCCTTTCTTGCCTTCTTTCAATGTCAGGTATTCTGTCCCTCTTTTTTTAAGATTGTCCATAATAATTTATCTCTTCCACTCCTTCATCCTCACTCTCCTCCCCTTCTCCAGCATGGGGTCCCACTCACAGGATGCCTTCCTTTCTGAAATGATCAACCATGGGCTTTCCACAGACAGTAGATCTTCAAGAAGTGATCCAACATTGGTCCATACCATAGGTTACAGTCATTCAGGAATGGACTTCAACAGGGGTTCCCTGCAAGCAGCAGCTCCCATCAGACTACCTGTTCCACTGTGGGCTCCTCTCCATGGGCTGCAGCTCTGGCCTGAAGTCTACTCCTTCAATGGTTCTTCATGGGCCACAGCCTCTTTCAGGCCAGATCTACCTGCTCCACCGGGGGTTCCTCCACAGGCTGCAGTGTGGAGATCTGTGCCACTGTGGGAACCGTGGGTTGCAGGGGGACAGCCTGCTCCACCAGGAGCATCTCCACAGGCCACAGGGGAACTTCTGCTCCAGCACCTGTCTGCAGAGGTGTTTCTCACTCCCCTCTCACAGATGCACAGCATTTTTTCACTTTCTTAAATCTGCCCTCACAGAAGTGTAACCAGTGTTGCTTATTGGCTCTACTTTTGGCTAGTGGGTCTATCTTGGAGGTGGATGGAACTGGTTCTTATCTAACCTGGAGCAGCTTCTGGACTCTTCTGACAGAGGCCACCTTTGCAGTCCCCCCTGCTACCAAAACCTTGCCATGTAAGCCTAATGAGGGTATTTTAAAGAAGACAATAGCTATTGTACAATTTCCTCTGGGACAATGAGGAAAGGAAGTGGGTCTGTGTTCATATATGGAAGATGCAAAACACTATTTCATTCTCTATGTATCTGTGACGAAAAAGAAATTACCTCACAGACTGACAATTGTACATAAATTGTACAAAAGTACATTGATTGGATGCAGATGACTAACTGTTTTTAGAAATACCTAATAATGTTTCAAAGAAGCTAAGGGAAGCTGAGGACTTGCGTGTACAGCCTACAGGATGAATTTTTCTTCTCTTATTATTCACGTCACCACTGGTCTTACGCATGTCCTGTCTGGGAACAGAAATATCTTCCTTCTAGTTGCTATAAGAACCAACATCGGAACCCTGCTTTCTCCTGAGATTCAGGAATTGCTAATGAACCTTTTTTGCTTGCTTGGAAGGACTCATATTTGAAGCAAATGACAAGTGAGCTTTGAAAGCTGTCCCCTACTCAGTACTATTGAGATCTGGCCTCGTACCAATGAAGGCAATCTTTCTATGACTGGATCAACTATCTTGGCATGGGTTGTTGCCTTTGTGCCAGCTGGGAGCCACATTTCACTGTGCCTTGCACTTCATCTACACACTGGCAGAAGCCAGATTTCCCTGCAGGCTGCTTAACCATCTTGGCATGGCTCTTGTCCAAATGCAGGCTGGGAGCTGGTTCCTCTGTGGCCTTCTCAATTCTCTTGGCACAAACATTGCTCAGACACCAACTGGGAGCTCAGTTCCTGAAGCCTGCTGTTTCCATCTGCTAACAAAAAGCAGTGGCAACAAAAAGAGAGGGGCTATCCTTCAAGCTACTTCAGAAAATCTTTCTTTCTTTCTCTCTCTCTCTCTTTTAAACAAACAAGAAAGCAAAAACTCAAAGAGACAGAAACACTAGATTAGACATCCTGTGAAGACTCATTCTAGAAGAAAATTAGAAGTCCAGCCTCTGCGTGTCTGGGTCAGTTCCACCTGGGTAATCAAGCTACAGCTGGCTGTAATTAATCTGCAAAGAAATGAAGGACTGGCCTATGGGATGCTTTGTTCCATCCACTAAGTACAGAAAAGCCACAGTGATTTCTGCCTGTTTGATATGCTTCTTACTTACAGATGAGTTCTGAGCTCTGACTCTAGTCCTGATCTCTGCAACTCTTTCCTTTAATCCTTTTTGTAACTGCTGTCAGGTTTGCCTGATTTTCTGATTGTCCACTCCTTTTTCTCAGTTTTTTGTTGAATAGTGTTCTTGGATTATTGATTATTCCAGATTTATTTTTCCAGTCTAGTGGAAAATGTCTCTTTTATCTCCTTTTTTTTTTTTTTTTTGGTTTAGTATAAGTAGGTTTATCTGCTTTTCACACATCCTTATGTGCAGAGCACAAATGTCCCAGTCTTGAGCTACATTCCTTGAAAGGTTATTTCCTGGCTTCACGGAAATCTGGATGTCTCTTTCTGACAAATGGTCTTAAGTCTAGATTCAGAATGAAGATTTATCTGCATTGAGATGGAGAATGTTTATCTCCTATAAACTGAGAGAAGATAAGGATGAGGACATTCTCTCCTCTGCAGTGTAATGCACCGATGTATCTCTAGTTCTGCTAATCTCAAATGTTGAAGAATCCTAAGTCAGATGAGAAATCGTGATGCTTCTTCTTAAAACTCAAATGTCCTTGGCATTTGTGGGGACGAAAAGAGATGGGGAATGTATAAATGCAAAGAAAACTTGATATTATTATGACAGCAAATAACTTTACAATTTATTATTATTATTATTAATAATAATAATTATTATTATTATTACAGAGATTTTAGGAGGCAGCTTTGAACATTAATACTCCTTGTTTGACAAATGTTTGAAGAGTAAAAGGAAGACACAAGACGACTTCACCCCCTAAAAAATGTTTATTCCCTTAGTTAATTTGTTGTGTCACATAGTCCTTGCCTGCTGCTTGGATTGCATACGTAAGAAGCTCCTATTCTGCCTATTAGTCATTTTACAATAACATAATTTGCTAATAACTTTAGATGAATGAATAAAAACTTGTGCCAAAAACGTGATCTGAGTGAGAATCATCTGGAGGCAGATAGCCACTTCCAAATGCATTTACAGTCTCTGGGCCCACAGGGCCAAAAAGTGAGTTCCTGACTTGGTTCATAAACTTTCAATTTGCATGCTGCATGCATTGTAAAATACTCTCTAGGGAATTAACAGCATCTTGTGTCAATCTGTAAATATTTAATATTTCAATGTTATGTTTAAAAATATATTCCAATACTTAATACCAGAAGACATATTTCTTGTGCTGTAATACTATTAGTGATCTATAAATCGATAGGGGTTCATGCTAAAAGCCTTTTAAGTACAACTGTATATAAAATGTATTTAAAAATAAATAAAACTCTCCCTGGAATCTCACCAATTTATCTGATTCGTAGATGTAGGGTTTCAATCTGTCTTAAATAATCTTTCATCAAATTAAAATGCAATAATTTTGAACTGCAATTATAAACACAAACTGACTAGAGGAATTTTTTTTTAAATTGGATTATTTAGATTCCTTGTTTAGGCTACTTATTTAATAAGTGTGTAACAGAAAAATTCCATGAGACGTGGCTTGTGCTCTGAAAAACAACTATGTGATTATGCTCCTTCTTACTCCTTAAATTTGTTTTCTATACATAGTTGGAGCATATCTTGAAAAGTTGCTACTTACTGCTACTTACTATTTTTGCCCTTCACTCATTGTTAAACACACACTGCTGGCAGAACTGTTAATATTCTACTTATTAGTATTTAAGGACATATAATTATTTGGTGTTGTTTTTACTGACAGCCCACAGGAAGCAAGAGCATTTCTGAGGTGTAACTAAAAAGGTAATTTGGGGACTATGGGCTAGTGTAGATAAAAATGAAGGCAGTAAGTCTGAATGATTAGTCTAAATAAATAAAAATAAAAAATCCTGTATTCACAACACAATTCTACATTAAACTAGAATGACTCTTGGTGGATTTCCATAGAAGAGGACATTTAAAAATGCCATTAGCATAAGAGTAAAACTGATTTTCTGAACTTCTTAAAATGACATGCTTATTTTTTTAACTACAATGTCAGTGGCTACTCTAGCTTCCTTCTGTACACAGTGACCTTAGAAATCCTTATAAATCTGAAATAATTCAACAGCAAAGTTGCCTCCCTCACACCCCAAAGAAACCCAAAGCACAGAACAGAATACACCAGAAAACAAAGATTAAGAAAAACCCTTTCCCAGAGTGACATTTTCTCGCCTCGCCTTGCCTCGCCTCGCCTCCCCTCCCCTCATGTTGAAATATAAAGACTCATGCAAGAGGTATTTAACATACACTGAAAAAACATGCAAGATTACTACACTTAATGAAATATTTTATTGAAGATAAAATTGAATTATAGGAGATAAAATATATTATTGGAGATAAGTTAGAGCTTTTCAATAATAATTAATAATAATAATAATAATAATAATAGATTTATATGTAAGAATATTTTGTTGTTGTTTGTTGTTTGTTTGTTTGTTTTTTATTTCTTCAATTTTACTTCTTTTTTAATCCTGCAATATTTTGTCTAGGTAATGCTCATCTTGTTAAAATATTAATTTTTGGTGACTTGGGGAACCTCTCAGATCTGAGTGCAGATGGACCATGCTAAAACTGATTCCTATCTATGCTGCTATACACCAAATAGCAAAAGTAATTTAATGTTACATTCTAAATATTTTTAAAAAACACTTGTAAGCCAGCCATTTAAGACTGGTCATCCACACCCAAACAACCATTCACTCTTCCTTCATTTACATTTTCCAATCCAACAACTCTTAAAGAAAAAGGAAGCAGTATATCTGTAGCTATACAAAAAGATGTATAGCTATATACATCTGCTAGATGGGTACATTGAATGTTTAGATGGAATGGTGGAATATCTTATTCCAGCACCACTGGTTTTTTTTTAGAGTATCAATATTTTTTGTTGCTGCCATTGTATATAAATATAATGAATATACTGAAGCCACAACAATCATAAAAATTGTGTTTATAAGGGAACTTGGACAACATGGATTTTATTTATTTATTTGTTTGTTTGTTTATTTTATAACATCCTACAAAACTATGTAATGTGCTATATCTAAACATATATCGTGGAAAATAAATAGATCATTGTTTTCTAGTAGGGTATCAGTTCCTTTTAATATTTTTACTGCACTACTTTTACGTTCTTACAAATTTCTTTGTCCCTTTTTCTTAAACTCCATATTACCTTTAAATAGGCAGACTACTTTTCTAACTGGTCATGTCTGGAAAGAGATTACTATTTTTTTCTAATTACTATTACTATTTTTTGTTACTATTTACTATTACCGTACTCATTCAATATAAAGCCTTTTAGTACTCTGGCCTTTCATTTTAGCAATCCAATGTTATGCTTACAGCTTTTTAATTAATAGGGACTAATTAATTTTATTTTTTTTAACACTCTTCATTGTTAGTGATATTTTAAAATATTTATCCGCTACTTTTCTGACTAAGAATAAAGTTTTAATGAATACTAATCTGCATTTTCCTTAGTAGTAGAAAAAAATAATTGGAACTATTAATGAAAATTTGAGTGTGAATAGAAAAGACCTCTTGTGGAATACCCATGTCAAGAAAATATTTTTATGTTTTTATGTCACTAAAATGTTTAAAATCCCATTAGGCCTCAAGCTCTTATATGAGATTTAAGTTTTGCATAAAAACTTACATGAGATTCAAGTTTTGCAAAAACCTTTCCAGGTTCTCAGAAGGGAGTGATATCAAAATATTTTTCAGATATCTTGTAGAAGTGCTTTTGAAGCAGTATGTGCTATCTTCAGATAAAAGTCGTCAGTCTGTGTATTATTGGATAACTTAGAGAGATAATTGAAATATCAGTTCTTAAAGTCTGATATTTCATTCTGTTAAGAATGTTTTCAATGACACTCAGTCAATGTTTATTATGTAGACCCTTCAGATTCAGATCTAGTGGTAAGCTTTTTATACATGGTCTCCCTTGCCCCCTAAGAATTCTTTCTGAGGTTGAAGTCTTAACCAAAGTTGTCTGAATTCTGTTAAATTATACACATTAAGTAGTAGTAACTTGAAAACCTGACCACTTAAAGTGAGTACTGTCTTATTATTATCTTAAATAATAGCCTTTGATGCTCACATTGTTGTTTTGCAACTAGTACTATATTAAAACTGTGAATTGTTCTTCACAATGTCACATTTCATTCTAATATGAGGCTCCTATTGTGTGCAGAATTGTTTGTTCACACTCTATTTAGTTCTATAATAATTGTAATAAACTAATTTCAGTGTTAGAATGGTCTAAGGTACCAGGAGCTATGCCCTACTGAATACAATTTTCAAATCCAAAGAGCAGGGAAAAAAATAATTAATTAAATCTAGATCAAATCTAGATTTAGTGTCTCCCAAGTTAGCAATAGCTTTTTCAATTTGAATTAAAAGAATATTTAAAAATTATCTTCCTATCTACTAGTATTATGTTTGCACGGATGTTTTTACATTGAAAAAGATACAGATTCAATATATTTTCATTGAGGTTGCTAGTTCACCGAGGATGGTATTAGAAAATATTTGAGTGATGTGCAGTGTTGACATTTAGAAAGTTTTTTATATTTTATTTTTTAACTATTTGTCACTTTTATTAAAATAAAAACCAAAGGAAATGTTGTAGGCCTTGCTGAATCATGGGTTAGTATATATGAACTTGTGTGGACTTTAACCAAACCTTAACTTTAGTAGGACTCATGGTAGCTGTGACCAACAGATGCAACAGATGTACACAGAAGTATGCTCAAAAGGCTGGAAGATGAGATGGTAATAATAAAGGTAAAGGACAATGAATTAAGGAAGGGTTTTGAGTTCAACATGGCCCAGTTCCCTGTGATCCATGTGGAATATAAGAATATAAGATACATATCAAGAAATCTAATATGTAATTAGTTTTATCACTTTATAAAACAAACAAACAAACAAAAACCCTGTTAGAAGCCTTCTAAGATTTACATTGGTGTAGAGAAGCCCATGCAATATTGTGCTAATAGCTTGCTACAGATACAGATGTTCCAATATTTTGACTGTTAGGTGATGAATTTGTGAGAGCCATGCTACACAGACAACAAACTATGCCCACTATTTAACATTGAGCTAAGTCTTGTTTTTTGCTTGTTCGTTACTTGGTTTTATTTGTTTGGTTTTGTCCATTTTGTTAATGAGATAAGAATAGTGTTAGAGACTCTAGTCACTGGTGTTCTGTTCCCAGGACCTAATAACCCTTAGAGAAAGCTCTAAGCAACTGACATATTACAATGATCAATGATTTCCTTTGTGACATATATATGTAATTTCAAGAAATAAAGAAAAAGACCATGGAGAAAATTATCATCATTTCAAGTGTGCTGGAAAAATTATAAAAATATTCTAAAATTAATGAAAGAATAATAAAAAGAACTGTGAAGTTGTAGAACTAGATTTTTTTTTCAAAACATTTTTCAAAAAAGAGATTGTTGTTCTTTTGGGATTTTTGAGTATATTTCCAAGAAAAATTGAATGTTTGCACTACTTGCCTCTAGCTATTTTTAAACATAATCTACTATTCAATGCATTTATTATATAAAATTGTATGCATATTAATTTAAGTATAAATTACTTACTTTTGGAAAACGGCAGTTCTGGTCAATACGTACAGTAGGCCAATATATATATTAATGTGGTCAATACACATATAATACATTACCAGGTGTCTAAGAAAGCCAATCGCATCCTGGCTTGTAACAGAAATAACATGGCCAGGAGGGCTAGGGAAGTGGTTGTCCCCCTTGGCCGCACCTCAAATACTGTGTTCAGACTTGGGCCCCTCACTACAGGAAGGACATCTAGGTGCTGGAGTGTGTCCAAAGAAGGGCAACAAAGATGGTGAAGGTTCTAGAGAGCACGTCTTATGAGGAGTGGCTGAGGGATTTTTTTTTATTTCCTTTTTTTTTTTTTTTAACATAGAGAAAAGGAGGCTCAAGACCTTATCTTAACAACTAACTTAAAGGAAATAGTAGTGAGTTGGGGGTCAGTCTCTTCTCCCAAGCAACAAGCAATAGGACAAGAGAAAATGACCTTAAGTAGTGCCAGGGGAGGCTTAGGTTGGATATTAGGAAAACTATTCTTCACTGAAATGGTTGTGAAGAATTGGAACAGGCTGCCCATGGAAGTGGTTGAGTCACCATCCCTGGAAGTATTTGGTAGGTATTATCTGTAGATGTTGTGCTTAGGGCCATGGTTTAGTGAGGGACTTGGCAGTGCTAGCTTGGCTAATGGTTGGATTTGATGATCTTAGAGGTCTTTTAATAATTCTAAATAAATAATTCTGTGATTCTATTTTTAAAATCTTATTTTGGGAAAAAATGCTTTCAAAATTAACAGAACATCTTTAAAGATTTGTAATAATGTATGGAGTTAAGATAAACCAGTATTGGCCTTGTTTTTTCAAGAAAAGGAATAGCCTAATGTAATAAATTTTCAGATGAAATAACTTTATCTTTATAGAAACTATAGAAAGCATCCGGATGAACTGAATTGCATTAATAATGTCATCTAAAACAGTTTTCTCAAAACTCTGAAATTTCAGAGGCCCTTTTTCCTGTTCCTTGGCCATAGTGACAGTAACTCCACTCTGCCAGGGAAGTGGACAGTAAAGTTGTTGGTTGCAGGTATAAGCATTCAGTTGCCTACTCTGGAAGCTGGTGTTTTTTTTAAAGTAGATAGATAATGTTCCCAGATTCTTTACACAACACTTTCAACCAGTCCAATTCTTTTGTGGTTCTAGGCTGCAAATCTCAAACATCCTGGTTCTGGAAATATTCGTGAGTGGATGGTAAAGAAAAACAGGTGTAAATATAGAATTGTGACACTTTTTTTTTTTTTTACTTATTTATTTTTCTATAAAATAGATTTTAATTGTCCTATAGAATAACATTAAAGAATCTTGGTGTCTAATTCTTAATTATCCTAAGAATATCCTCTTTCATATGACTCTGATATCCACACTGATCTTTAACCTGTTAAGAAACAAACAAAATAAATCTACTTAATGTATTTTATATGCACATAGTGAGTTGTACAGGGAAAAAAACAAACAAACAAACAAAAAATCTTCCTGTCCATCAGACTCCTTTACAGTTTGATATTAATTTCCTGTCTTTCAGTCTATGATTAACATCAGATTAGTACCCCGGTCAATGTCAAGATACTTGACTAACTGATCTTCCAAGGTCGTCTCAGTACCAGATCCTGAGTCTAAGATATGCTTATTTAACTCAATTCTCTATTTTCCTTTCTTGGTTAATAAAGTTGTCTTTAGCCTCATAATTTTTATTTCTGGATCTTGAACAGTCTTCTTCTTTTCCTTTGTGCCTGACAGAAGCTGTTGTCCAGGGCATTTCCCCATTAGAACTGCCATCCTGCACATCAGCAGAAAGTTAAGAATAAAAACAGAATATTTCTTCTATTAAACGGAAGGGAAGGGAAGGGAAGGGAAGGGAAGGGAAGGGAAGGGAAGGGAAGGGAAGGGAAGGGAAGGGAAGGGAAGGGAAGGGAAGGGAAGGGAAGGGAAGGGAAGGGAAGGGAAGGGAAGGGAAGGGAAGGGAAGGGAAGGGAAGGGAAGGGAAGGGAAGGGAAGGGAAGGGAAGGGAAGGGAAGGGAAGGGAAGGGAAGGGAAGGGAAGGGAAGGGAAGGGAAGGGAAGGGAAGGGAAGGGAAGGGAAGGGAAGGGAAGGGAAGGGAAGGAGTTGTTAAGCCTCTGCATTATGAGGATAGGCATTCCAAACAAGACAGTAAGAAGCTATTCAGTTCTTCTTGTGATGTGCCTGCAACCTTAAAATTTGAATCCACTGAATATATTTTGAACTAGTATGCTTGTTTTTTGTGTTTTTTTTTTTTCTTTTTTTTTTTTTTTTTCTTAATTCTGACTTTTGAACTCCTCTCAGGAAAGTGTACAAAAGATGTATAATAGTGTAGAGTCCTTGGATTTCAAAAAAAGTAAAATATACTTTTAGCATAGTTGATTCTGTTGCCTATGAGCTAAAAAATGTGTTATATAACTGATAGCAAATAAAGGGAGCAAGAACAAGGGAAGGACTATGAGCAGTCTTTAGGAAAGTGAAACTGAAATGTCATATCCTTTCATTTAGAAAAAGACTTATTCTATTCAATATAATTATTTTGCCTTCAAGTTTTGATGAAGATGAGGTTGCTAGGAAACTCATTCTGGTTTTGGCTGTGCCTGTGTAAATACAATGTAACCAATTTACACTGATGAAAGCTCCTGGACTGAAATAAGAACAGCTATAGAGCAGTGTGATGCTTGTTCATAACTAACCAGTTGGAAATGTGTTATCACAAAAGAGACAAAACCCAATGACCAGTTGTTACTTTCTGGTCTCCGGGCAACATCTGGTACAAACTATGAAAATTAGATTTATGCCATCCTTGTAAATCCCTGATTCCTTTCCAGCAGAGCTGGATGAAATTCTTAGCAATGAAACACATATCCACTATTTGCATAATATTACTGAAGATTGTTTTGGAACAATGAACCCACATCTATGGATCTTATGGTTTGACTTCATCTGCATTTAATATTAGGACAGAAGTGATAATGGGTTAATACTCTATTTGTTGTAGGTTCTAAAGGAATAATGATAAATACTGTAGCTCTCTTTAAACCTATGCTGCATTTGGTAACAGTACCTGAGTACATGCTTACTTTAATGGTTCAGCCTGCATACACAGGTTGCGCAAATGCTGCTGAGACTGAAATACTCATTGTGCATATCCATGTAGCATTTTAGTAGGAATTTGCTGAGTTATATATATATATACATGACAGTTATACCACACTTTTTGTGTTTTAACATCACCAGCCATGCCAACTGTGTGGCCAACATAGCTCTGCACATACCCTTGGACCTATCTTAATATGTTTTGTATAAAACAGTCTCTTAACTCTGTACTACAGTTCTTGCACAATTATGCTGCACCATGGGTGTCAAATCATGTTTGTAAGCAGATTTCATCCATCCAAACCTGTCACAATAAATAAATAAAAACTCAAAAAAAATGCCAATTCCTGTTATATCATTGACAATGATGGAAACGCAGACTATCCTGATAGCAAAACTGCTTCTGTCTTCTCCTCAGGCAGTGTGCTAGATCATAGCTTTGGATCAGGCCAATCTTCCTTTAGTTGACCAGGGACAACTAGTACTGACTGATGATTATAGACTGTCCTCCTTAGCTGGTATGAAAGACTGCATGAAAAGAATCATCTTCAACAAGGGACCTTTTTCAGAACATCCAAGCCTGTGCAACTCTCCCTCACTTATATTTAGTCATTTTTTACCACAAGCAAAGAGACTCTGCAAGCAAAGTAGAAATAACTGGAACATTTTTTTTTTTTTTAGTGTTTTACTGAGTAACAAACACAGCAATATTATATATATGTTAGATTATGTATATGGTAATATTTTGGTGAGAGATATGGAACTAAAATTCAAAGTCATATGTACAAAAATAATTTTTTCTTTATTTACAATTTTGGTGCAGATGATAATCAAGATTGTGTCTTTATACACACCCAGTGCACTTAAGACATGAACTCTATGGTTGGTCCAGGAACTTCACAAGTTATCTGCATAGAAGAAACACTAGCTGGTTCAGGACAATGAATTTCACTTGAAACTGGGAGCTCCTAGCCACCTTCACAATTAAGTATTTGACTGATTGTTACAGGATCTTCTCAGATGTGTTTTTTTGGCAGTTCTAGAGATATCCTCAGAAAGCTCCTGCTATTCCAAAAGTCTAATGTATATGTGGATTAACTACCAGAGTAGAAATTTCTTAAAAATCCCAGATGGTTGCTGCTGCAGAAGTGATCACATTGTATATATAGATAAGACATCAGTAAAAAGTAAATAGAAACCATTCCCACAGATGATGGAATTGTCCTCTGTAGGTAATAAAGATGTTTGAGAGATGTTTTGTACACAGTTAAAATAACTGATAGGGATGAATCATGCATGTATTGGGGCAGTCACAGAGCACAGCAGCTACTTTATAAAAACTGAGCAGAGCAGGATTTTGCAGAATCTCACTCAATGCAGATGAAGATACAATTATAAGGACCCTTACAATGGAGGTTCCCATGACTGTCCCCAAAGCAATGGACCATCCTGTTTGAAAGAACAGATTTACTTCCCAAGAAGTATCTTTTGGCAAGATCAGACTAATAGTTTCTTCAGAAGAAACATTTTGTCTGTAAGTGTCTGTGCAAGAGTAGATAGGAGTCTGTGCTCTTTTTAAGAAATATTCCCCAAATAATGGGGAAATCCAGGTACCCATCTAATAGCCATACAGTGCTCTACAACTCCATAAGCAGTGATACAAATCTTTGATTCTGTAGATCCTTATGGGTCATGCAAGTTATTTCATGTATACATTGACAAGCTGCCATAGGTGTAAAATGTGCTTCCTATACATTATAAGCCTTCACAGTCTTAGACTGCAGAAAGACTGGCACTTTCTTCTGTGAACAGACAGAAATGTGAATGAAATAAGTAAATCAGGATGCACACCTTCTCATGGGTAATGGTCTGCATCCTTTGCTGTCTGTAGTCTAATAGTTCTCTACCCAGACAATTAGACCACACAGGGAGTTCAATCAAACATTAATGTTTTATATGTGAGAATAACATTTTGAAATGTCTGCAGCAGGGGAAGGGGGAGGGATATTTCTCTCTTTTTTTTTTTCTTTTTTCCTTTTTCTTTTTTTTCTTTTCCTTTTTTTTTTTATATATATTTTCTTTTTTTTTTCTTTTTTTATTTTTTCATTTTTTTTTTTTCTTTTTTTCCTTTTTATTAAAAGAAAAAATAAAATTGAAACTGAACTCCTGCTGGGTTAGCAGTCAAGTGTGCTTTCAATTAAATGACTATGAGATACTGTATCCTCAGATACAACCTCAATGACAGCATCGCAAATGCCTTTTGAATCATCATGCCATGTTGTATTCTACAGCAGAGTTTTCTGCAAGGCTGGCAAGAAGCTATCCTAAGTACAGATCACTTTCACCTAGCCTAAAACAACCACATGAACTGGGTCTGCCCTCTCAGGTGAGGTGATGAAATACTAGGTCTAAAAAATGCTTTTAGATTCATGTTTCTGAACATAGCTAGAAACACTGCTCTCTCTCTCTGTTCCATTTATTAGTTCCATCCCTTAAATGTCACTCCTCTAGATCAAAGATTGAGCAAGGCTGAAGGCTGCACAGCAGTCTGAGCTACCAAAACCTGTTCTCCCAAGGTCCGGTGCCCAGTGTACTTCTTGTGGAAAGGAAATCCTTCCTTTATCACAGAATCACAGAATTTCTAGGTTGGAAGAGACCTCAAGATCATCGAGTCCAACCTCTGACCTAACACTAACAGTCCCCACTAAACCATATCCCTAAGCTCTACATCTAAACATCTTTTAAAGACTTCCAGGGATGGTGACTCCACCACTTCCTTAGGCAGCCTGTTCCAATGTCTAACAACCCTTTCAGTAAAGAAGTTCTTCCTAACATCTAACCTAAAACACCCCTGGTGCAACTTTAGCCCATTCCCCCTCGTCCTGTCACCAGGCACGTGGGAGAACAGACCAACCCCCACCTCACTACAGCCTCCTTTAAGGTATCTGTAGAGAGCAATAAGGTCGCCCCTGAGCCTCCTTTTCTCCAGGCTGAACAAGCCCAGCTCCCTCAGCCGCTCCTCATAGGACATGTTCTCCAGGCCCCTCACCAGCTTCGTCGCCCTTCTCTGGACCCGCTCAAGCACCTCGATGTCCTTCTTGTAGCGAGGGGCCCAAAACTGAACACAGTACTTGAGGTGCGGCCTCACCAGAGCCGAGTACAGGGGGACGATCACTTCCCTAGCCCTGCTGGTCACACTGTTTCTGATACAAGCCAGGATGCTGTTGGCCTTCTTGGCCACCTGAGCACACTGCTGGCTCATATTCAGCTGACCATCCACCATCACTCCCAGGTCCTTCTCTGCCTGGCAGCTCTCCAACCACTCATCTCCCAGCCTGTAGCTCTGCTTGGGGTTATTGCGCCCCAGGTGCAGGACCCGGCACTTGGCCTTGTTGAACTTCATGCAGTTGACCTCAGCCCATCGGTCAGCCTATCCAGATCCTCCTGCAGAGCTTTCCTACCCTCGAGCAGATCGACACATAAACATAGCTTGGTGTCATCTGCAAACTTACTGAGTGTGCACTCAATGCCCTCGTCCAGATCGTCGATGAAGATATTAAAGAGGACCGGCCCCTGCACCGAGCCCTGGGGGATGGCGCTAGTGACCGGCCTCCAACTGGACTTGACTCCATTTACCACGACTCTTTGGGCCTGGCTATCCAGCCAGTTTCTAACCCAACGAAGTGTACGCCAGTCCAAGTCAAGAGCAGCCAGTTTCTGGAGGAGAATGCTGTGGGAGACGGTGTCAAAAGCCTTGCTGAAGCCAAGGTAGACCACATCCACAGCCTTTCCCTCGTCCACCCAGCGCGTCACTTTGTCAAAGAAGGAGATCAGGTTTTATAAAAAATAAGTCTGTAGAGCAGATTGCACAGAATCCATCTTTCTGACTTCCTTCCTCTATCAGAGATATACCTTATTTTACCAATACTGTACTTCTGCTGTGGTCCCTAGGCACCTTCCAAAGGAGGCTGTAGCAGCGTGCCAGGCAGGGGGTCTGGTAATCCATACAGAGACAAAACAAAATGAAACAAAACAAAACAAAACAAAACAAATAGTTTCTGGAACATTTCAAACGTATCACTTGAGGGCTAAAGGGGACACTGGTCCCACAACAAAAGTCACCAAATTCAAAGTTGCCATGTTACTTGGGTCTAAAGTTGCATTCTAGGCAGAAATTTGTCCCTGGTCTTGTGTCTCCTAGGTGATATGTTACTGCCTACTCTTCTGTTAGACTATTTATAGTATGAGGGGAGAAAGTTTTTCACATCAGGCTTTCCTGGCTTCTCCCAACCAAAAGTTTTTGAAGAATCAATGAAAGAAAAGTAGCAGGGGACCATATGAGTGACTTCTGTGAGAAGAATCTAGAAGCTGTCCTATGTTAGATAAGGGCCCTGCTGCTGTGATGTTGTTTGTGTATTCTGAGAGAATATTTAAGAAAGGGAAAACAAACAAACAAACAAACAAACAAACAAAAAACACTGCTACACAGCTGCTGGGAGAGTGAAAGGAGTAAGAAACAGCCTTGCAGGTGCAAACGTCAGTGAAGAAGGAGGCGGAGAGGTGCTCCAGGCACCGGAGCAGAAGTCTCCTGTGGCCTGTGGTGAGGACCATGGTGGAGCAAGCTGTACCCCTGCAGTCCATGGAGTACCATGGTGGAGCAGGTATCCACGCTGCAGCTCATGGAGGAGACCATGGTGGAGCAGGTGGACCTGCATTGACAGAGGCTGCAGCCTGTGAAGGACCCCTGCCAGAGCAGATTCCAGGCCAGACCTGTAGTCCTTGGAGAGGAGACCAAGCAGGAGCAGGTGACTTGGCAGGAGCTGCTGCCCATGGGGGACCCAGGTTGGAGCATTTTGCTCCTGAGGGATGGACCCCGTGGTATGGAGCCATATCTGGAGCAGTTCTTGAAGAGATGCTGCTTGTGGGAAGCAGACGCAGGATCAGTTCAGGAAGGACGGCATCCTGTGGGAGGGACCCCACAGCTCAGGGGAAGAGAGTGACTGAGAAGGAGTGGCGGAGAAGAAGCACTATAGACTGACCATAACCCCTGTTCCCTCATTTCCCCGTGCCACTTGGGGGAAGAAGGTGGAAGAGGGCAGGTTGGGGGGAAGGTATTTTTTGTTTTTTTTGGTTTTTTTTTCCTTTGTTCCTCACTTCTCTAGCTTGTTAGTAATAGGCAATAAATCTTACTATCTCCCTACTCTCAGTCTGTTTTGCTCATCACGATAATTGTTGAGTGATCTCCCTGTCCTTATCTCCACCCTTGAGCCTTTTGCATCATATTTTTCTCCCCTTTTTAGTTTGAGGAGGGGGAGTGAGAGAGCAGCTAAGGTGGAGGTTGGCCACACACCCAAGTAAAACCATCACAAACAAACAGTTCCTGGAGATGCAGAAGTAGATGACTCATTCATGACTTTGCAGACCTGCCAAGTGAATGTTCAACACCAAAGGAATATTGGGAAAGGGATGCAAGTAATCTTTC
This sequence comes from Anas acuta, assembly GCF_963932015.1. NCBI lineage: Eukaryota > Metazoa > Chordata > Aves > Anseriformes > Anatidae > Anas > Anas acuta. Next base: position 187,807,301 of record NC_088979.1, read on the forward strand.
ACTTCACAGCAGATCACAGAATGACAGAATCCTCTAAGTTGGAAGATCACCTAGTCCAACCTCTGACCTAACACTAACAAGTCCTCCACTAAAACATATACTAAGCTTTAAATCTAAAGGTCTTTTAAAGACCTTCCGGGATGGTGACTCAACCACTTCCCTGGGCAGCCCGTTCCAATGCCTAACATCCTTTTCAGTAAAAACATTTTTCCTAATATCCAACCTAAACCTACCCTGGTGCAACTTTAGCCCATCCCCCTCGTCTTATCACTGGGCACGTGGGAAAATAGACCAATTCCCACCTTGCTACAGCCTCCTTTAAGGTACCTGTAGAGAGCGATAAGGTCACCCCTGAGCCTCTTCTTCTCCAGTCTAAACAATCCCAGCTCCCTGCGTCGCTCCTCATAAGACTTGTTCTCCAGATCCCTCACCCACTTTGTTAATGTATCATCTGATCCAGACTGTGACATACTTGCCGCTGCCATCTATGTTACTGCTTTTCCTAAAGTCAATATTGGGGACAGAGGAGGGACAGATGCTTTTGAAGTTCTCAACACACCGCAAAATGTTTAAACCTGCTGATTCCTGTCTCCTGATGGTCAGAGCCTCCTTACTATACTAAGCAGAATCTTTATAGAGCAAGTTAGGAGAGACAGATTGAATACAGAGCCTGTCTATGCTGCACCTAGGCCTGTGATTTGTCTTCACTCCTCTCTCCTTAACCAGACTTTCTTGACAAAAGGGCAACATGCATATACAAGAAAGGAGCTGCGCTGTGCATCTCCTTGCAGGTGGTGTGGATAGTGTTTGAATTAAGATGAGTACTAAATCAGAAGCATTGCAGTATGACCATGAGACACATTCTTTGTCACCAGGGAATTCCCAATTAACCTGTTTCATCAGCCCATACAAAAGAGCTATATGTGGCTTATGGATTTTATCCTAATTAAAGGTGTCTTGATTGTTCCTTCAATTAGCGTTATAGCTGCTGAACATATACTGGGATTTGGATGTTATAACTGTACCAATAAATTTACATATGTAAAGTGTATATTAGGTGTTGGTGGTAGTGAGACACCTTCCAGAGTGCATTCTTAGTGGTTTGGACAAAGTGGTTCTGTATATAGTGAGGATATAGGCTAGTGGGCAATTTCTCTGACATATTTCTAAGGTCAGCTTTTCTCTCCTCCAGCATTCAATCAGCACTTCAGCAGGAAGGGCACAGAGATGCAGGTAAATCAAGCAGGACTCTCAGAAGGTGTGAGAGCTGCTATAAATGAAGTCCATTTCAAACACTGAAAATGTCACAGATCTGAAATGGTGGTATTTTGTTTTTTTTTTTTTTCTTTTCTTTAGTGTGTGTGTTTTTTATTTTTTTTCCCCTTTGTTGTATTTTACTTGAATTCAAAGTCACATATACATGTATGTTCAGTTCCTTTTTGTATATTTTCTCTTTTTTGGGGGAGGAGAAGTGGTAGTGGGAAGGAACACCAAATGTTAAGACCCTTGTCCAAGATTTTCCAAAGCGAAAGAGAATAGATATTCAGAAAATGTTCAGTTGATAATTTCTGAGAACTTGGTCTGTTTAAATGTGCTCTTGATATGGGCACCCCTCACCCACAAGGCACCACTTTATTTTTTAGAGGCTGTATTTTTTATTAACAAGGAATTATAGAACTGAGGAGGGGAGGGAGAGGAGGAGAAATAAATAATTTACACACTGAATGAGTAAAGGGAGAAGAGAAGGGAGAAGAAGAGGTGTTGGGAATCAGAGTATCCACTCTTTCTTCAAGTAATGGAAAGATAGATTATTTTATTTGACCAGAAAAGTGAAACATGTAATGGTTGCTTCAATTACAGTTAACATCTGTGAGCAAGTAGGCAGAAGCAGCAATGTTAATAACTGCATCAACGGTATCTTTGGTGAATGCAGGGTTCCTTATATTCCTGCTAACTAGGCTGCCACATTCTTCTCCACTTTTTAACTATCTTCTCATCTTGCATAGTTTCTAACAATGTCAGTTTTTAACCTTCACCTAAATATATTCCTGTTGGTTTAATGACACCAGCAGCTGTTTAAACCTCTCTCTCTCTCTCTCTCTCTTTATTTTTTTATTTTATTTTTTGAATAAAATCACCTTGACTGTGTAAATCAATAGCTCTTATGGCTCTCTTAAACATTGGAATATATGTATTTTTTAAGAAAAGAATACCTTTCCCTGCATAGTGGAAATTATTTTTTTTTTCTTTTCTTTTCTTTTACAGTCTGGGTTCTGTCAGCAGCAACTCAAGACTACCATCACCTACTTATTAAATCCCTACTCTTAGGACATTTTTTCCTCAGTTCAGACCCTCATATGCTCTCTGCCAATTATCTTAGGCCTGGATGTATAAGAGTGTTCAGGCACTTAACTCCCCTAGGTCTCAAATGCAGTTGGACATCTAAGAAGGTCCAAAATACTCTAAATTTAATTTGCAGCAGTTCAGACTAATTTGATGAACTGAAAGAAATCTCCATTTTTCTTAGTGCTTCACTACACTAATTTTTATCTATTTTTATAAAGCATTTCCAGAAATATTCACTTAAACAATAGTTTATCATTGAAAATGTTAATTAATTACTATTTAGTCATTATTCCTAGAAAAAAAAAAAAAAGTAGCAGTAAAGACAAGTGTGATGGAAAATATGGGAAAGTGTGTGTTTAAAATTTATCACATTTACTACTGATAATTTTCATTAGTCTAAGTAATGAAAATCACATCTAAAACTTAACATTTGCATCTTTCTTGAGGACAGGTTAGAGAATTATTCTGCAATGAATATTTTTATACAAAATCATACGTACTACCATTACCTTGAACATTATATACATAAAACTAGTTAGAGCTATATTCCTGTTCCATCACTGGGCAAATACATTTTTACAAGTCAGGTTCTGTTTGAGATTACTTCCATGCAGATTTTTCTCTTCCAAAGATTTGAGGCATTCAATGGTAACATGTTATTTCTCTGAATATATTTGCCAATAAATGTCTTTTCTAAATTATCTCTGGGAAGTGAGTGAATGGAAAACGGTCAACAGAACTAAAATTGTTTTGTAACTGAATTGTATATATATCAAAAATTGTTTGCAGTGTTTTTACAGATACCAACACAAATTTAATGTTTATTAAAATTTCTGCATTCACAACACTTATTATTTTAAAACTAAAGGCTTATCTATAGATTATTGGCTTTATTGAGGAAAATCTGCTGGAATACCAGGAAAAAAATTAGTAAAACAGTTAGTTAGTAAAACAATTAGTGACTAATGTGACAGAAGCAGATACAGGGTAGGTCTGAGTCACAGTCTCTTGCTCCACGAGGAGCAACACTTCTCATTATAAGCCATCCAGTCTCCTATCCTTGTGCTCCTATACAAATTCCATCAGAGTTTGCATCTATTTACTATGGTATGTGGAGGAAAAATAGCTTTGTTTTTATTTGTTGTCAGACCTTTAAATAGAGTGACCTTAAAAAAAATAATAATAAAAAAGCAATAGGCATTTAATTAATAAATCATTTTAATCAATCATGAACAATCATTTTAATCAATCCCTCCAATTTCTGTTGTTATATTTTTGATTATAATTCCAACCTGACGTTATGTCTGTGTAAAGGTAATTATGAAGAGTATAAAAGAGTTCAAATGCACAGTTCTGGAAAATCAAACCATAAGGATCGTTCTCACCAAATCAATATTAAGCTGGACTTCTGTGTCATTGTCTACACTGTGTTCTTTTATTTTCTTACAAGATCTGTGTAATTTTAAAAGGTTACTGATATGCATTGCTTTTTCAAAATACAGACTGTACAGCATTTACATCATTTTAATCAGGGTCTATTATAAAGGATATTTTCCACTTGAAAGGTAAGATAACATTTATTAAATCACAGAAAAAAATAAAAAAATGTTAAAATTATATTAAAGGTATAAATACAAACAACAAAAGCCAAGGATGCTTTTGGAGCATTTTGCAGAATGGAGATTTTACAGCCTCTCTGGGCAGTTTATTGCAGTGAGGGTCTGCCTTCCTAGTGACTTGTCTGTCTGCTGTGTCAGATCTTAATGTTCCAAGCTGTGGTTTGTTATCACTGTTACAATTATGTTGCTGGGCACTATGGCAAAGAGTTTGGCACTATGATCATTGTAATAGCCATTATACATGTAAATAACAACTGGATTGTTCTCCAGCCTCCTCTTCCATTCTAAATTTGAATGATTTTGAACAAAATATAAGCATTTTTATTTTGCTTCAATTTTACCAAAATAGTATTTAGTCATTTTGAAACCGACTTGAAAACAAAGACAAACACAAAACTGCAATTTTTTCAAATCTGTTTCTCCCTCATTTTTTTCAATTTGAATACTGACTCCCTACACTCCCATCCCACTCCATGAACCCTCTTGTCATTAATATTGCTCTTTCTATTTTTATGAGTTATTTTACCCCTTGTGCTTAGTGTCACAGTTTTCAGATACCTGCAATAAATAAGACCTTTGTGTGAGCATTTATAATTTCAGATTTTATAAAGAAAGTAAACATAGTACTATGACCAGAAAACAGATCCAAGAGTACTGTTAACTGAAGGGAAGCAGCTAAATGAGATAGTGACAAGCTAATACTGCCGCAGGGTACTGACTTTTGCACTCTTGGTTCTATCTGTGGAGTGGAGGAGCCTTGTGGGTCTCCTGGCCCTCTGCCTTTTAAGCCTCACTTAGTTTATCTCCATGCTCTCAGGATATGAGCTACAAGGAATACATTCTGGCTAACTTACATGTAGGCCGTTATCTTGCACCTAAGTGATGGACACATAGTGAAGCACCTGCTTTAAAGAGAATACTTATTTTCCTGTTTATCAACAGAATATCAATTGCTTTTCTCAAGAGAAAGTTTTTCCCTCTGGACACCTATACCTCTCTTTTGACTGCGTTGTCAGAGTAAGTGGTCAGAATCCTTTGGTGTCTCAAAAGCACACTCTGTGTCCATCCAACAGCTGCTTAGGTCACCAAAGTGTCTGCCCTGATAGTATAAAGTAAACACAATCTCTAAGAATAGAAGCATGAATGGGGGCACTGAAGAAGTATGTATTGCTTGATATGTTGACAAATTATCAACCTGAATTAATATTGGTAAACAAATATGAGCAGTGAAAAGTAACACATTCATTACAATTTATTTTGGGAATCCAACACACTTAAAGTTTTCAAAAACTCCTTAGTCAGTAGCAAGCCTTGCAGAAAATAAGAATATTACCATTTTATAGTGGAGCACTGGAAGTGGGGAGTATTAGAAAATGGTTCTGGAACAAAGAGGTCACCAAGCAAATGTAGCTCTTCTTAGAGGTCTTGGATTGGTAGCTCTATTAAGGAGAATAATAAAGGAACATTTTTAAATGTTAGTCTTGGGCCAATTAAAAAGGAAGAAAGAGAATTACATGTCAAGATAGAGATGACTGGATCTTCACAGTCTTAAAACTAGGTATTTAAAATCTCTCAATTTATTCTGTTTTCTTTCTGGTAAATTGTTAAGATTTTTTTTGTTTATTTTTTTTTTTAACATATAAAACTACATGCCTGCATATTTTTACTTATCATGAAACAAATAAGTCCGCTTCTGAACAAAAATATAAGCCACACTGTAGCAAATTATAAACTCCTTAAGAACTGGAGAGTTTAAAGGAAATTAATTGTAGAAGATAGGACCTATGCAAATGTTTTTTTCTGTAATATAATGCCTACAGCACAATGCTGAAATCTGTAGAGACCAGAATAGAAAACATTAAGTGTGAAAAGAAACCTCTGGGAGTTGTAAAATAATGTATTAAAGTATGCTGATGTTATAAATAGTGCTATAGTTTACCTTTACTGGCTTGAAAGAGGACTCCAGGGACTGGAACTGAAGATAAATCAAAATTGCTTGCCTCTTTTTCAAAATCTGTTATGCAGCTACATTGGAAAATACTCTACTCTTTCATTAACATGGTTATGGCAGCTATAAATGCTTTATATATAGGAACAGAAATTAAAGGTGCAACAGCTTGGATACATAAATTTCTATAAGAACTAGGTAAAAACCTGAAATATTGCTATTGAACTTCTCATTATTTTTGTTAGTTTAAAAATACTCTCATTAAATATGGTCCTGAATCTACATGATAGAAGAGATGAGGCTACTGCTTGCACAAATCTTCAAGAATTCTTTGTGGAGATTTTGCTCCTTATCTTCTTCTTTTGCCTCCTTAGAAAAACTTGAGAAGGTGTTTATGATTTTCTTGGTATCATCACTTCTCCTGCCGTAAAATAAAATAAAATAAAAATAAGTAAATAAAATAAAATAAAATAAATAAAAGTTTGGCAAATATTAAGTAATTTCCCAGAAAATCCCAAATAGAGATTCTTCTTGCTAATTTTTTTTTCCCAAAAAAATTGACTCAAAATTGTGTTATGTAACATGTAGCCTGGTTTTGCATTTGCTTTTCTATTTTAATTGCCTATAGGTTATATTTGGTGGTTCAATTTATCATAAATTTATGCACAAAAAGTTAGTGAGGTGTGAAGATTTTACACATAAACTTAATTATATGAAGCTCTGCATGAACCCAGTGTTATTTATGTACAATTGTGCATAAGCAGCACATAATAGTTTATGTTCAGCTGTTTTGCACAGGAAATTGTATGCAACTTCTGGTACATAACGGTTTGTCTATTATAGCTTCTGACATTTAAGGCTTTCACTACCCAATGGTTTTATCCCTCCTTTTCCACACAGAAATATACACGGTGATTGCCTGGAAAAAAAATCTGGGAACAATTTATCATTTCATGGATAATTCAGAAGTCCAATAGTTTTAGTGCCAGTGTTTTCTTCAGTGCATTTGTACCGTTATCCCTGAGGTGTTCAAAATAGTAGTCTGAATATTTCATTCCTGAGCATACATTTCTGAATACCTCTAACCAGTCTGGGTATGAATTTAGGAGAGAATCATGCTGAGGGCTGCTTTGGCAGCCTGTATGTTAAAAATTATAGGTAAAACTCCCTCACCAGCTGTTAAAAACTGTTTCTGTCAGGCCCTGCTCAACACTGCAGGTCCTTCTCTCTGAAGAGCTCTGCTCCTCGTACTTTTTCTGGTGGAGCATTTTGCATCTTTTCACAAGCAGGAGTGACTCTTCCTCTCCCCAGACTCAACCTTCATGCTTCCTGGTGCATCTGTAGAAATGACTGATGTTGTCATCCTAAACACATTTGGTGAACTTTCAGGTATGCCAAGATATTAACTTTATATACTCCTATCTGAATATCAGGTCTCAGATCTGCCACTTTCCAATTGCAGCTCTCTCTACTGAAGAACCAGGCTTTGAATTTGACCATCTTAGTATATTCAGTTTTGTAACAAAGCTATGCACCCAGGTCTTCCTGAGCACTCTCTTAATATGTCCAGAGCAGAGAGGGATAAGTATTCTACTCCTAGACTTTAAAACAAACAAACAAAATCCTAGCTAGCTTCTCAGCTGTTATGTTGGGCATCTGTCTTTAAATCGTAGAACCATAGAATGGCTCGGGTTGGAAGAGACCTGAAAGATCATCTAGTTCCAACCCCCCTGCCATAGGCAAGGATGCCACCCACTTGGATCAGGTTGCTCAGGGCCTCATCTAACCTGGTCTTGAACATGATCTACCACCACTGTGTACATCAATAAAATAGCCTTACTTCTGTTTTACAGCCAGACACATTCCCTACTCACCTTAATACAATGAAGCTTTAACAACTTCAACACATTGCTGAAGACAATGTAATTGTATAATGGTTGTGCAACTTTAAAACACAAATACAACAGAATGCTTAAGGTGTAATTATAACACATGACATGTTGTTAATTTAGAAAGCAAAGGAAGACAAAGACCACTAACTCCTAGCAATGTAAACTGTCTTTCAATGTACTGAAATACCCAGGTGTATTTTTTTTCCCTTTCTATTACCACACAAAGCTTTGTTTAGACATAAAGTTATAATATATTCCTGCTGATTTTCAACATCTTCTCCAGAACCTATATACATTTTTTTTTTTCAGTAAATTGGTCACTTTTTTAGGGTTTGTAATAGACACAAATAAAAAGTGGATTACAAATTTTTGGCTAGGGCTACAAACCTGCAGAGACAAAATAAGGCTTGTGGAAAAGCTTTCTGCTTAGAGGATGAAAATATATGGAATGTGTAATAAGAAAATATTGAAAGTGACTTTGTTGAGCTGAAGAACGCAAGTTGCAGTGGTCTTGTTTCTGTTAACATTTGTTTCTGTTATCTCTTTCAGATGTCTGTTGTAAAATGGGGGACCAAGTAGTTAGTTTCTCTTCACTCACATTTTCTTTTATGGGTACTTTAGAACTTGTAATACTTGTAATATTTAAAGGATGGTTGTCTGTTCAGCAGGGTGATTCAGATCACCTTTCTTCAGTGAGCTGGAGAGACAGATCCACAACCTCCACAGTGTCTGAGAAGGCATTAATAAGATGTTTATCTCTATCCATTGACTTTGTAAGGCTCCAGAATACTTGGGAGAGTGACTGAAAATCAATTGGAAATAGAATTAAGAGAAGAACATAAAGAAAAGGAGAAGAATGATGGGAAAGACGGTAAATCTTGCTTTAAGCAAAGAGGGACCTGGATTTTACACTAGGTTTGAACTGCTTCCCAGAAGCAATCTAACTACTGCACTGCTACCAAGGCTGAGATTCACCAGTCCTCCCACTGATGCTGGACCACTGCACAGACAACTGCTATTGCCAGATGTAATTTGAGTGCTCACAAATTATTGTCCTTCACTCACAATGTCTGGATCTAGGTGAACTTTGGGCACATTGTTTTTTTATTTGATTAGCCTTGAAGCTTAGATATGAGTCCCTGCTTGCACAGGATTTATATTATTATTATTATTATTATTATTGTTATTGTTATTATTATACAGTCCGATATAAAGCTGAGAACTAAATGCACATTCTTACAAGCTCAGTTTTCTCAGGATGGTTAGCTACTGGAGCTGCCGACTGAGCCGAGGTCTTTGAACCTACTTCTGGTTACCATTTTGCTACCTAGTTTTCCTCCTAAACTCTGCACAACTCAGTCCAAAAATTCCTTTATGTTTCAGCAGCAAGGTGGATAATAACAATGGTATGAAAGTATGCTGCTTTGAGGATTAATCTAATAGCAGGTATGACCATGAGGTGAAAATCTGAATTCTAACATTTTAAAAATGTGGCAAATGCATTTTCCCCCCACATTTTTAAAAGGCGTATTCTATTTTATTTAATACTCAAGACAAAGAAATAAAGCACCTGTGATTTAGTTTTAATCAAAGTGAATGATATATATATATATTTATTCAACACTGATGAAGTTTTAGAAATGAATTGATAAGTACAGCAGTAAGTGATTTGCAGTTTTCACCTATTCCAAAGCTCTCGTCCAAACCTCTCCTGCATGAAAAATTCATTTAAACTAGTCACTAACGTTAATGCTGCTAAGCAGAATTAATAAAAAATGCTAAAGTGCTATTTCTGTTCCAAAAGTATTCTTTATTTAGGTTTAAATACATAATGATTTAGATAAGTACATCATATACCATATGATCGATTTTCTCCAAAACTTTTATTTTTAGAAAGATAATTAAACTTGTCAATCCATAAGGAGATAAAAATATCAATACTAGATGTAAGCTGTATCAGAAGTATACTAATGCAAAGAACAGCAGCTGAACAAGAATTACTTCAGAGAAATGTGACTGTAGTGAATTTTAAATGATTAAAGAAGGAAAGTAAACTGGGAAATTTCAGTTTATATAACCAAAAGAAAAGATTTGAAGTGTATCTCCCAGGGGAGAAAACAAATAAATAAATAAGTAAAAGTAGAAATTCATGAAAAGATAGTACATTGTGTCAATACTTTGCACTGCATAAAATTGAGTTTTCCTCAAATTTATGCATACTGTACTGTTATCAGTAGACCTCTTAATTTGAAAATGCTGTTTAAACTGACTATTCTACTAGCTTCCATTACTAATGTACCCATATGCTTAAAACCTAATATCTTCCATAGTAATGGATATGTTTTCCTAAACCTCACAGACTTTAGATCAAACATGAACAGAGTAGTTTATTGTACATACAAATGTGTTGCTATTTGTTGTTTGAAGTGACTGCTTCTGTAGTTCTGCTTGAACAGATAAATGTAAACATCTAGAGAAAACATCTCTGCTGTCAACAAAGTTAAAGACATGCAAATAGTAAAACTAGTGCTGATAAAAAAAAAAAAAAAAGTTTGTCCTGTATAAGCCATAACCTCCATAGTAACAGGCAGCCATAGTATTAAGTCGGTAACTAATGCTATGACATTTCTGTTTTTCCAGATATCCTCTTGCCACCAAATGCACAATGTAGATGTGGAGCCACTATGCATATTAAGTTTTTTCATCCTCAAAATGTCACAGTTACATATGAACTTTCTTCTGTCCTGTCTGGTAAGGAGTCTGCTCGATATATGTGCTGTGTGCCCTAAGGTTCCAAGAAACCAAATCTGAACATAAGAGGAAGATTCATTTTGTCTCTTTCAGACATGTATTCTGCTTATTCTGTTTATATCCATGTTACAAATGATATGAGTTAAAACAAAAACATACATACAAACAAACAAACAAAAATGTAATATTACCTTTTTTTTTTTTTTTCCTTTTTTCTTGAAGTGATGTTCTGGTGTTACAAGAGCAACCAGGCAACCAGCCTGCAAGGGGAGTCTGCTATCTTGGGCATATGGGGTCTGTGTCCTACCAAAACTCTATAATCCTCATTAAAATCTCAGACTTTTTCCCTTCTTTTACAAAGTGAAGTGGTGTAGTCCTAGTATTAAGCCTGGCACCACTACTCTGTAAAACAATAAGTGCTCACCAAAATATGTACTGGGGCAAGAAATATAATTCTCTGTGCCATAGCATTCAGTGGGATTTGTCACAAGCTAAGCATCATTGGAAGTGGGTGTACACATTTTCTGACCACAGTTGTAACAGGTTAGTTAAACAAAATAACCAATGTTTTCACAGAAATGAATGGTTATAAAACTGTCCATGAGTTATCTGAAGCTTAGAGAGGAACCCAACTAAAAACATAATTTTGTATAAGTTTTGAATATGACTTTGTCTTTAATACTTACTTTTATAATGAAGACAAGTACATTTATATAGAGATTATATGACATATTACTCATTGCAGCAGAAGCCAGAGTAAGGAGCAGTTCCTGTTACTCCTATGTCATTGTTCATGTACAGTCACAACTGTACCTAGGTACATTTATATTGTGCTTAGAGGAGTGTCCACAATCACTTTAATGAACCAAATCACTGTCTATAGACATAGAATATGTCTATGTTTCTAAATAAAAGAGGATCAGAGAGAGAACTTGAACACTAGACCTCCATTTGTCCATGCTGTAATTTTTTTTTCTTCTTTTCCCCAAGTCCCTGAGTGCTTCAGCTAGCTCTCAGTTGGGCAAGAAGTCTGGACATCGTCTGCAAGACAGAACTCTCCAGGGAATATCTATTTAGCAATGCAGACAAAGCCACAGCAGATGTCCAAAATAGTCCTCCAGTACTATCTGAGAAAGCAATGCACTCCCAAGAACTTCCATATGCTCATATGCCAATCCCCAGTATATGCAAACTGTACTTCATTTTGTGCCATAAATTCCACTCTAGTTGGCTGTGATACATCCCTCTTTTTATTTTGAATACTTTCAAAAGAAAACATATCTAAGATGATAATTATACATCAGACTATGTGCTGTGCTCTAGATTGAGCTAAATGTTGGCCATATGGATCTGAGGCACTCTGCAAGAGCTGATCTGGGAGCCAGGGGTCTCTTACTAGGACTGATATATTTAGTTGTGTAGCCACCATGCCTTGATATGGATGCAGTGAACTTGTACATCAAACTGTACAATAAGTAAACTGTACATGAAACATCTTAATATCAAACACCTAGCCACCTGACCAATATTAACAGTTTAATATGTGTGTATTTTGTATGCCTTCTGCACTTGTACTAGGTGCTTACTTGCACTTCTGCAGAACAAAAGATTGTGGCAAGGTGAACAGTTTCAACAGTCTGCATAGAGAACACATGTAGAGCTGGCGTAGTTTTGTGGCATGTTACAAATTTCACGAACAGAGCCTAGTTCTTAAACACAAGATTTTTTTTTTTTTTTCATTTTTTGTTTGTTTTTTACAATTTGCATTTTCATGGTGCTAACCAGGACAGTAATAATGAGCAGGTAAATTGGTAGTAATGCATATTTCTCCACCCAAAATAATTGAATCAATAGCTCTCTCAGTTTTCTGTATCCTTACAAATCTATTCCCAGTCACACAAATGGTCACAAGGAAGATTTGTTCTCTATCCAATTTAATTAACTGATGAAGCTGTAACCAAGAAGCATTGACTTCTTTCCTGGGCCAAGCTAAACTGCAAATTTAGAAATCTTGAGAGAATGGAGGTCCTAAAACCTCATTGAAAATCCCAGCCTGGATATTTTTTCCTGTTTTCCACGATTATTTTTTCCTGTTTTCCACAATTATTTCTACTCTTTTCCTTTAAGTAATTTCTATGCTTATCCATATTCACAACTTCACTGTTTCTATGAAACACAAGTTGTTTCATAGAATCATAAAATCATTAAGGTTGGAAAAGAACTCCAAGATCATCTGGTCCAACCATCTCTGTACTACCAATATTACCCCCAAATAAAACATGTCCCTAAGCACTATGCCCAACCTTTCCTTGAACACCTCCGGGGACAGTGACTCCACCCCTTCCCTGGGCAACCCTGACTGCTCTTTCTGAGAAGAAACATATCCTAATTTCCAACCTAAACCTCCCCTGGTGCAGCTTGAGGCCATTCCCTCTAATCCTATCACTAGTTACCTGTGAGAAGAGGCCAAACCCCAGCTCCCCATAACTTTCTTTCAGGTAGTTGTAGAGAGCAATAAGGTCTCCCCTGAGCCTCTTCTTCTCCAGACTAAAAAACTCCAGTTCCCTCAGCTGCTCTTCATAGGTCTTGTGTTCTAGGCCCTTCACCAGCCTCAAAGCCTGGGATATTTAACTGGTCTGACTGTTAAAGACAGATGTAAAGAAGGCATTAAGAATCTCAGACTTTTCCTTATCCTCAGTTCCCTACTGCATCCAGTAAAGGATGGAGATTCTCCTTGGCCCTTCTGTTGCTGTTAATATATTTGTAAAAACATTTTTTGTTATCTTTTACCACAGTGGACAGATTGAGCTCATGCTGGGTCTTAGCCTTTCTGATTTTTTCCCTGCATATGCTAGCGGCTTCCTTGTACTGTCCCCGAGTTGCCTGTCTCCTCTTCCACTGGACATTAACTCTCTTCTTCTCCCAGAGATTCAGCAAAAGTTCAATTTATTCATCTATGATCTGGACAGTGGAACAGAATACACCCTCAACATGTTTGCTGATGACACAAAACTTGGAGGAGTAGCTGATATCCTAGAAGGCTGTGCTGCCATTCAGAGGGACCTGGACAGGCTGGAGGGTTGGAAGAGAGGAACCTCCTGAAGTTCAGCAAGAGCAAGTGCTGCACCTAGAGAGGAATAACCCCAAGCACCTGTACAGGCTGGGGGCTGACCTGCTGGAGAGCAGCTCTACAGAGAGTCATGAGAGTCCTGGTGGACAACAGGCTGACCAGTCAGCAATGTGACCTTGTAGCAGAAAGCCAACAGTAGCCAGAGGTGCATTCAGAAGACTATTGCCAGCAGGTCAAGGGAGGTGATCCTCCCCTCTCTACTCAGCCTTCATGAGGCCACACCTGGAGTATTGCGTCTAGTTCTGGGTTCCCCCGTACAAGAGGGACATAGAATTACTAGAGCGAGTTCAGAGCAGGGATTACTAAGATGATTAGAGGACTGGAGCACCTGTTGTATGAGGACAGGCTCAGAGAGTTGGGACAGTTTAGCCTGGAAAACAAACAAACAAACAAACACCAAAAACAACACTGAAGGGAGACCTCATCAATGTGTATAAATATCTGAAGGGGGGGTGTCAAGAGGATTGAGCCAGTCCCTTTTTGGTTGTGCCCAGCAAGAGGACGAGAGGCAATGGGCACAAACTGAAGAACAGGAAGTTCCGGCTGAATATGAGAGGACACTTCTTTACTGTGAGAGCAAAACACTCATAGAAGCATTGGAACAAGTTGCCCAGAGAGGCTGTGAAGTCTCCTTCTCTGGAGATACTCAAAACCCACCTGGATACCATACTGCGCAATGTGCTCTAGGTGATGCTGCTTGGCAGTGGGGTTGGACTAAATGATTTTCAGAGGTCACTTCCAACCTCGGCTGTTTTGTGATACTGTGAGAAGTTCCCTGTTCATCCTTGCTGGTCTCTTTCCCTGCCAGATCATTCACAGCACACAGTGACAGCCTGCTTCTGCACTTTTAAGACATGAGGAGCTCTTGAGCAGCATCCAGCCTTCCTGAACCCCTCTGACCTTCAGGACTGACTCCCAAGTGACCCTCCCTACCAGTGCCCTTAACAATTCGAAGTCTGCCCTCTGGAAGTCCAAGGTAGAAGTTTTACTGACCCCTCTCCTGATTTCACCAAGAATAGAGAACTCTACCATTTTGTGGTCACTCTGCCCAAGACAAATCCCTACCACCACATCTCTCACCAGTACTTCTCTGTTCATGAACAGAAGGTCTAGCAGGGCACCCCCCCAGATGACTTACTAACCAGAAAGTCAAGTATCAGAAAGCTGTCTTCCACACACTCCAGAAACCTCCTAGACTGCTTCCTCAGGGCTGTATTGTATTTCCTGCATATGTTGAGGCAGTTTAAGTTCCCCAGTTTCAGATATAATTGATACAATACTTTTTCCTCCTTTATCGTCACTTAAATATTTAAGAAAATAAACTCAACTAACTCTTCTTGTCTATCTTTTGACTGTTCTAACCTCAATTTTATAATATGACTATAAAATTTGTTCATTAAATATCATTTTTGATCTACAAAGGAGATTTCAGAAATCTGTAATTGTAGTAATCAGACTCCTAAGAATTTGTGATTGACATAAAGCACTTAGTATGTTCTTTAGGAAATTGAAAATAATTTCTTTTTGATTTTTTTTTTGTTGTTGTTTATTTGCTTGTTTTGTGTCTTAGCCAGAGCTAACAGCAAGATTTTGCCTTGGGCAAAATTGACAATGTGCCCCTTTAGTGGAAAGTTCTACAACAGTGCTAGAAGAGCTTTCAGTCAATACTTCAACCATTCAAGTACAAAAAATGACTCCAGGTCTGACAGAAAAGGAAATACTTACCTTCTTGTTTTTAAAAAAGTAGTGAGAATATGCAGCAGAAGAAACACAAATACACAAATACACTCATTATGCTAAGGCTAGTTAATATTGTTCTATCCTTCTCAGGACTCAGCCATAATATTTTACAATTTTTCTATGTATGACATTCAAGGAATGTAGCCCGAATTAGTTACAAATTTTAATCTAAGCTTCACTGGTTAAACCAAATTAAACCTATGTATTTGATTTAATCAATTTTTCTGAAAATAATGTATTTAATTCTCTAAATTAAGACTACTTCACACACTATTTATTTTAAATTTAGTATGTTACTGTATTTTTCTCAAGTACAGAATACAGAATCAACCTTATTGTATCAAAAAAAAAAAAAGTTTAACCTCTCATCTTCTTTGAAATAATTGATGTTTTTACTTTAAGAAGGAAAGAATCATCCTAATAACGTAACTGCATAACTGTATGGTTTCTCTGCTTCTGTTGTGACTAACACTTCAACCCGTGCAGAGCACCAGAGTACAGAGTACAGAGTATTTCTAAGCTAACATTGTTTTTCAGTATAACTTAAATTTTCATTTCAGTTACAGTAAATATGTCAACTTACCATATGTCATATGTCTACCAATTTACCACAAAACTCCATTTATTTTTTGAATACATCCTTCATGTTTCTTTCTTAGCTGTCTCTTTTAGGGCATTTTTTCTGAGGCATCATGAAAACAATTTCACTGAGGACCTGATGGGTGCAACCCCACTCTTCACTCATGTCCTGCTGGGGACCCACTTGGGAATGTACTGGAAGCTCAGAAATCATCTGCTAGTGTTCACCAGTCTAAGCAATCAAGCTCATATGCTATAAGGTACTCATCTTCCCCAGGAGATCCAGCACAGAGGAACAACAAACAAAATAAGTAGTAAATTTACACAGGACTTTTGCACTCATGTAAAAAAAAGCTACCAGAATGAAATGCCACTATCTTAGCCAGACCTCTTGTAATTAAGAAATTAAGTACTTAGTTTGTATAACATGAAAAGACCCTTAAGTTTTCATGCAGCTGAACAAAAGCTCACTGCTGCACAGCTGTAGCTCTTCATCCATTCCATAACACAGACTGGAAGTCAGGGGTATTTGCCTATATCACCTATTTTTGTTTTGCTGTGACTGGGTTCAAATATACAGATGTGCTGATTTAGGAAAGATTTCAAATGTTTATGTCTATGAAAGGGAAACTTTCAAGTGTGGATAGAATCTTTTCTATTATGTCAGTGTGGAAAAAAAAACAAAAACAAAAACAAAACAAACAAAAACAAAAACAAAAAACAAAAACAAAAACATGGTATCTGTTATACCAGAGGCTACTATTTGCCCTTAAAAAACTTTTGGAAAATTCAATTTCTAATAACTTTTGAGGGTTTGTTCTATGTGCTGTCATAACAGTGACAGTTATGTACTGTATTGTAAATCTTAATTATTTTAATGGGTTTGAATATGTTAACTAGAGAAAAGGCCTGTGGTGTAAAAGGATAACTGAACAATTGAAATGTGGTAGATAATGACAATGCTGGGGGCTAGGGAAGAATTTGTAATCTAGGTTTATAACAAGCAGGTTAAAGTTCATAATGTCAGTTGCACTTCTACTCTGATTGCAGCCATGATACATAATTAAGCACAGATATGAGGAAATCAGACACACTGAAACTATGTGGGGTGAACTACCTCAACGATTTCAATGCACATGAATAGATTTTAATTTTTACCTGTCATTAGTTTACTTAAAAAATGCATTACAGCAACAAGCAATTCATTGTAGCACTGAGCCTGATACACAGGCAGTGTTCTATGTTCATTGTTCCTAGTCCAGGAAATTTAGAGAGTCAAGGAAAGTCACATAGATAATTCCCTCCTTACTTCTCAGTGTCTTCAGAACCTTTCACCTTACTCTTAAATTTAAATAACATCATTTACTGTTGATATCGGGTTTGCTTGTTTGTTTATGTAATGGATTCATTTCAAAGATATGTTCATGGATTTGGGAGTGATCATTTAGAACTATCATAAGAGTGTCGTGGTTCCGCTCGAGTGGGCAGCCGAGCTCCACCACAGCCGCTCTCTCACTCTCCGTCCTCAAAGAGGAATGGGGAGAAAATATGTGAAAAGGGCTCAAGGATTGAGATAAAGACGAGAAAATCACGCAATAATTATTGTAACAGGCAAAACAGACTCAGCATAAGAAGACAGATAGTAAGATCTATTGCTCATTACTAACAAGCTAGAGAAGTGAGAAACAAAGGAAAAAAACAAAAAATACCTTCCCCCCCATCCACCCTCTTCCACCTCCTCCCCCCGAATGGCGCAGGGGAATGGGGGAATGGGGGTTATGGTCAGTCTACAGCACTTCTTCTCCACCGCTCCTTCTCGGTCACTCTCGTCCCCTGTGCTGTGGGGTCCCACCCATGGGATACAGTCCTTGATGAACTGATCCGGCATGGGCTTCCCACAGGCAACAGCTCTTCCAGAACTGCTCCAGATATGGGTCCGTACCACGGGGTCCATCCCTCAGGAGAAAACTGCTCCAACCTGGCTCCCCCACGGGCAGCAGCTCCTGCCAGGTCACCTGCTCCTGCGTGGGCTCCTCTCCACGGGCTACAGGTCCGGCCCGGAATCTGCTCCGGCAGGGGTCTTCCACAGGCGGCAGCCTCCGTCGGTGCAGGGCCACCTGCTCCACCGTGGTCTCCTCCACAGGCTGCAGCGTGGAACCCTGCTCCACCGTGGTACTCCATGGGCTGCAGGGGGACATCCTGCTTCACCATGGTCCTCACCACAGGCCGCAGGGGACTTCTGCTCTGGCACCTGGAGCACCTCTCCCCCTCCTTCTACACAGACCTTGATGCCGTTCCTCACTCCCTTTACTCTCCCAGCTGCTGTGTGGCGCAGCGTTTTTTTCCCTGTCTTAAATATGCTCTCACAGAGGCACAAAACAGCATCGCTTATTGGCTCAGATCTGGAAAACAATGGGGCCCTTCCCAAACATGGGGCAGCTTCTAGATCTTTCTCACAGAAACCACCCCTATGGCCCCCTGCTACCAAAACCTTGCCACGTAAACCCACTACAAAGAGAAATGAATATGAAAATATATTGTCCAAAAAGTGCTGAAATGTCATTAAAAAGGCATTCTTTGTCTGCAAAATTGCTGTATTGCTAAATCACTCTTTGATAGTGCTGCTTCTGTGACACTGTCTGGGAGGAATTGATAGGATGTTGGAAGCTTTGCAGTTATAAATCAACAATAATACATTTCTTATAAAATCTATGTAAGCCTAAGGGATAAAATGTGTTCCTTGTTTTCTCTATTAATGTTTCCAGCAGTGTTATTGTGCTTGTAGTATTGGTTACAACACTGTATCACTACTTACAGGAAGAGCATTTTGTTTCAAGATTTTGTCAAAGGTGTTTTAAGTCAACACCTATATAAATATAAAAATAAGAAATATAAAAATAAGAAAAAACAAAGCAGATAGTTGACAAAATAAACAAACAAACAACAAAAACAACAAAAGCACCCAATAAAACAAGAAAGTCTCTCAATACCTCTAGCAAAAAACAAATGCTGTTACTGCATTATAAAAGCTTTATTTGAGCAACTTCATTCTGCTCTCTTAAACCATGATGTGCAGTGCTACCAAATTCAGTGTCTTACTTTGGATTTACCAAATTCAAAGTCTTTAGATTTACTGCAACTGCCACAGAATATAATGGCAAAGAGACCACAGATCCTTAAATTTAAAAACAGCTATTATTTCTGTCTCATTATCTAGAGATATACTACCATTTAGATTATTTTTGGGAGCATTATAAGAAAGAAAGTGTTATTTCTATTCATCCTATTATTTTTTTTTCCTCTTACCCCATATCTCTTTTAAGAAACAGAAAGCATACAATAAGAAAAGATTTGTGGAAAAGAGAAGGAAAGTGTTTTTGTTAGTTGTATGCCTTGAAATCATGACGCAGGACAACACTGTATGAAAATATGTACAAGCTACCCAATGGTGTGGGTATGGTCTTCTGGGTTTTCATGAAACACGATACTAAGTCTCTTAAATTGTCTCCATTGCTTAAAATAACTTGTCAGAAAACAGAAAACTCAGATAGCCACTGGTTACAGTAGACAAGACCTGAGGTTGATTCTAGCTTTGAGCATGTGAGAAGAATATGAACAGTTATTTTTTAGGCAGCTGTGTCTGTCCCTGTGCCTACCCAGTTGGCTGAGATGTGAACAGAAATCTCATGGGATGCAATTTTTGAAATGAATCCAAAGCATCTTGGCTCATGCTGTGTTTCATGTAAGTTTTATTTTTGATCATGATGACATAGGTTAAAAATAGCTGAGATGTTTGTACTGTTCATGAAATAGCAAATACTCTGGGTCTCTCACTGTCAAAACTAGACAAACCAAATATCTTTAGTCTGACAGCTGTGTTCCTGCTTGTCATTCTTGTGTGAACTGGTACTGCTGTGGAAGAAACTGGTAGTGATATAGGAGAGAACCTTACATGTTGCTAGACTATGCAACAAAAATTGGATGTGTTGACAAATTGATGCACAGTAGTCTTCAGAATGTGAATTAGGGTGAATTTTAAATCCATAAGATTCAAAATAACTTTAGAACTAATTGCAGAAAGATTTTTTGGATGTATTTCTCTTTCTCTCTTTCTCTCCCTGTCTCTTAAGTTTTCTTCTCTTTCATTTTCTTTCATTCTTTCATTATCTTATTCTCTTTCATTGTTCTGTCTTTCATTTCGTTCGTTCGTTCCTTCCTTCCTTCCTTCCTTCCTTCCTTCCTTCCTTCCTTCCTTCCTTCCTTCCTTCCTCTCTCTCTCTCTCTCTCTCTCTCTCTCTCTCTCTCTCTCTTTCTCTTTTTCTTTCCTCTCTTTCCTCTCTCTTTCCTTTCTTTCTCTCTTTCCTCTTTCTATCCCCCTTTACTCCTCACCTTTCTCTCATCACCTTCTTTTAACTCTTTCTCTCTTTTTATTTCCCTCTCTTTCATTTGCTTATTCATATCAGAATAACTTCCTAACTTAGTATTCAGTACACTCTATAATAAACGTCTCATATAAGGGAAAAGCAAGTCTGTGGAATGCTCAGAAAAATGCAAATGGCAAGGTATGAAACTTGAATAAAATAATAATATTTATAAAATAAGTAAACATTCTTCCAGCTGACAAAACTGAGAAAAGTTTAATTAAAGACATTTGATTCTTCATGTTCTGTTTTCTTCCAATGTTTTTGATATCCCAAATCAGTTTTGATTTGTGCATAAATGGCTAATTATCAGAAATGAGAGCATATGGAGGATAATTTATACTAACGTTACCTTTCACTACCATGTAGTCCATGTTCTGTATGTTTTTTAGCACTCAACTTTTGGTTGACTGCACAGCACAGTGAGGTGAAGGCTACTGCATGTCTCCCTGATGGGTGATGGGTTTGAGAGTGTATATCTGGGGCTGGGATTCACTGCCACAGAGGAAAACATTGTGAACAGGCTGGAGAACAGGTGCCCCCTCTGCATTCTCCCCTTCTGGTGAAGACACAGATTCAAGGTTTGAATCTTCCCCAGCTCCATTTCTCCTTTTAAGTTCTGACTGCCATTTAAGCACAATGATTTCTTTGGTAGTTCCTGTTTTTCTTATTCATACAGACACAAATAAACAGGTACTCTAAATGTTTTCTCTAACTCATTACTTGATTTCAGGCACCTCACTAAGCCTTGTGAAATTTTAGTTTATATATCTTCTAAACAGAGGTAGAAAATAGTTATCCCAAGACTAAAAGAGTTTTTAAAAGACTAAAATAGTTTTTAAAATATTTTGACATCTTCAGAATAACAAAGGTGCTAAAAAAAACAGTGTCATCATGTTATTGTGCCCGAAAGGTCTCCTGCAAAATTAGTGAAATTAAATATATGTTTTTTTTTTCATTCAAACATGCTAAATATGTAGTTTAGGAAGAATTGGAAAAATATTTTTGAATTTTACTTACTATGGTTTAAAATGTTAAAAAAGAAAAAAAAATGTTTTACTGTATCATCTAGTAGGCGATAGCTAAGAAAACAATCTGAGGGACACTAAACAACCATGTGTGTATGAGCAGATAATAAAAGCCTGGCAGAAGTTTTGCAGGATCTAATGCTTTAATTTAGCTAGAATTATTCCATTTCCCTAGCTTTGTTCTTCAGCTGTAACAAAACTGAGGGAGTTCTAAGCTTCACTCACTAAATGATAACAACTTAAGAGAATATTATTTTTTGTTACAACTGTACGATATTTCTTTGTAATTCTCTTCACAAATTAGAAGGGAACAATGTAGCTCAGTCTTATTCATTTACATCCATTCATGTACATCCATTAAAAGAGCAAACATGGTGTCAATGTATTCTTTTTATGAAGTATTTTTATTTTACTCATTAATAGCTCTGGTATACTTAAAGTAATCTAACCATAAAAGGTAATAGCTACAATAATGTTGAAATGATTTTGGATGCCAAAGTAATACCAGTTGATAAGACACACAATTAAAAATAAAGCAGGGTGGGCTATTGATTGGGAAGTTTAAATCTTAGCAAAGGTTATTGATTTCTCAGTTGGCTATATTCTTTTCTTTGTTTCTTTTTGTCCTCTTTCTTCAGAAACATAGGACCGAACATGAAAGGGAGAAGCATTATGTTTTATCTCAAAGTTCTGCTTCTACCTGAAACCTATCTTCCCCCCATATCAGAAATGGTGTTGTGGTCTTTACAGTGAGATAGGACAAACTCTGCTCTTCTGTATATTACATAAAGAACATCTCTAAGGGTATGTGGCCTTCAGAGGAATGGAGTGAAATCCTACAGGCTCTGGGAAACCCTCTTTCAGCTTTTTGTTAGAGTATGCTGGAAGACTGAATCAGAAACATGGATCTGATTCCTGAAAATTCTTCCCTCTAGGTTTTGTTGCTGAACTTGTTGCTATATTTTACTTCAAAGAATAATATAAATAAAACCAGAGTAAAAGTTTTCCAGAGGTATAAATTTTGGGAATACCAATGTCATTGTCAAAATTTATATACATACATACACATATGTAAATATGCATGGGTTTATATATTGCCTTATACAGGTATTTTATCCTTTCATTATGAATGTTTTTTGGTAACAAAAATTGGACCGGTTAACAACATTGCCATTTATCAAGACTGCATTTACAATGAAGCCATAACTAAGATTAAAACAATGGCAGCATTAAAATTTTACCACTTTAAACATGCCTTACACAGAAAAGCAATGGCAAATCTTAGATGTGCAGTCCTGTAGTTCATGGCAATTCTGAAAATAAATTAATACAATAAAATTTCCTTATAGCTAACATTCATTAATGTATTTGCAATCATTGAGATTTGTAAAATATGATTTCTACTGGAACAAATCAGATTTTTAAATCAAGATTTCTTATAGACCATATTAGAAATCTATTTAGTACCTTAAGAAAGAATTATAATAATAATTCCTTTTGGACCTAGCCATTCCGAACAACCATGGGTAACTTCCAAGTTGACAGGTGGAAAGAACAAATAAAATGCAGCTTTCATATTAAATTTGAAACTTTAATTTGCTATTTTTTGTTTGTTTGTTTGTTTATTACTCTGCACCACACAATTTTGTCTTGTGTTACCTAGAGTGAGCTAGTACCCCTGAAAGACTCATCAGAGCACCTCACTGAAAGTAGATGTGCTCTGGTTTCTGGAACCCTGGATTTCAGAAACAAAAATAATAATTCAAAACTTGGCATAGTGCTTCTAAGTCCAGGTCTAGCTGTCTGAGATCTCGCTAAAGTATATCTGCGCAAAAGTGATCTAAGAGGCTATCCCAACCTGAGTAATTATGGATTAAATGTTTAATCATGGTTGTTTGAGAATAATTGTACTGAAAAAGAAAATAAGTTTATTTCATGATAATGCAGTGATAAATTTATTGTCTGCAATCAGTAAAAGTACATACCCATTAGGTGTTGGCAGGAGCTCTTACAGACATGGAGAGTGTCTGAATGAGGTGCAGCACATCTCTGTGTGACAGATTAGCTATTCCTCTTTAAAATGCCAGTGTTCTTCCTGCCCTGGCCTCCTCAAATACTGCCCACCTGCTAATAGCACATCTTTTCCATCCCTAAACTGATCATTGTTCTTATTATAAGGCTGTAAATAGACTTCAAGTATACCAGGTATTTAAAAATAAACAGTTTGCAAAGATTTAAAATGAAAAGGCGTCTTGCAGAAAGCAGAAAAGGGTTAGAAATATTCCTTGCTGCACTTTCTCTGTATCTTTTTGCTATTAAAATGACCAAGTTTTATGACTGAAAGAAACTCATAACTGAGGCTTCCGAATCTTGTGAATCTTGTGTTGAATGACTGCTTGGTACTGTCTACAAATTTTTCACAGGAAGTGCGAAAAGTGAAAGGGTAGGATCTGCTGACTGTATGAATGGTTTATGCTACCTGGGCAGAGGCCCTGCAATTTAAACAACGAATCCTGAATATTTTAAGTAGATGTCTGACTGCAGTTCTGTAAATTAAACATTAGTCATTGCTATGACTTTTCAAGGTGAATGTAAGCCACAAGATTTGGCTCTGCCATGACTTTGATCTTGTGCTCCTTTTCTGTGGAGTGCTTGTATTCCAAATGTAGGCTATAACTATCTTTCTGCAATTCTGGATTTACTGTACCTTCAGGCCCCTCATGCATGCTGAAAGGGCTAAATCACCCAGTTTTCAAGCCTTATCAGGACTGCAGTCCCTGGACTCCAAACTGAGAATCTGTCTTGTTCACCACAGCACATCATGGAAGTTCAGCGTCTGAATTTCCACACTCTCAGGGGCAATTACAAGGTTATCCTGTGGCCAGACTACTCTCAGTCAATTTATTCAAATAAAATATATTTCAGAGAAAGCATAAAGGGAGAACAGTTCCTGGAACTCTCTGTATCACAGGCACTTGCTCTTATGTGAGAGTTTGACCTCCCTGATATTTTCTGGAATGACAATGTTGCAGATTTCTGAAGATGACAGAGGAACAAGATGGGCCAGCAAGGTGGGACACATAGCTGGTTCTGCTATTCACAGGCAAGGAAAAATTGGTTGATGAGTATTGACCTTGAAACAATGTAGCTCAGTTTCTTGAGGAAACTGACAAAAGAAATGAACAAGAGTAATGACCCTGGAATTCAGGTAAGTGCCTTTAAGTGTATTCAGGAAACTTCTTGGTGGGATTCTGTGGAGACAGCTCTGGACAATAAAACAGCTCAGGAAGATGGCGGGTCTTTCAGGGCAGAATCTGTCAGGCTCAAGAACGATACATCCTAATGTGCAGGAAAGCAAATTGGCTTATCAGGTTATTGGCTTGGTTAAGAAGAGAACTCATGACACTGTCTCAGTACAAAAAGGCAATTTACAGGATGCAGGAGTGGGGCAGGCTGCAGTGCAGGAATTTAGAAACATTAACTAGGCAGGTAGGGTTTGTGTTAGGAAAGCTAAAACTCTTTGGGAATTGATTCTTACAATGGACATAAAAAGCATCAATAAAAGCTTCTACCACTCTATCAGTAGTAGAAAACTGAAAAAGGAACATGCGGTAACATTTCTGAATGGGACAGGAAACTTAGGAACAGCAGATGCAAATGACTGATTTACTCAAGGTTAATTTTGCCTCAGTCTTCATCAACAGCATCTCATAGACCTCTGTCATTAATGAAAGGCTTGAAGGGTGAAAAGGGCTATTACCAGTGAAGATCAGGGCCAGTATTGAGAAAATTCTAATTGTACTTGTCCATGGGTCAGGCTGCATCCAAGGATGCTAAGTGAACTGGTTGAAATCCTTTCCATAATCCTTCAAATGTAATGGAGACTGTGGGACACTCCTGAGGACTGAAGAAAAAAAAAATAAAAAATTACATCCATCTTCAAAAAGGGACAAGGAAAAAAAAATATATATATATAAAATGTCTGAAGCCATCCGGCCTTACTTTGTCTCAGGGCAAATCATAAACCAAGTCCTCTTGCGAGTACATCTCTAGGCACGTGAAAGAGAAGAAGGTGGTTGGAATATGGGAACAGTCAGTATGGATAAGTGTAAATCACGCCTGACCATTCTGGTTACATCTATGATAAAAAAACTAGATTTATAAAATTAGGGGAGAATGGTGGATATCATTTCTATCAACCTCAGCAATGCTTTCAACATTGTCCTCTACCATATTCTTGCATATAAGTTAGGATGCTGTGGACTGAATGGGTAAACAAGAGATAGAAATCTGGTAGAATGATTGACTGGGCTCAAAGGGTAGAGGTTAATGAGTTGCATTTGGCTGGCATGGAGACTGGTAAGAAATGGAGTGCCACAGGGGAACTGGGAATGTGGGAAATGTTGTGTTTACTGTCTTTGTTAATGGCCTGTACAAGGGAGTGAAGTGTGCTCTCATCAGTGTGCTTTGGAGATGATAGCGAATCAGGAGGACCAATCATTATGCTCAACAGCAGGACTGCCATACAGAGTGACTTAGGAGAAAGCTCACAGAAATCTTATGAAGTTTAATAATGTCAAATACAATATTCTGCACCTTGAAAAGAAGAACCTTCTGCAGTGATACAGACTGGAGATGGACTAGGGGGGAGTCAGTCCTGTGAGAAAAGAGCCTAGAGTATTGTTATACAGTAGGCTGAAAATGAGCCAACAGATTTGTTTTCCTGGCAGAAAATAAATTGAACAGCCTCCTGAGCTGTATTAACAGGAGCAGAACTAGTAGATTGAGGGGAGGGATTATCCATTATCCCCCTCCATTCATCACTCCTTAGACCACATCTGGACTCCTGTGCCCAGTTTTGTTCCCCTCCAGTACAAGAAAGACATTGACAAACTGCACCAAGTTCACCCAAGGTCAGAAAGACAGCTGGGGGCTGGAACTCCTTCCCAGCGAGGAGAGGCAGGGGAAGCTTGGACTGTTTAGCTGGGGGAAGCGATGAGTTCAAGGACAATAAAACAGCAAACAGGTGTCCCACAATACCTACAGGGAGGTTATGGAAAAAATGGAGCCACACTCTGCACGGTGGTACATGGGAGGAACCTAAGAGGCAATGTGTGTTATGTTGAAAAGAGGTTCAGACTGAATATAAGAAGAAACTTTTTCCACAAAAACAACGAGTGGCAACATGGTTGCAAACAAGTTACCCAGAGAGGTTATGAAGTCTCTGTCCTGAAGGTTTTCAGGACCTGACACAATAAAACCAGGGCAACCTGGTCTGACCACAAAGTTTACCCAGTATTGAGTAGGATGTTGGACTAGAAATCTTCAGACTCCTGTCACTCTGAATTATCCTAAGATCCTATCTGATGATCCCATGATCCCACTGTTAGTAACTGTAGATATATCTGGGTATTCACAAGTCTCCTACATAGTTAGTCTTCCTACCTTTAAATCACCTAGTGGATTTGAACTTCCTCTACAGTCTTTTTCAGGAGTCTTTCTGTCCTTTTTTTTTTTTTTTTTTTCTTGACTAGAGTGTGTTTCTATTCCATGTTTAGCTTGTCAGTTTCACAGAATTAAGTTCTCTCTCCTCCATGTTGTTTCTTTTCTCCCGTTGGCATGTCTAGCCTGATGACATTAATCCTCAAAAACATGCCCCAACTCACGCCCTCCTCCCCTTCCCCCAAACAGAACAGAACAGAGCAAAACAAAACCAAACAAAACCAAACCATTGCTTTAGCACTAGGGATTAATTATTGCCCCTCATGCTCTAGCAGGAGGTCTACTTTCT
Organism: Anas acuta; assembly: GCF_963932015.1. NCBI lineage: Eukaryota > Metazoa > Chordata > Aves > Anseriformes > Anatidae > Anas > Anas acuta. The sequence goes on from NC_088979.1 coordinate 187,834,546, forward strand.
TATCCTCTTAGTTGGGGCTGCTAGCAATAAGAATTCCATAGATACATAAAACGCTTGAAACATTATAATACTACACTGTCCAAATATAACACAATGCCATAGCTTCTGTCTTTAATCCTTGACATTATCGTTATGCACACCAACTCCTGTGAAGATATCCTGATAAAATGGGTGACCTGATTAAGCACTTCCTGATTGAATAGAGTGCTTCATATTAGCGAGCCTTCCGTTGTGCTTCTGCATGCTGGGGGAATGATCTAAAAAAAGCATACAAAGGGCAAAGAGCTGGAAAAAACTTGCAGTACAGCTACAGAATATAAACTGTGTGCTTCCACCTAAATCAAGAGAATTAGAAATCCAATTCTTCATGTAAAAGAGAAGCTAGATTCACTTACATATTGCAAAATCTTTTTCACTAATGACTCCTTAGAGACTTTAATTATGCAGCAGTTAATACTAAATGTAAAATTTACTTTGTAAATAGGGGACAACTGTCACTGAAAGCAGGTAGAGCAATGGTATCAATTTACATTATGAATACATCAGGGGACTAGAGGTGAATCTCAGGAGAGATGTCATTCCACAAACATTGAGGCAGCTCATATCAATACAGTACTAAAAATAAAATAAAATAAAATAAAATAAAATAAAATAAAATAAAATAAAATAAAATAAAATAAAATAAAATAAAATAAAATAAAATAAAATCAGTTAACTCTAGTGCAAAGACAAGAAGACATGATTTGCAAGGCTGATGTCATAATTTACAGGTTAACATGGGTACAAGGGAATCTAAACACCAGGCTATTAAGATTTCCCAGTGATGTTCATATGTCTTGAATTTTTGAATCACCTGATGGATAAAAAATAATCTAGGCAGATATGGTCCATAAGATGCTGGGATATATGTATGTTCTATATATACAGAATCAGAATCTAAATGTCAGAAATTCCCCAAATAAAGTTCTTCATGTTGCACATATAATAAAAGACTTATATTCTTGTTAAAACTGACTCAGTATTTGTGAAAGATTAACAATAATTGGGCCCAGAAATATAAACCTATAAAATTAAATGCAGCATGTGCACACTCTACCCCTGGCAGAGTACAGACATGTTATAGTCAGCATCTGGAAATAATTGTGTGGTATGTAGTACTTTGGCAGGTAAACACTAAGGAAGATTCATCATCCAGCTTTTGCACAGTTATATATTATATGATATATTATTTAAATGTGTATTTATGTATAGCTTGTTCAAGTTGCTGGAACATCTATTATTACTGAGTTGTTGAAGACACACTATCTATTTGACAAGAGGACATGGAGAAGCACTGGAGAATAACAGACTGGATAGTAGCTACTGATGTGTTGAAGTATTTAAATAAAATCAAAGAAATCTATAATATATATTTCAGTAAAATATATAAACCCCAAAATGATCTTAATCCGCAGTTTTTGTTTTAAATATCTACTTTTTCATGCTGTGGCTTGTTTTTTAGGATCTTGTTTTCCTCCATTTATTTATTACAGAACTTTGATTCCTAACATTGGTTCTCTAAATTTCATCTCTGTTACAGGCCCAAAATAGACAGTGTAAACACTGGACTGACTGTGTTTGCATGAAGGGCCAGATGCTTCATTGCCTCAGTCTCACTATACTCCAAAAATGCTGAGCTGTAAAGTTGAATGTAATGTGGACACATATTCTTCTCCAACATATACCATCACTTTCCCTTAGCTTGGGAAGGGATCATAGTTTCATAGGCAAGAAGACATTGATAGAATTTTCCAGCTGATCATCCCTGATGGCTAACAAGGGGACAACAAATATGTGGTGCTCTGCAAATAGTATCTATCTTTGCATGTAGGAAGAGACATAATCAGTCCCCTTTCCTACTGTATTTAAGTCATGAATGGAGATTATATATTTCAAAATGTCAAGTGGAAATTTTAATTTTGGTTGGGGAAAAAAGTTGCTGGAGGCTGAGACAGAATTTTGTTGCCACCTGCCTTCAGAATCAGCTGGACAAGTTTTCTGACAAGATTGAAGTTTTCATGAAGCACCACAGTTCTATGACCCCTGTGAAACACTGGAGAGGTAGCTTGTTTTGGGAACCGAGACTTCAGTGGAAAAAAAAAAGATGAAAAGCAACCTAACGTGTCTCTCATAAATCATTACAGTGGTGAAATACTATTTTTTTTTTTCTTTTTAAGTGTGGAGGTATTTAGGTCTTTCTTTGAAATAAAAACAGATTCTCTCTAACCTTCAACTTCTGCTCATGCAAAGTTTTGTCTCTTTTTGCTTTAATGTGTTTATTTGCTTTAACTACTTACCTCTGAGCTTTGTATACAGTTAACTCAGTTAACAGAACTATGGCTTTGAGCAGCATACAGGTGAAAACTATTATTATTATTATTATTATCATCATCATCATTATCATTATCTACAGTACTTGCTGGATTTTCTTGATCTATTTGTACAGTATTTTACTTTTGTTAAAGAGACAGTGAGTAAAGGTATATTTAGCGATCACTCACTAAATATACTCAAAAAAGGTAGGATGACCTGCTTTATCTTGTATGCAGTTCTATGTGATTGTGCATAATAATAGGAACTTCACAGTATTTCACACAGATTTCCAAGAAATGCTGTTCTTCAATGCAGGAGTGCTCAAGACTGAGATATGCTAAGGTTTGATATATATATTTGCTATGTTCTGTATATGCTGTCAAAATGCATTCACAAATTGTCCCACTGCATTGGCATGGGTAGCCTATATTGTGTTGTGAGCAATGACACAATACTCATATCTTGAATTTCAAGCCTTAACAGATCACTAATCTTAATGTTTAGGTACTTATAACTTTACTATGAGTTAAATGCAGGACAAGTGGGAGAAATTCTCCGCTGATATACAATTAACTGCTAAAATCAAAACCTCATGGCTCATGGATGAAAGCAACAATAATAGGCTGGCAACAATTTAATTCATTTCAATCCATAAATGGTGAAAGCTGTTGTTTTATGAATATTAACTTTTAACATTATGAATAGTTCACAGCATGCCCATCTGGCCCTAACATTCTCAATGTTTAAATATCATTCAACAGTTATGAAACCATCTGAAAATGTTGTTCTCCTGCTGATTCTAAAAATTTATTTTGTTCTTAGTCCTTTTAATTACGAATTTAAATAACATTAGTACATATTATGGCATATTAGACCTGGAAATATTTACCTGAAAAATAGTTTCTTATTGGATAGTGTTTACCAGCTTCTATAAGATTTATAAAACTAAGGATTTGTTATTTAAGTCTGAAATTTTCAAAGTGGGATGCATCTAGATTCCAGATTATTCAATCAGGATATGTGGTAGCTGTCTCTTAACTAGATTGAAAAGAAGTTTTGTTTCAAACTCAATTTTGTGGACAACGATATACATGTGAAATCAGAACAGGTTGTGTTCACCTAGTATGAATTTCTATATAACTTTTCTACATTAGTTTCAATTTTAATGGAATATATCTCATTTTTTTTAATCTCATTTAGTCTGTTCACATTTTTAGTGATGAACTGTCATTTGATCTTTTGTAAACTTCTCCAATAGTTAATTTCTCGACCTTAAAATAGTAATCTTATTTCCAGAAGGATTTTTTGTTGTTGTTGTTTTCCATTTCCAGACATTGGATTTTGTTATAACTTCTCTTATGAGGCTGAAAAGAGCCTTCTCTTATCCTGTTTATCCTGCTTCCTACAGCAGTACCAGGAGAGTAATCCACATAAGCTAACTTAGCCTAAATAGGCAAATCCTCTCTAGATTTCTTCAGTTTTCAGCAGTGTCTTTCTCAAAAATAGATTCAGAACAGGATTGGGGCATTTGTCCAATAATATTTTTCTATTTAAGACTGTATGATGCTAAAGTGAATCCTTCTTGAACACTTTTTTCTCCAATTAGTCTTGAGGCTTTCTTTGAATTCTTTGCAATTTAAGAACCTAACTCTAGAGCTACAAATACTAGAAACATATAGTTTATATCAGTAGAAGCTGAAATAGTTCAAAGCAGAGTAAGTCAGGTATTATTATCAATGTTTTCATTTATAAATTAAGGGATTTTGGTGACAATGTCCATATTCTCAGTTCGTATTTACCTGATTATCCAGTATGACCTGTGTCCAACTCAGAGACGGTGTTTCTACTCTACAGTTCTACAGCCTGGCATTTATTGCTCCAAGGTGAATGTTCTTTTGTTTTTCTGTGTTAAAATGCATACTGTTTGGTAGTGTCTTGTTTACGAATTAACATTGCTTTAATTTGCAGATTTTCCAATTCAATGTTTAACATTTTTAGATTCATCTTCAGTTTTATTGGTCATTTAATTTATTCCAGATCTTACAAGATGATTAATAATGCATGGCCAATGATGGACCTCCAACCCTGATGGACCTCAGTAAAAGTACAACCAGTGCTGTTATCTGCTTAAAATTGTTTGAATTCTATCAGATTTCAATCCATGTAATGTGTTCCATGAGATTAGATATCACTTCAGCTTCTTAATCAACTTTGCCAAGTTGTACAAAGCAAATTACCTCACAGAACTCAACTAAACCACAGCATAAGGAACTCCCACTGATATTCAGAAGATAATATACATGTATTGAGAGGATTTGCTTTCCATGAATCATGCTGAATGGTGAGAGATCAAAAGGTAGGAAGTGTGGCAATGGGGTACAGCATCAGATGAGGTACAGCTACCAAAAGACATCAAGGCTTATAAGTAGAAAGATTTTTACGTGTAACTAGAAGTGACAAGAAAACTGAGGAGATGTCCCAATACTTTTCAAGTAAGAAGGGACAATAAGAGAAGATGAAAAGAAGACTGGGGAGTTAAATGTTCCTTCAGCTTCATTTTCACTAAAAAGGCCAGCTGTGGTGAGATGGCCAACACAATTACCATCACTGGTGACAGATCAAGAATTGGGAAGTAATAAGAAAATAATAGATCAGAGATTACTTAGATAAATTAGCTAGTATAAGCTCATTTGTGTGTGATGCTACTCACTTCAAAAAAAAAAAAAAATCTTAGGATTCCTTTGCTTGAATATATGTGGTGGTGGTTCATAAAAACATAGAATGAGTCATAGAATGGCCTGGGTTGAAAAAGACCTTAAAGATCATGTAGTTTCAACCCCCCTGCTCTAGGCAGGGTTGCCAACCACTAGAACAGGCTGCCCATTGTCACATCAAGCCTGGCCTTGAATGCCTCCAGGAACAGGACATCCACAACCTTCCAGTGCAACCTGTTCCAGTGCCTCACCACCCTCTGAGTGAAAAACTTTCTCCTAATTTCCAATGTAAATCTCCCCTGTCTTAGTTTAAAACCATCCCCCCTCGTCCTATTACTACCAACACATGTAAACAGGCATTCCCCCTCCTGTTCATACCCTCCCTTCAAGTACTGGAAGGCAGCAATGAGGTCTCCCCAGAGCCTTCTCTTCTCCATGCTAAACAAGGCCAGTTCCCTCAACCTTTCTGCATAGGAGAGGTGTTACAGCTCTCTGATCATCTTAGTGGCCCTCCTCTGGACCCATTCCAAGAGCTCCACATCTTTCTCGTGTTCTGGGTACCAACCTAGTTTGGACCCACTGCTGCTTAAGGTAGCAAAATTAATCATATGCATTGATTAACATTGCTCATGAATTAGCAGTGACTGCAAATAAGTAATGCCACATCTACTTGACTTTTCAAATAAGCACCCTCAAATGAACAGCTATATGGGTCAGAATAGTAACAGTGTTTGAATAGGTACTTAAATCTTTATTTTATTTTCAATTAAATTTATCCTGGGAAATCTAGTAGATGATGGTAAAAAAATTGTTATAAATAAATATGTAAATAAATAGTCTTTTGTGGATAAATTTGTGGACAAAAATTTGGAATGGCAAGTTTTCAAATTCCAAAATCCAAAATAGATCAAGATCACTTTATTTGTTGCATGATATTGTCCATTCAAACTTGAATAAGTGACATAATAGTGCGCAAGTATCAGCTATATTAAACAACTGTCTGATCCACAGCTGTTGAGGGAGCTATAGTAAGGGATTTTTTTTTTAGGGGACATATTATTGATCCAATTGTTTTTAGCACTGCTTTCGTAGCTTAGCAAAAGATAGGCAGTACTTATCAGAATATTGTTACCAGCATTCATAGTAATTATACTTTTTTTTTGATAAATTCATTTTTAAAAACTTTTAGACAATGTTTTCTAAACTAATGTAGCATAGTCTTTTTATGCACTGTTCCTGAAACATTTTTTTTTCCCTCTGCAGCATTTTCTTCTATTTCCTCTATGACTGCCTCATTGCAATGCCACCATGTTCGTGTTCTTCTGTTCATGTACTACCTCTGGTTTTTACAGAATACGTAATTCATGTGTCCACATATTTTGCCAGATTTATAGTGACATAATTTCTAAAGGTTAGCTACCTTTCAGCAAGTGTAGTATTACCCTCAAACTCCAGGTGTTATGCTCACCCCTTGCCTGCTCCTCTGGGTCCTAACATTGGTGGTTTCAATCTAACAGGTGTGTGGCAAGGGGTGTTATGGTCATTCACCAGTATCTTGACTCCTTTGCTGAAAATAATATGATGTTGATTTTAGCTTCTTCCTCCTTCTCCAGAACCCACTCTGGGTCATTTTTCTATGTTTTCTAACATGATTTTATGCCCTTCTCTTTCTTCTTTGGCCTGCGGTTTCATGTTGCATTCACATTTACAATGTGTGGTGCCTTTTCCATATCTTTTGTAGAATCATAGAATGGCTTGAGTTGGAAGGGAGATTAAAGACCATCTAGTTCCAATCCCCTTGTCATGGTAAGGGAAGCCACCAATCCAACCTGGCCTTGAACACTTCCAGGGATGGGGCATACACAGCTTCTCTGGACAACCTGTTCCAATGTCTTACCACACTCTGAATAAAGAATTTCCCCCTAACATCTAATCTAAATCTTTCCTCTTTTAGTTTAAAACCATTCCACTTTTTCTGTCATTATCTACCTGAGGAAAATGTCATTCTCAGTCTTTTTATAAGCCCTCTTAAAGTACTGAAGGGCAGAAGGAACACATTGAGTTTTCCCTGGAGCCTTTTCTTCTTCAGGCTGATCATTGCCAGCTCTCTCGGCCTGTATTCATAGGAGAGAGTATCCATCCCTCTGATCAACTTTGCAGATCTCCTTCAAACCCACTCTAACATGTCCACATCCTTCTTGTGCTGCGGGGTCCCAGACCTGGATGCATGACTCCAAGTCGGGCTCCACAAGGGCAGAGTAGAGGGGGACAATCCCCTATCTCGACCTGGTCATTTCTTTATTGATACAACCCAGGACACAGTTGGCCTTCTGGGCTGCAAGCACACACTGCTGTCTCAGGTCATGCCTTTCATCTACCAGAACCCCCAAGTCATTCTCTGCACGGCTGTTCTCATTAAGTTCTTCTCCCATTCTGTACTTATGTCTGGGATTGACCTGAGCTGAGGTGCAACACCTTGCACTTAGACTTGTTGAACCACGTTAAGATTCATGTGTGCACACTTCTCAAGTTTGTTCTGGTTCCTTTGAATGGAATCTCTTCCTTCTTTGATATCTACCACAACACTCAGATTGGTGTCATCTGCAAACTTGCCGAGGGTGCATTTGATCCCATTGTCTATGTCATTGATAAAGATATTAAATATCACCAGTCCCAAGAAGGACTCATGAGGGACAGCAGTCATCACTGACTTCCACCTGGACATAGAACTGACTACTACTCTGTGTGTGTGGCCTCCAAGCCAATTCTTTATCCATTGTATAGTCCACCACCCTCCAAATCCATGTCTCTCCAATTTAGAGATAAGGATGCATGTCTCTGTGTATGACAAAGGTTATGCAGAAGTTCAGAGAGATTATATTGATAAGTCTTCCTTTGTTACTCAACCATAGAAGGCCACCAGATTGGTCAGCCTTCGATGAAGCCATTCTGGCAGCCTTGGATCAACTCTTTGTCCTGCATGTGCCTTAACATGACTTCCAGGAAGATCCATTCTACAACCTTCCCAGGTACAGATGTGAAACTTACTGCTCTGTTTTTCCCTGGATCTTCCCTTCTACCCTTTTTAAAAAATGGGAATGACATTTCTCTTTTTCCAGTCATCATGGCCTTTGTCTTACTGCAATACTTTTACAAATATGATGGAGAGAGGCTTGGCAACTATCAGTCAGTTCCCTCAGCACACTGGGAAACATGTCATTGGGCCCCATAGACTTTAACCTGTTCACTTTCAGCAGGTGATCTCAAACCTGCTCTTTGATTGCAACTTGATGTGTTTATGTTTTATATGATTTCATTTTTCTCCTTGTTACTATTAAAAATGGTTTTATCCAGATCCATGTTTGCATTTCTATAGCTGGTAAGTTGCTAACAAATTTGGGTCCCCAGATCTAAGGCAGTGCCCCATCTCTTACCATCCCAATACCGCATCCCTCCATACTACATCCCATGCCTCTGCTTCTCACTGTGGCTGTTGTACCATACCTCTATATAATGTCATTGCGTTAGAATTATAAGCATCTTCTTCTGCACAGAATAATTGTTTATTACTTATATAGATATAAGAATCTTCTTTTACCATGCAAAGATAAACAAAAGTGTTAGAGGAAAATATATCATGCAAGATCTGACATCCTGAGAGAGGCAAAACTGCAGCAGCTCCATGCCCCCAGGTCTAACAAGTAATGAGGCTGAAAATGTATTCCTAATAGCCACACACACATCAAATACAGGTGTATTCCATGTATATATTCATATATACATGTACATCCAAACAGATAAGAGAAAGACTCACAGAGCACTCACATGAAAACGGACATCATCGAAGTCCTTGTCCTGCTCCCCTCTCTGGCTGAGACAGAGGCCTGCCAGTGGGAATATACACACATATGTACAATGCAAATCCCCTCCACAGCTAGGCTCAGATACCCAGTCTACCCAGTAGCTGCCTCTGGATTCCAGTCTGCTTGGTTGCTGGAACCTGAACATAGGAACCTCTGCAACGACAGCCCTGTTCCCATTGCTGGTACAGACCATCACACACACAGATATACATAAACACAGCCAGCCAGGACTCTTCTGGTCCCGTAGCTGACCCTTCTGTGCTCTCACCCTTAAAGACAAACAGGTGCTCTCACACCCAGAGTTGACCCAAAGTGCCTTGTTGCTTCCAGACCACTTCACCTACCTGCTAGCTCATGTGCCTCGATCTTCATTGATGATCCCACACTCACAAACCTGCACTAACTTCAGCTGAAGGCATCTCAGCCCCCATACACATATGTGCACATGGAATGAAGACACACTGGAGAATAGCTGAGGGTGAAACAGGACAGTTTGTAATCATCAGACACAGGCAATGATCAGAGAAGTGTACTGATCAACCATATGAAAACAGACTTTTATACTCTTTTACCCCTCTATTTCCCATACTTATTCTTCCCTGAATCACCTGAATTCCTGCCTTTGGTCCCTGCCTTAAACACTCTATGCAATCCTAAACTATATCCTAATCCTAATGTTAAATCCTAAATTGCTCTTTCCATGCCTCTGTTGTGTCCATTACTCCTTGACAGTGGTCCTTTTTAGTCTAAAAAGGTAACAATGAAAGCTGCTCCTGATGGCTCATGGTGATGGGTTTTGTACACAGACGATGGATCTGAGGCTTTGCTGGAATTGTTTTGGGAGGAGTCTAGAAAATGTGTCCCTCCCTTTGAGTCCTTAATTTGGTTCCCCATATTCAATTGTGCACTTGACCTTTCGGTTTTTAATCTGGAGATTAACTTTTGATGGGCTAGTGAATCCCTGTTTATGGACCTGAGAGCATCTGTCAGGGTACTGTTTGGTCTCCCCAACTTGCCATTTTCATTCTATGCTCCTTTTTGGGTGTGCAGATGTGATTTTATTATATAACTTAATGAAAGGTACAACCATTAATACCTAGTCATTAAAGGATTTGCTATCATAGCTAAAACAAGGGAAGCAAAGCTATATTTAAATTCTTCTGGTTGAAGACTGTTCTAGAAAAGAACACTAAATGAACAGATAATAAGAGACAGATAAGTGAGAAGACTCCCTCTGGCTTGTCTCCCACCTAAGGAGGTTATAAGTCCATTAGTTATGCAGGTGGAGTTTTGTTTGTGTGTTTGTTTTTTCTTTAACTTGTATATGTACAAAAGAAAAAAAATCCTTTTCCAGTTAAGTCTTTTTCTTAGCTTTCTACTGGGCAATTTTAACCCAAGTGGAGAGAGGCCTCAAAGATAGTGAATTCATTTTTTGTGCACTTTTGGACTGGGAGAGATCTAAGTGCTCCAACTGTTTTGAAGATGGAAGCATGAATGCATTATTGGAGATTGTGAAAGCCAGGGGTGTTCACTCTTGTAAATACTCATGGTGAGCAAGTAAATTTTTGTCAGAGCTTGTAAACTTTCTTTTAGATGCTAAGGTCAGTCACCCATTTGACAGTGGGTAAGAAACCGGGTAAGAAGCTGGTCATAGATTCTTGATCCATGCAGAGCTAAATCCATGTACTTGTCCATTCTGGACTTAATATAATGAAAATTCCTGGGATAGAGATTGAATCCCCTAAACTTTGTTCTTCTCATATGAGTTTACTACCCATAAAGATTCCTCATTCTACCTTGCCTTAGAAATCATTTATACCATACAACAGGTTTCGTAGAAGTAACAAATCCTGGATGTCCCACAGCCTGGTTGAAATTAATTTGGGTCCCCAGATCTAAGGCAGCTAAATAAGTTAACAGCATTAACTTAATGCTTAAATAACTCAACAGCATTACCTTCAATTTGAAGGGCCTGCAAAGTCTTAATTGAAGGACTGCTCCCTTTAATCCTAAGGAAAATGTATAATTTCCATAGGATACCAGCATCTCAGAAGTACTTATCCCTTGTATCCCATTTGTGGGCATTAATCTTAATGCACAACTTAATGCTGTACAGTCATAGCCACTTCTCAGTTACAGGCAGAGGCAGTCTCTTACTCATACTTGGCTTCCTGTCTCCAGAGAGAAAGGGGCATCCGGCCACAGTGGGAATTTTGCCATTTATTTCAAAGGGGAGCAAATTTGCTACAGGGTGTGGAAGGTAGAAACTGCTTAATCCAGGTTTCTGAACTAAGGTGTTGAGAAGCAGTTAGGTGAATAATAAGAAGGAAAATCTACTCTATTTTTCTGTTCCACACGTGGAAAAAATATTCTTCATTCTACATTGCAGTAAAAAGGCAGGGTGAATTTAGAGGGAATATTTACTTTTTAAAATTTTCTTTGTTTTATTTTTTATTTTCATTTTTTATTTTTTCTGCATAGCTTCGGGGTGAGTACAATTATTTCCTGCCGCTTGGAACCTAAAATTGTAACTCAGCATATAAAATTTGAGGAGGAAAATCTTAGAATCCTTTACACTTTTTTTGAACTGAAAATTCCAGCATTCATTTAGGATGATACTGTGAGCTGCAGCGAGGTTCTCAAACATTATTAATCACTACAGATGGCTACAGACCCATTAAATCTTTTAAACACCTGTTCACTTATCAAATGCTCACATGGTAAGCTACCCTCTGGTTCATGTAAGTATATTAGTTTTAGAACATATAATTAGCTTACAATAACTGTACTTGTGCTAATTACCAGTCCTCTGAAAGAAAGAAGAGGCTCCTGTTGAGTAATGGAGGTGGATGAAACTTAAAAACAGAGCTCCTAGACTGAACAACAGGGCTGAATCACTCAGTATAAAATGTTTCTCTTATTTCTGGTACGTCTGGTTATACTCCACAGCAAGCACCTAAGTGTAATAGCTTGATTCCTCTGCCATCAATCACAAGAGAACACTACCACACATAATCTATCACAATTTCCCTCTTCTGAAGAGAGTTTCTTGATGGAAATAGCATAAAGAACAAATTATTTCTCACTCAAATTTGTTGGGCCATCTTTTTGTTAGTGCTGTTAGCCAGAAACTGCACTATCTTTTCATTTGTTGTTTTATCAATATGAAGCTCTCTGTTACAGCACATATTAGAGTACTAGAAATATTTAGTGGTGATACCATTTATTCCCAAAATAATGGCTCTCCTAATTGAGAAGAGTAAAGTTTCTTTTAATTAAATTAATTAAATTTAATTAATTAAAAAACAAAACAAAACAACCAAAAACAAACAAACAAACAAACAAACAAAACTATGCCCAGGAGGTAAGCTTACACAAAAGACAATGAGAGGTTTATTTCACTGAGTGATTTCTGTATTGTGTATGCTAACATCATAATAAAATCACATGAAATTCCCTACCTCTTTAACTGTTTTAATTTCAATAGTTACACATCCTTATACCATTTTCTTATAAACTATTCCAAATAGAGATATACCCAGAAGGAACGTATCCTGGTGGCATCCTACATAAAGAACATCACTTGAGCAATCACATCATCTTGACAATACTAAATACTGATGAATATATTTTCATAAATAATTTCCTGAACATCTATCTCTCTATACTCTTGTTGTACATACCTGCCTTTTGCCTATCAATAGAACAGTGCCATGTGGCAAAATAAATGAAATTTACTTAAAAACATATCTAATATACTCATACCATATAGACAACCTGAGGAAAAAAAAAAAAAAAAAAAAAAAAAAAAAAAAAAAACTTGAATTATCTCAGATTAACTGAAATATCTGAAAATTTTTGCAATAAGCTTATTTTCTTAAATAGCTCTTCATGCTAAAACGTTAAGAAATCTGAATACTGAGACAGTCATAATGCTGTGTTGCCATTTTGCTGAAATTATTGAGCAGAAATCTTAACAATGGTTGTAAAACCTTTAATTTTCTCAAGGGAAGTATATCTCTACAAATCCTTGTCCTTGTTTATCTGGACACTGACTATTTTCATTGCATTTGGAATACAATATGGACTAATATTCCAGATGCCAGTTTGTTTTGAAAGACATATTAGACAGCATCATCAAAAAAGGTGAACTGAAAAAAAAAATCTGGAAAGACAACTATAGGTTTATTGACTGGAATATATTTCCAATCTGGTACTGCCTGAAATATTTTAACAAAAAATGATGGAAGTTGCCCAAAGTCCTACAAGCATCTGACTAAGATATGTGCTGTTGAGGAGATTGCATGAAGTAATAGATTTAGATAAGAGAGAAATTGTGAATTAAAACAACTTTTTAACACATCTCATAAATGACTAGACTCTGAAAACAAACAAAAAACAACAGACATCCTGAATATGAGACATAAATATGCAATACTGCAAAGTTAGGTCCCAGAGAATCTTTGTTAAGATTTTTTTTGTTAAGCTTGGATGGTAGAATAATTATAATTCATAGAGAGAGTGTGTGGAAGCTCCATTTTTGATACCCTCCAGCCTCCTCTAGGCATTCAACATGAAATAGCACATTAGCGCATGAAATAGCGCATACTTCACTGTCCTACTCTCAGACAGAATCAAGTTTAAGGATTTATATCTTTTACACTGACCTTAGTAAAGCATAGGCTATTCCTCAGAGATAAAACTAGGTCCTAAAAATCCATGGCACACAAAGTTTTTGTGTATTTTACACGTATACAAAATAATTACATCGGTACCATAGTCTACTTTTGAAAAATACTTGCAAGTGAAAGTAAAACCATCTTCTCAACCCCTCAGATTTGTGGCAGTTCAACTAATGACCCTGTTAATTATCTAATGGCTGTGATTGACAGGCCTTCTCATGAGATAAAACACCTTAAATATACCTCTTAATTGCCTAGTATGGATAGACAGTGTTTGTTGGTGATCCTGGCCCAAAGTTACCACAAAATTTCTTGAAGTACATTTCCTTTGGAAGAATATCAATAGTTACAGAAAAGGAACAAATAGTACTTGTGGTGATTGTTATTCTAAAATACGTACTTTTTTAAAAAAAAAATGTATATAAGAATGACAAGAACTGCCAAGTATAATTGCTATTCATACGAATTATAGCAAACTATTGTTAAGAAGGGAGGACTGAGTTTATAAGGCTTTCAAAGTGTTATAACCTGGTTGGAAAATCTTACAGAGCAAACAATATATTTATAAGCACAAATGAAGCATCAGACTTATTGGCCACATCTTATGAAATAATTCCACTACACCATAAACGGCTACAACCTGCATTATTTTTCCCTTAGAATGTAAGGTTTTGAATGCTCTACTGATCCTGATTCCAAAATGTACTATTTCATTTGAGGAATTAGTTTATTCTTGAACTGATAATACTCTACCAAAATACAAGATTTTTTCTCCAAATTAGTAATGAATCATGTGTTATTTTATTTATTTATTTATATCTCAGTGAAAATTATATTTGGCTCTTAAGTGAGACTCTCTTGAGTTAAACTTCTGGAACAGTATTCCTTGGTTCCTAAAAATTGTGGGCAACACATTGTGGGCAAGTGGACCCTGCCGTGTCAGTCTGTTAGAAAGATGTTATCTACACACAAAATAATAATAATAATAATAATAATAAATATATATATATATATATATATATATATATATATATGCTTTCAATGCTATGAGATATAAGAAGAAATTTGAGGAAACCAGGTCAAAGTATTTGCCTTTTTGGTGGGATAAACTCATGAGTTGTACCCATGAGCATGTAATTCATTTGCTATAGAAGTCTGGCTGAGGGATGTTGCTTTTTCCAGTCCTCTGAACTCACATTCACCAGCTTCAGGATGTTTCCATTGTTCACTCCAGCATTTTTTTTTTCTAGCTGTGTCTTCCTTTAACTCATTCATATTACTTTCCTGATATATTTAAGCAGTATCAAACATTGCAATTTTATTAAAATCTGGCTTTTCACAAACAAGAATTAGACACACAGACCTATTTACTTCCTCCAGTTTGACTTTGCAGCCAACTGGGCTGACCACTAATATTTTGATTGACTTCTTAAATTTCAGAGGATATGATATAATCTGCATTATTGCTTTAACAATAATCCCAATGCAATAACTCTATAGGTTACATATATGTAAGTGTAATAAGCCACTGACATGCAATGTAGATGTGCTCTTTGGAATGCAAAGTTTAGTTAAAAACAAAATCATATTTCAAGCTCTTTCATATTTTTGTAGCATGTAATTACATATTTTTATTTTAGGAGAGTGCATATATTAAGGAATAACAAAAAATAGATGAATACTGTATGGTTATTAATATTTTTGTGCATTAACTGTGACATTCACTAAGGTGTAAAGAAGTATTGCAAAGTCATATGAACATAGGCAGAGTTGTGTGTGATTTCTTGGTTATTTGAAGTCACAAACTCAGACTGAATAGAGAATGTCCTGTGAACCAGACTTGGTATTAATTCACTGGTCCCACTTGTTGTGTATTGGGTACAGAAAATACAGATTAATACCTCTGATGTTATCTTTCACCCTCCATCTCTCTAATGTTTCTTATTTAAGAATTGTATGACTGGTATGGCATTCAAGTTAGTTTCAATGGAAATGTGAGAGTTTCACATTTGTGAAGAGTTTGCCAAGTGTAATTCAGAATTTAAGATGTTCTTTAGAAAGTTTCTAGTCTTCTGGTTTCAAGATAACCTTCATGATGTAAATAAATCCATAGGGCCTTTACTGGTTTATAGTAAGACAGCCTAAAATAGTATTATCAAGAAAGGCTAAATAATAACTCTTCTAGCTGGTTTTAAAAGACTTCTTTATGAGAAAGATACACTTTCCCCTGAAGATTTTTAAAGACTTAAGTTTTACATGGTCTTTAGAGATTACACTCTATGTATGCTATGAATGCTCTAACTTGCTGCAGTGAGTTTTCCTGTGAATTTACACCTGATAATCCATTGACCATGAAAAAGAGTCTTTAGAATTTAGGCTTACATTGTAAGATCATCTTTGATTGAGTTTAGAGTTCAATGGATGACAGCAGTAACAGTTCTGTATGGAACTAAGTTAAAGATTTTAAAGACGACTTAAATATATACTATAGCATTATAATTTCTTGGGACACTTTCACTTGAGTGACATTTTTAGTGAAATTTAATGGTTCACCAAAGCCCTAGTATTCCATGGAGATATAACCATTTCCATACAATTTTCCCCTAGATAGTTCATTGTAAGTTAACTGTGTAGATTTATATCTCTGTCTGTGTATGGAAAAAATCTGTTGTGCTTTAAATACAGCAGTGGCCTGCAATTGGTATCAAGGCACTACTGTCTGAGCAACCAGGTTACAAAATCTGATCTATGCAAACAACGATAAAAGGATACACGTAAAATAAATAAATAATTACATAAAATGTAAATAAAGTCTCTGATTTAGATAGCATCACTTTTTTTTATTTTTTTTTTTTTGTATTGTAATTTATTCATTTTTATTTTATTCAGGACCTGTCAAATAAAAACACTGCATGTGAATGATTGATGATATTTCAGATGCCTAAATGTAATGTTTCTAATTCAAGGATTGTTTCAAATAACTTATATAACAACACACATAAAATTTAGCTTACTTTGTCACCATTTTCCAATTCGGCTGCACCAAATCTAATAAACTAAAATTACAATTATTCCAGAGCTGATTGAATAAAATCTTAATGTAATGAAAAAGTGGCCAGTCTTGTTCTGACTAAAGTCAGTGAAAGGTTTTAAGTCAAGACTGTAAACTTAGTGGAGAATGCATTTTTCAAAGTACAGTTATTGATAAGCATAAAATAAAATGCTGTGCTTGAAGTATGTACCTCACTTAATTCTGCAATATATATATATATATTATATTATATTGTCTTTTAAAACCATTTTTCCAGGCTACCAGATAGGAAATTATTACAGTCCCTTCTGCAGAGAGTTTATGATTAAATAGAGCAAGCAGTTCTACAAGGAAAGAAAGTCTCAGGGGGTTCTGATTAACCCATCTCCAGGCACTATACTTAAATATTATTGTACTTAAGGATGTATACTCAGCAAGGAGAGAGAGAAATCTCCAAGGGGAGTTTCAGGTTGAAGACAAGGTACTTTCTTCTGTGAGTACCTCTCTTTCTTATCAGTATCATAAATATCATATATCATTGGTGGCAACCAGCAATGTCTACCAGGTGCCTAAATTCAGAAAAGATGAAGATCTCCCAGGGTAGGCGGTAATGGATATCCAGCCAGACTATAGTGCCTTCTGTACAGGTGGAAGTAATGCATTCATCATCACAGACCATCCTGGTCATGGACCTTGCTGCAAGGTAGCATGTCACAAGTTTTATAAATGTTATAAATTTGTAAATATTATGGACCTGTCAAGTTTTAAAGAGAGCACGGACAACATGAAAACACTTGCCAACATTTCTGTCCAACTAGATTCTTACTGCTAGAGTCACCATATATTCAAGTTTTGAAGGAAGGAAGGATTTTGACTTGATGTTAGGTTACTCCATATTATTTAGAAACAAAATGGTAGACTTTCTATTAGAAGAGCTTCTCTAACATATTTTTTTTCATTAAAAATGTTCAGCTGGATGTATGATAATATCCCCACAACTCCTTTGAACAAGGTGGAAGTGCTGTGGTTGTCTCTGCCCTTTCCTTTCCCTTAAATCACTAGTTTCTACATGTCAATGATTTATTGGAGATATGTGGTTGCTATGCTGTTTTACAAATTATTTACCTTACCTCTACTTATCCATTCCATATGATTTATTTTTTCACTGACTTTCCTGTATTGCTAATGCCCCTGGAACCATCCCAATCAAATGACTGAATCACAAACAGAAAAGCCACACAGAAAATTAAAGAGGGTTTTTAACCCCACATCCATAAACACCATAGAAAGGTCATTTCTCTACAAATATTTATGCGATCACTCCCTGCATTTTGAAGGAATAATTATTTCTCCTCCTTTTGAATAATTGTCCTTTCTTAGGAATCAGATTATCCTCAGGTTTTAATTAATAAGGTAACACCAGAGATGGATTTTTTTTTTCCTTCTAGGTTTGTAAATTACATTTTGAATACAAAGAGTATTCAAAAGAGACTTGGAATTTTTTTCTTTTAAAACATGCACTAGGAAATTTTGAATGCTCTACTGATTAATGATTTTCTACCTTTAAATAAAATATCAAGTCTACATCTTTTTCTCTTTTAACTTAAATATATACTTTGTGTACACAGATATGCATACATTTATATACAGTTACATCAATACCTGAATGGATAACAGGTGTAATATTCATATAAAAAATGAATTATGAAAATATTTTGTAGAAACAACATCATGTGGAAAACTCTCTTTTTATTGGCTTAAATTTCTGAACATATGTTTCTGAACCTATGGTTTATAGTATGTTCTTACTTTGAATAAGAAGAATTTTTAAATACTTGATTTTATGTGGTCATGGTTAGATATGACTCAAATGGAGGCTTTTCCTTTTTAGCTGCAGAAAGACATCTATAAAACTATCCCCAAAATACATTCAGCTGAAACTTGAAATTATGAATTGCAGCTGCCTCTGACTGCTTAAATTGCACAAAAAAGAGGTTATGTTAGGCTATCTGCTTTTTTCTTTCACTTTCAAGTAACATAACCAATAATGATTAATGTGAAGAACTAATCGAACAGGTGAAAAAAAAAATCTTCAATGGATTAGGCAACACATTTTTATGGTCTATATTACTTGTCTCATTTTCTTCTGATTGCACACATTTTGTTTATGGAGCATACTGTTGGGGAAAAATGTACTTCATTTTTAAATAAAATACTTGGTGACTACTAAGTGAAAGAGGCACTGTTACTTTTTTGGAATTTCACTTCTCAGAGAATCACAGAATCACAGAATTGAAGGGGTTGGAAGGGACCTCAAGAGATCATTTGACATCTTTACAGAACAGAACAGAAAGAAATAAAAACAAGAGTAGAAAGTTCTGTATAACACAGGTGAAATCTGATGAATTTAAATCACTTTTGAAAAGAAGAAACAGCAGTAGATTTTGTCCCTGGGTGGGAATATTTATCGGGACTGAAAATAAAAATGAGACCAACTGTGTCTAAAACTGTCCCCACATCAAAAATCTGATGAAGGAATGGAAGTTTCTCTTTACAGTAAAATAGTTTCAGAAAATGAGAGCATTGCGGATATATCATTTTTTTAATTTAAGAAAAAATAGTCTCATAATGCTGTATCAATGTATGCTAGTTCTGCATAATTTTGGTTCTCTATATATAAATCTAATGGTTGTGAGAAGGAATGAAAATGATGTGTGGAGTTAAAAACTCCCCTTATCCTGCTGGGTTCCACTGAAAAGCCAGAACAATCATGTTTAAGGAAATTCTTAATAGAAATTTAGTAGAATAATCTTACACCTATTTCTCTGACTTGGATTCATGCCAATGTCATGAAATCTAAGTGTTATCCCATAAAAAGCTTTTTTTTTTTTTTTTTTCCTCGTCTTGAATACTTGGAATACATGAGACAAATGAAAATTTTTTTTTTTTTTTTTTTTTTTTTCAGAGCTTATTTATGTGTTCTGTGCTCCTTAACCTCTAGGTTCTTCCTCCTAGAGTAAACTTACAGAACATTATGGATATGGGAGTGGAGTGGAACTGGAAAAGAATTGGAAAATGGAACAAAATCTCCTTGATGTTATTTATCTTTTGTCCTATTTCCTCATATTTTCTTTTTCCTTCGTCACCCACCTTCTGCTTCATATATCCTGTGTACATGTATTTGACCCAGGATCAGAGCATAGAGCCTCCTATCTTCAACTGGCTGTTTTTGTTCCTGTGTGATTGTTTCTCCCATCAGCATGCCCAGTTCCTTGTGTCATAGACACTGCACACAGATTTATTGTCCTCTATTACTTTCTACACCAAACTTAAAGCATGAGTTCAAACTTTCTCTAAATTCACACTGGAAGTCATTTGAACATACTGAACAGAGCAGAGACAGGTCATCTGTGACAAGATTACTTTCTGTGAAATGTAGAGTTTAAAAACATTTACCAAAGTAGCTTATACCAAAGTAGCTTATGGTTTGTTTGGACTGAGGACAGCCTTTTTATTTTTCTCTCTCTTTTTTTTTAAAAAAAAAAAAAAAAACAAAAAACTCTTCTGTGATATTTAATATATGTATAAAAATATAGTTGTTTTTTGTTTGTTTGTTTGTTTGTTTGTTTTTCTACAAAATCCAGATACTGCTTCCTAAGCAAAAATTATTCTGTGAACAGTTTGTCATGTATTTAAAGCCAGTCTTATTGCTTCTTCCATGTCCTGTAATTTTGAAATGCTAAAAGTTAACAGTATTGCCTTGAGGGACAGGAATGAGTGTAAACGTGGATATGTATCCTCCTTTGATTACTCAGTTTTGGGAAAGGAGAAAGTGAGCTATTCACTGCTTTTCTGCTTTTATCAATGTCCAGAGTCTGACTAAAAACAAGTCTGCCTGTTAGAGAAAGAGGATGGATGTACATATGTATGGATGGATAGATAGATAAAGATACAGTAGCATTTTAGCAAGAGCTGGTTTAAGAGCATGTATGTCTGAAAGAAGTAGCATAACTGAAATGAAAAACTTTTCTAACCCTTTTTTCTGTCCTTGCAGACACAATGGCCAAATCATATATAGCCACCAGTTCTGAAAGCACAGGAAAACCCAGTGGCGATGCGGTGTATCGACTGCTGTCTCTAACACTAGCAGAGTAGGAAATTAATATTAAATTGAGTATTCTACATACATAAACAAATGTCTTCCTATTGATGCTTCAGGGTCTGCTGCCACGTTTTTTCAATCAGCTGTTCACCTACAAACTGTTGTATGAGTCCCATTTTTTCCAGGCACTAATATTTTTGAGAGAATGAACAAATAACATTGGGATTGGGACTTAGATTAGACACCATAAAATCACATGACTAAAAGACCTCATAAATGTAAGCCATAATTTACATCACATAACTAATGATTATCCAGCAAAAATTCCTTGTTCTATGGATAGAACTCATACTGGTGCTGCTATGCATATGTAATATGTCTTCTCCTGACATGACATTCCAGGTATGAGTTAGTGTTTTAACAGCATCGTGCAATGTCACCATGGCATGCAAGCTGTTAAGTTTTTCCACAGTGAAATGGCTGAACAGAATAACAACGAAAACAAACACAATGTATAGTCACAATACCTGGCAAATCTGTAATCTCCAGAGACCAGCTTCCAGCAGTTCTTCCACACTCTAAACAATACCATAAATAAAGGTAATTATCCAAATGATGTTATAAAGCTAAGTCAAACATGGCCTTGTAGGGAAGTCCCATGTAATTAAATGGGGATAAAACCCCCAGAACTGTGTAGGAAGAAACTAAAAATTTTATGTTCTTATATAAATAACAATTTTAAGTCCCTTTTTTGTTGTTGCTGTTTGTTTGTTTAGGATATTATTCTTTATTTAAATCTGTACTGCAGAAATCATATAGATAACTGTCAATGTTCTTTCAATAAATAAATAAATAAATGAATTCTTTCAAGAGCATGGTGTTCCATAGCTGGTTTATGGCTTTTTCTAATCAGAAGAAGCACAACTGTATGTTTGAATGGCAGTTAATTGATTCAAGGTAAAAACACAGCAAAGGCAAAGCCATTCACAAAAGCTCACAGTTTAACTACAGTTTCTGACTGCTATGAAAATAATAGACTGCCTCATTTGACTGGTATTTTATGCTAAATAAGAGAGTTGAGTTAAAAGATGTGTTTTCTCATCATGAGAACATGTTCTGTAAGCTAAGTCAGTTTTGTCCTTTTTGTATTGTTCGTGAGATGTCACAAGGGTGAAAACTAGACAGAGGGAACCTCCTGCTAGTGGAATGTATTGATGGACTCCTTCACCTTCCAGGTCCATATTGGAGACAGGGGTGCAGATGTGATGGGAAAGGACATCTATTGCCTGCAATTGTTACCGTCTGCCTTTTTTTTTCTAAATTCCAAGTTAATGTTCAAGTCACGGGTACTGATTCTGAGAGTGAGGGGCTTTCCTGGACCCCAGTATTTTACAGTCTGTTTGCTAAGGGATGTTCTTTAGTTATGTACTTCTAAACATTAAAGTTAGTGAAACTTGCCCGGTAAATATTTCCAAATGTCTTTATTGCCTTACAATTGTCTTCAGATAATACACTTGGAAACTGAAATAGCAATAATTCTTCCTGCCTTAGAACAGCTTTTAGGTGTTACACAAGTTTCTTTGCTATAATAGTCTCTATCACTTATTCTTAGAAACGGATTGTATTGAGCTTGATTTGGACTGTTACTCTTTGTCCTTTCTATCTTTTTTTAATTCAGCCATCAGTCAACACCTGTACGCATAATTTCCTCCTTGTCTTTGTAGTTTTTTAGACCTTGAACTGAATGAAACAGACAAATTAAATGCAGGCATGCTTCCCTTGGATATAATGGAGTTACAAAAATTATGAGCTTGTCTTGATGAGAAATAATTATACACATCTGAGCATTGCTTTTCTAAGCACCTTCAATGCCAGTGTAGAGAGCAGTATAACCTCTCTGATGAGTGAAGACCTCAGATTTATGTGGTCACAGATTAAAAGTGGATGCCAAAAGCATTACTGTTCCATGTCTGCTTTAAAATGCACCAATGACAGATTGTTGTCTCTGTAGGATGATTGGATGGCTCATGAAACAGCTACTGACCACCTCATGCTTCACTCAGCCTGAAATGTACCATCTCCGATCTTTTTACCCTACATGTTGAATACTGCGAAATTTCAGTAGCTGCTTCCTAAAATGCCTCCATTGATATTGGAAGACTCCATGCTAGGATGAATGGCTGTCCAGTTTTAATATACTGTCTCATGTGTAAACAAGCCTATACACTGTGATATACAGAGTATACACTGTGATCATCCAAATTCCTTCAGTTTACTTTCCTGTCAGATGCAGACATCTGGCTTCTGTTCAGAAGCCATATTCATTGTGACACAGTACAAGCTACTTGGATAAGGATTTGAATAATACGATACCATGTTTTCTATTATGGCTTTACTTTCTCATTTGTTTTGAAAAAATAAAAAATAAAAAAATGAAATGGGGAGAAGTGGTTGGTCCCAGAATGAAAATTCTGTAGTTATTTCAGCTGTTCAGTCTGTAATAAAGTAAGGATGGGTGGATTTTGCTCAGCATCATTTGAAAGGTGGCTGTGAAATACTGAGATCCCTTGCTAATGAGAGGCATGAAGTCACCGGCTTTCAGTAACACAGTCAAGATACGTCTGCAAACATTATCACATAACAATAAATCCCTTCTTCTTTGAGTCTAATTTAAAGATAAATTAATATTCCTGATAAGTGATTTGTGAAGCCTTAAAAAGTGAGAAAGTGCTTGCCCTGAAAAGACAAGAGCAGGAAAAACTTGCACTGTTTTCTAGTTTGAGTTGACTTTATACTTGAAGGGCTAGTTTGGATTCCATGCCTTTTTTGTTTTTGGCTTCTTTTCCTCGCCAGCAGGGACATCAATTGTGATAGCAGTCTATGGGATTAGCAGTCTAATTGGGATTCTTGAGAGCTATTAAGCAGTTAGCTTCTGCCAAAAGTTACCACGCACTGGTATCTTAGATACAAGAGCTATTTGACTATACTTAGTGTAGTATATCTCTCTGGTATTTTATGATGTGGTAACAGTTGGCAATTAGTAACTTATTAATAATGACAACAGAATGTATGAAACCATCAGTTCATTTAGCATCAGCATGCCTCTTCCTCTTGTACATTATTCCAGTAACTTGAAATAAAAGAACAGTTGTGCACTGGTAAAATAAATAAATAAATAAAATAAATAAAATAAACCTTTTAAAAAAATAAGGTGGAAGGTGACTTCTACAGAAAAAGTGCAACTGGAAATAAAATACGGACAGGTAATATTATCTGAAATTTGAAAATTATTGCATTCAGGAGCATATAAGTCACATAAGGTCTTAATTACCAGCATGGTTATAGGTTATGTGATTTTTATTTTTATTTTATTTTTATTCTTTTGATGAACAATTCACTTTCCAAGAAATGAAATTTCAGTCAGCCAGAAGCTCATCAGAAATCTAGGTGAAATTCTGCAAATAATTTTTGATGAGAAAAAAAAAAAAAAAAAAGATGTATTTTTAGAAATATTTAAGTAGTTGGGAAATCTGGAAAATAAAAAATAAAATAAAATAAAAAAAAGAGGCTTTATTAATAAGGTGAGATAGATTTACATGGGAATTTCAGTACTGTTAATAAAACTGACCTGCTATGGTAGCTATAATGTGTATCTGAAATACAGAATTCAGCTTCAGTAACACACTTGAACCAATTTTCTGAAACACAATCTTTTTTTTTTTTCTTTCTTTTTTTTTCTTTCTTTCTTTTTTTTTTTTTTTTCTTTCTGTATCCTTTCCTTTGCATTATATAATCAGATTGAACAGACTAAACATCTGTCAAATGGAGAACACTGTTTACTCCAATATGTTTTCCTGTAAACTGAAGGTATGCTATGAAACAAACATGTACCCCACACTATATTTTAATAAATATTTTGATGTATTTTTATTTTTTTAAATGAAAAGTATAGTTGTTATTGCATTAGTTAGAACATCTGGTTCTAGCAGGGAAAATGGTTTGTGTTTGTGGTCTGCTGAATATTTTCCAGTGACAAAATCCCAGTCAATGCAGATATGGCTGACATCTTGAGAATTTCCAGGTGGATGTACTGGAGGAACAAAGCAAAAAGTTGCTGCAAAGTGCCATATAGATTATTTTAATTCTGTCAGCAACTACAGTTATGTTTCATGTCATGTTGAGATATAGCTACTTAAAAGATTTTTGACATATTCCATGAAAAATAAATGCTTGCTTTCCATAGATTTGCATCTATACATGAGTCATTAGGTAGTTATCTTTTTAAATCAGCAAAACTGACTGTAATCAAATTTGAAAAAAAGTAAAAATGCATATCACAAAGGCACAGTTTTTGTACTGTTGATGTACCTACATGGTTAGGCAATGCTGACAAGTTTCACTATAGATCTGAATTAGTCTAGATGTGGTGGGTTAGACTTTGTCAAAAGCCAAACTCCTACCCAGATGCTTACAAACTCATTCAACAGGGTGAGGGGTGAAAATAGAAAAACAAAACAAAACAAATCAAAATACACAAAACAGTAAAGAGATCACATTGGTCAAAATGATGACAGGGAAATTATTACTGTTGCATTCCTCCTACTGTTGCAGGAAAAATAGACAACACTTGGGGAAAATTAATTTATTGTCAATAAAAATAGATACCTATTTTTAGAATTGGGTAGTGAGAAACAAAAAGACAAACATTAAAACAACACTTTTTCTTGCCTCCTTTTTTGTGTTCTCAACTTCACTCCTTCACTCCAGAGTTCTCTGCTCACCCAAGCTATATTGGGGTCGGAGGATATGGTCAGCGTTTCTTCCTGCTGTTCCTTCTTATTCACACCTCTCCTCTGCTCAAGCACAGGTCTTCCCTGGGCTGTGGGTCCTTTGGGAATATCCATCTGCATGGGGTTCTCCATGTGCTGCAGGGAATCTCTGCTCTGGTGTTTGCATTCTTACACTGTGTTTACTCATAGTAAGGGTTATGCAGTGATATTATATTATATATTATAGTTACACTGTGATAGAAAAAGGGTGTATTTAGTCTGAACATCTGTTTTTGAAAGACCAGTCCTTTTGTCATTTTTTCATTTGATCATTTTGTCATTCTTTCCATCACTTTATTTAATAATTATAGTGCACATAATATTGCATTAGTTTGCTTATGCTTTCTATCACATCTAACTTAAGCACATTGGTGCAAATTTATTAATTTATTCCAGGATCTAGCCTTAAGTTACATTTAGATGTTGTTCTGTGATTCCCCATTTTCTGAGACAATTAATAATTAATTTATTTAATTTATGATGATTTTCTTTCATTTGTGATGAAAGAATTTCCAGCCTGAGGTTTTCCTCATTTTTTGACCAATGTTAAATGATTAGATTGTGTAAAGAAACGTTATTTTCCAGAGTCCTAGGAGTGGAGTGAAGCTTTCTGATTTACCATGCAGCAACACTCTCATGATTCCTGCAAAGCTTCAAAAATTATCACCAGGTTTCCCTACTGCCACACCACAACCACCTAAAGAGAGTGTGACAGACACAGCATGGTGTGCCAAGGATTGAGTTCCAAATGTAATCCTGAATTATTTATTGACTCTTGCAACAGAAGTTATACCTAGAGTATTGATGTCACAATTTTTTATAGTCTCAAACTTCTTTGATATCACTACACAAAAAACAGGACAATAGAGATTGTATCTCACATTAATGTTGGATAACATTGTATTATAATACTGATATTTCTCTATGAATATGCAAAGTGTTTTTCAGTGAAATACTTGAATATCACATGCCAGGCATGTCTCTGGATTGGTTATATGTATTGTATCTTAGACTCCGTCTCCACTCTGCAAAATAAGCCCCAAAATAACACCCTATCAAAAGAGGTTTACATGCAGACATTTCTATCCCTCCTGCTCCTGTTTAATCCTCTCTGGCCAGTGCCTTGTGAGATTTCTTACTGTTAAAAATACAAGAG
This sequence comes from Anas acuta, assembly GCF_963932015.1. Lineage (NCBI taxonomy): Eukaryota > Metazoa > Chordata > Aves > Anseriformes > Anatidae > Anas > Anas acuta. The sequence goes on from NC_088979.1 coordinate 187,861,275, forward strand.
GGGTGACAATAAGAGACTGGTCTGGTGAGAACTAAAGAGCTAAGATTATGGCATAAAGAATGGAGCCATTCCAGCCAAGATTTTCTTTTATGACAGGACTGTGATTTTTTTTGGGTGATCTGTAGAAAAACTTCTGTAAAATCAGAAGTAGGGAGAAACAGCAAAGTGCAGAGCTGACCACATGGGTTTTCTTGGTTTTTGTTATAAACCCAAATTACTAGAAGTCAAAGTGTGGTGTATGGTATATGTTTTCTTTTATACCTAATTAGTATTTAGATGTATATGAAATAACATTAATTGTCTAAATATTTTTAACAACCTGAGCTGTCAGGATTTTTTACTGCATAAAATGAGAAGCATTTCTTTATTTTATTTTATTTTATTTTATTTTATTTTATTTTATTTTATTTTATTTTATTTTATTTTATTTTATTTTATTTTATTTTATTTTATTTTATTTATATATTTTTTGTTATTGTAGATTTGGCAATATTATGTTCTCTAAATGCATAAGCTATGCAGCTATAGGGAAGACATGGAAAAGGTAGACTTTACTCATCTTTATATTCTCCTGTTTTTTGGTCTATTGTTAAAGACAGGGTGGCTTGTAGCATAATTTAGACTTTCTGGTCTGCCTGCACTCCCTAAAAAATCCTAAACTCATCAGTAAAGCCCAGAACTCTCACAAGAGTTTATGTTGGAAATCTATCATGACACACCAAACCTTCTGGGGAGTCTGGAAAAAAAACCTACTGCTTTCCCCTTAATTTTCTTATGGGGAAATTTTCACAAGATTAAGTCAGATTTTCTAGGGATACGTTTCTACCAATGCAGTAATTAAACAGTGTCGTGGTTTCGCTCGAGTGGGCAGCCGAGCTCCACCACAGCCGCTCTCTCACTCCCCCTCCTCAAAGAGGAATGGGGAGAAAATATGTGAAAGGGGCTCAAGGATTGAGATAAGGACGAGAAAATCATGCAATAATTAGTGTAACGGGCAAACCAGACTCAGCATAAGAAGACAGATAGTAAGATTTATTGCTCATTACTAACAAGCTAGAGAAGTGAGAAACAAAGGAAAGAAACCAAAAGCACCTTCCCCCCCATCCACCCTCTTCCACCTCCTCCCCCCGAGCGGCGCAGGGGAACGGGGGAATGGGGGTTATGGTCAGTCTACAGCACTTCTTCTCTGCCGCTCCTTCTCGGTCACTCTCGTCCCCTGTGCTGTGGGGTCCCACCCACGGGATGCAGTCCTTGACGAACTGATCCGGCGTGGGCTTCCCACAGGCAGCAGCTCTTCCAGAACTGCTCCAGCTATGGGTCCGTACCACGGGGTCCATCCCTCAGGAGAAAACTGCTCCAACCTGGCTCCCCTACGGGCAGCAGCTCCTGCCAGATCACCTGCTCCTGCGTGGTCTCCTCTCCACGGGCTACAGGTCCGGCCCGGAATCTGCTCCGGCAGGGGTCTTCCACAGGCGGCAGCCTCCGTCGGTGCAGGGCCACCTGCTCCACCGTGGTCTCCTCCACGGGCTGCAGCGTGAAACCCTGCTCCACCGTGGTACTCCATGGGCTGCAGGGGGACATCCTGCTTCACCATGGTCCTCACCACAGGCCGCAGGGGACTTCTGCTCCGGCGCCTGGAGCACCTCTCCCCCTCCTTCTACACTGACCTTGGCACCTGCAAGGCTGTTTCTCACTCCCTTGACTCTCCCAGCTGCTGTGTGGCGCAGCGTTTTTTTTCCTGTCTTAAATATGCTCTCACAGAGGCGCAAAACAACATCGCTTATTGGCTCAGATCTGGAAAACAACGGGGCCCTTCCCAAACATGGGGCGGCTTCTAGATCTTTCTCACAGAAACCACCCCTATGGCCCCCTGCTACCAAACCTTGCCACGTAAACCCACTACAAACAGAAAGTAATTTCCTTGTCAGTCTGGTTACCAAGGCACATGTAAAAACAATAAACAAAATTTTCTGAAAGTCCAATATAGGAATAAACTGCACTTTATCTTCATCTAGTTAGTTTTATGCTTTGTATTCCTTATACAAAATCTACACAAGGTCACATATGTTTGGTAATCTCAGCGAACAGTTCATTATATTCACCCATTACAGAGTCCCACAATAAATCTTGGGATAATTTTGCACTACTGGGTAAACTTTGTTAGAAAAATGGCCTGAATTATTTTAGGTCAAGGCTGAGGGTACCAGCAAACTACAGTGGATAGGCTTGTAATGTATTCTGGTCACTGTTACTCTTCCACTTTTGATGACCTCAAAAAGCTCACCACATACACCTAAACACATTCAGTGAGGGAAAAATACATGCTGCTTTACTGAACGTTGTGTTCCCCGTGGGCTCAACAGGCCACATATATCACGTTGTTACTGAAGTTAGTTTTTTAAAACTATGTTATAAACCACTCAAAGTCATATATATATTAATGAAAATATTGTTATATCTCAAATCCAAACTGTAATATGTTACTGAAGCCAAAACTTACATTAAAAGAAGGACATTCTAAAGAGACACGAAGATAAAGAAAAATTAATGCTTACAGTTAGGCACCTGTATTACTACTAAGCAAGAATTTATATAACATAATATAAGGATTCAAATGCCTACTGTTTTCATACCAGATGTTGGAAATTCAGAGTGCTCTCTTAGAACCACAGAATTTATACATAATACACAGAAAAGGTTACACGTGTCAGAAAATCAGCAAGAGAAATCAGGCTGCTGAAAGGGGTCTACTTATAGCCATCTAGCAGGGACATACTGAGGACAGGCTGGATTCTGAGCTGTATCTTTATGGCTTACTTGTTTAATGATTGCATCTCTTTCTGATCCCTCTTTCAAAGGTGTGCTGCTAAGTCTTTTTCTTTCTTTTTTTTTTTTTTTTATTTTATTTTATTTTTTTTTTTTTTCTGAAAGCTCAGACAGACCTGCTTTTCTAAAGCACAGCAGGCAATGAGTGGCAGTGGTAGTTTTGCAGAGCTTCTACATTATACTTTACTAGTTGAAACATTATCCCAAAGTAGGTGAGATCCAAGTTCATTCCCCCACATCTATTTGAAAGAACTGAAACCAACAGTCCTCAGCATGCTGGGCAGTGCCCTCCCCAGCAGGCTGTCCACTCCAGCATGGTGAGGTGACAGCCATCTTCGCAGCTATTGAACTCTGCAGAAAAGGATGCACAACTTGCCTAGGTAAAGAGGAAAAGTAAGAATAAGTGATGATCTTGTTCACAGATCATAGAATGGCAAAGGTAGTCCTGGATCCAGATGCTGCTGTTAGGGCTGTTTGTTTCACATTTTACACAGCATTTTCTTCAAATGCTATCTATGGAGTCACTAAGCTAATATTAGCTTGAATGATAATTCTATTGCTAGAGGCTCAGGGAAGATAATTTTTAATTTAATGAGAGCTGTTATAACTGTCAACAAATAAATGATTAAATTCTTATGCAAGAAATAAAACAACTTATGTGTTGATTGTTTTTTCTAGGGGGGGAAGTGTTGTTGGGAAGGGGGAGTTTGCACAGCCTTAGCCTGGCATCATGAACTTGCTGGAGACAAATGTGAATACAATAATGTTTACCATTATTGTCTGTAAGAAAGAGGATCTAAAGATGAATGGAGCAAGGAAGTATGCAGTGTTTGCCTGGAGATTAGTGACAGCAGTGAACCCGAAATGACATGAAGTACACACTGATGCCTAGAGATTAACACCTTGAAGTACTCTAATGAATAAGCCAGCAGTAGCTGGTGAAAGAGAATGAAGTCAGCAAAAGTAATATTTGATTTGGCCATATTATGCTCAGATGAGGACAGACACTGCTGACTAAATAAATAAATAAATAAGTAAATAAATAAATAAATGGAAATTCGCACCTTAACTTGTGGATATATCCTCCAAAGACCACAGGGGAACATCTTGGCCCAGAAAGCCAGTTGGCCAAGCAAGATCACTGAATCACAGAACTGTAGGGTTTGGAAGGGACCTCGAAAGTTCATCGGGTCCAACCCCCCTTCCAAAGCAGGTTCCTCAGAGCAGGCTGCCCAGGTAGGCATCCAGACAGGCCTTGAATATCTCCAGAGAAGGAGATATTCAAGATATCCTATGGAAGCATGGGATCCTCAAGGAACAAAGACTTGGAGCCTCATTTTCATCACTGGACTCCAGGCAAAATAAGGCTTTCATTATATCTTGATCTGGACTGCAGCTTTCATGACCTTGTCCTTACAATTTGAGGTAAAACAGCTGTCCAGAATTTGCATATCAGAATACAGCACAAGAGTATGAATTCTCATACAGTAATGGCATGCACTGTAGATGGTGGGTAGATCATGTGAGAGCAAGAATTGTGCATGTGTTTTTTAAGCATTCTTATTTGTTATTATTTATGGTTATGTTAATATTATTATTTAAACAATATTTTTGTTTAGTATTATTGCTCTCCTAGTGTTAATTTTTATTGCTCATAAATGCTAATTAATTCAATAAGAATTTGAGTTTAGCAAGGCCTCATACATTTCCCTGGCATGGCCACAACCTCATTGATCAATCATCTGTCATAGTGTACTATGACATAACAGTGTGAACTGTGTGGGTAGAAGGCATTAAAAATACTAAGGGCAGCAAACTGAAATTTGTGTGCTAGCACCACACCTGCCCTATGAAAAAGCCAAGGAGGCGGTTGGATAGCAATGACTTCATTTCTGGCAGTTAAATTTTGATGAAAAATTTTAAGATTTTTTTTCAGTAAATTTGTTAATTGAACTGTAAAACCTGATAAAGTTCTTAGAGAGAAAAGTAATAAAGTAATGCTGTATCAAACATCTCTTGTTTTACTTTATATAAATAGAGAGGTGCATTTTGTTCATCTTTAACATGTTACTGCCTCTGTAATAATCCTTTGAAAAGTTTATTAAATTCTGTTATTAAAGAGTTTGCTTTGAGAGGTAAGTACAGTATCTCACTGATATTACAAACCATAGTACAGGTAAAGCAAAGGAAAATTTAGGAACGTATTTTTTACTCTTCTTTTAAAGATTTTTTTTCTTCTTTCCACTGCAAAAAATGCAGTAACACTGCAGCTATTTATGTAGTGTAGGAAGAAGAGAAATCCCAAAGCACATTCCAATTATGAATATGTGATTTATATTTTATGGGCAAAAAGAGTTATTTCCCCAAGCACATTGTTTTCTTTTATCTGTGTGCTTCCTTTAATCCTGTCAATAACCCAGCATGCAGCTGCATTCTGCTCATAGATTTTTGGGAAGATAATAGAAATAAGCATGCATAGTAGATAGAACTATTCATGGGTAGCATAAAAATACCTGCTGTTCATCAAGATTTCTGCTTGCTAATTAACTAGAAAAATTGGGCACAATATTTTTTTAACTGAAACAGGGGAACGTAATAGCAAGAAAATAAAAATAACTTCTTAGTTAAAGGTATAATGAAATGCCAGGTTTATATTTATGTTCTAAAGTGTACAAAACGTTTACTTATTATTCATGGCTTGAAAGAGTATTTTAATATCTATATAATTTTAAGTATAAAATTGTTCAGCAAGGTGCAACATACAACATGATTGTAACGGCATTAAAATCATTTGGGGCAGTAAAATTCATGCCTAAAATTATACAGGTAATAAATGAGGAAGAAGCTGAACTGATTTGATATACTCCAATTTTCATACATGCTATATGATAGTTTGTAAATAATATCACTTTCTTGTATAAAGCAAAGAATTGTGTTGTAGAATGAGTAACTTTGTAAGATTTGAAAGGAAGTTGATAAGTCTGTTGCTTGATTAACAAGAAAAAAATTAATCAATAATAAAAATTATTGTAATTATTGTGGATATTTTTGCATTCTATTGGTCAAGCCAGAATAATATGCCAATGACCTTTCCTTATTTTCCTGTGGGATTTTTGCACAAATGTAACTCTCTCCCTGTGGATTTAGATCCCTTTCCCTGAAGAATACTAGAAAAAACATCCCACCACAAATGGTCAAGAGACAAACCTGTTTAAATGTATCCATGGATGCATTCTGCCCATACAACTTCTCAAATATCTGAAGTAGTAAATATCAGGTTGAGATGCATACAAAGTTGATCCAATTTTATAGCAGCTATATATAATGAAATCCCACTCAAATGAGCATGTGTGGCTATAGATTGTACAGATGGCCTCTTTGGGATTCAAATTCACCTCTTGCCTGTTTTTTTGTTTTGTTTTGTTTTGTTTTGTTTTGTTTTTTAACATTGCACAGTAGAAAATCTAGGACATTTTGCTCTAGGAAGGTAATGGGTTTTCTCATACAAATTAAAACACTTCACAAAGTCATTATAGTCTTTAATTCCAGGTTCTTATCAAGCATTCTCCCACTATGGATATTGAAAAGCTATAGAGTACTTTTCTTCACACATTAAAAATATAGTGTAATATTTAAATCCAGTGTTTTTGGAAACTTTTTTTGTAAAAATCAGTTCACTTATTTTGGCCTAATTTTATTATCCTAAAAAAAAAAAAAAAAAAAAGAAAAAAAGACTTTGCTAAAGAATAGTAAGAATTTTTTACATATTCTTAACTTTCAAACCTGTAGTTCAGGTAATTATTTGTCAAAGCACAATCATTAAGTCTGAAAATAAAATCTGGTTCTGAAGTTATTTGGCCTCAAATTTTGACATACATGATTTCTCTGTATTTCTGTAGGAATATGGGAACTCTTTCATTTACATTTCACTGTGTGCATATAAGAGTTTTGTTTAATATGAAGTTCTTAATGGCAAGTTGCAAGATGAATTCTGAATTCATGAAAAAATAAAAAATAATTAAAAAATAGTAAATAAATTATGTGGGAAAAAAAAAGAAACAACAACAACAAAAATCATTATTAACTCCAAAGATGCAAGACCCAGGTTCAAGCCCTAAAGAAAGCAATTAAGGCTAATAAATGAGAACAAATGCCACAGAATTTGAACATCAAGTTTCACTCAGCTCATCATGATTTCTTCAGAAAGCAAGGAAGAAACTGCTGAAAGAAAACATATAAAGTGTAGCACTTTCACCTGAAGAAATTTTGCAAAAGAGTAGAAAAAAGAAAAGGAAGGGAAGGGAAGGGAAGGGAAGGGAAGGGAAGGGAAGGGAAGGGAAGGGAAGGGAAGGGAAGGGAAGGGAAGGGAAGGGAAGGGAAGGGAAGGGAAGGGAAGGGAAGGGAAGGGAAGGGAAGGGAAGGGAAGGGAAGGGAAGGGAAGGGAAGGGAAGGGAAGGGAAGGGAAGGGAAGGGAAGGGAAGGGAAGGGAAGGGAAGGGAAGGGAAGGGAAGGGAAGGGAAGGGAAGGGAAGGGAAGGGAAGGGAAGGGAAGGGAAGGGAAAGGAAGGGAAGGGAATTCAAAATTTTAAGGAAGAGTCCTACAAGTAAAAGTCTTTCAATTGTGGACAAATAAAATATCTCCAGCAATTGCAACTCCACCTGCCAGCTAAATGGACTTTCATACACTTTTTGTAAATAAGTAAATAGAGAAATATTATTAGTTTAGAATTTCTATTTAAATATAAGAAAGTTTTTTTTTTAACTTTTTGAGCCAAAATCACCAATTATTTCAGTTCAGATAATGACTAAATTCCCAAATCACAGAGAGTAAAACCAAGACTAAACTGAAATTGATTCATCAGAAATGAGTGCATTTATAAACTACAACGGATTTCAAAGCTTGATCTTGTTCCCTTTTTACACTTACAGATAAACTCACAAGTAGAGTTTTATCCAGTCATTCCTCTAGAATTTAGGTTTCTTGATTTTCTAAGAAAAAGACTAAATGTCAAAGGCAATTAAATCAACTCCATCAAGATCTTTTCTTTTTTTTTTTTCTTCTTTCAATTCCTAAATTCATTATTGATCTACATATTCCAAGACAGCCAGAAGCAGACTTTTTATGACTTAAATATGTTTATGTTTATAGACATCTGAAAATATGGAGTTTTTATAGAAGGGTGATACAGCTTATATTTTAGAATGATGAACAGAGTTATTGCAATAAATATTTTAAAATTTTCAGCCATTATAGCTACAGTTCTAAATAGCATTTTCATTACTATGTAACTTATTGTAACATTTTTGCATGTTAATTATAATAAAGAGGGTTACAGTGTGTTTTCTGATATCAAAACTCTTCTACTATATGAAATTGATGTTTGATGTTTAATAAGAAACAATTACTTATATGCCACAGGAGATACATTCATTTCAAACCTTTCAAAGTTTTAGAAAATGGGCTTACAGTAAATAAATAAAATAAAAATAAACCTACAGAGCATTGCAAAACTTTCTTAGGCTAAAATAAAAAGTTTCTATTTCCTCAAATATAATTTTAAAGCACTGAAGTTTCTAATATCCTTGGGAAGAGCATTCCAAAACCAGTTCTTGGAATACAATACAAATGTATTTATGTATTCTAAAGAGTGTTTGTCACATGCCATACATTTTAATGTCATATATTTTAACAAAGCTTTCTGGTGTGGGGAGTAGCTTTAAATCCAGAGTGATCCTTAAATTTGATGGTTGGCATCCCTATTATCCTCAGAGGCAGCCTGAATTTGTTCTGAATTTAATAAGTAATCTATATTCAGGCTACTTTCAAGTCTCCTTTCTCCTCAGAGTATATGACGGTGTAGTCTTGTAGGATGTATTCATAACCGTTCTCTCTGACACTTGTCCCATGAGGTGCTGGCAAAGACCAGTGGAGAAGATGGAGACACAGAGATAGTGTCTTTCCCTGTGGTATATAAGGTCATCCTTGTATAGTATAGAGTATATATTTGAAATGCATAGCATATTAAACTTGACCTGAAAGTTATTATTAAAGTTATCCAAGAAAGAGGCTGCTGGTATTTCTATGCACTGTGATATAAAAATGTATTTGGACTGAGTATGGTAGATTATGACAATGTAGTCTAATTAAAAAACAAACAAACAAACAACAACAAAAAAAAAACAGCCTTTTGATAAGTAGTTTAATGAATTTGTGTTAAATTATACTGTATATACATAATACTTATAAAACTGAAAAACAACAGTTCACATTATCAAATTATCTTTTATTTTATTTATTTTAATAAGACAGCCAGAAATTGAGTAACTTTCAGATTTCTAAAACCAGTCAAATCTCATAATGCCCATAACCCAGCAGTAAAAATAGAGAACAATATTTTCAGTTGATTTTTATATTTCTATATTATCAATTTGGAATAAAATCTGAAGTTTCACATTTTTATTTTATTTTATTTTATTTTATTTTATTTTATTTTATTTTATTTTATTTTATTTTATTTATTTATTTATTTATTTTTTTAACAGTGGAATCTTCAATTATGTTACACCTCAGTGTAGTGAATGTGGAAAACTTTTCTGGTGTCACAATGTGCCTCTAGAGAAAGCAAGAGTTGCTTTTTAGCAGTGATGTGGCCTTACTTGTCCTCCTACATTACAGAAAGAAAATATGGTTTGACAAGGGTTAAGGAAAGTTGCCCTCCCCTCCAAAGCTTCACCCATTCTGAATGTTATTTTGTCTTCTGTGTCACTGGTCCCTGACTGCCCAGTCCCACAGGAGGAGAAGTATCAGTGAATGCTGGTACATCCATAGATCACATTTGAGATATTCTATTAGCAGATAAATCAAAGCATGAAAGAAATAAATAATAATAATAATAAAATGACTGTAGTCATCATGCAAACCTTTATGCAGGCGATGAAGAATGGATAAAGAAAAATATGTGTTTAAAGAAAACATTCAAGACTACTAAGGACAGCTTGGTAATAACAATAGTGACTGGACATAGCTATAAATGTGAAATTCAAATTCCAACCAAGCTTCAGAAATCACAACAGCATGGGACTGCACATAGACATATATCGCTGGAGTTCTTCTACATATCAGAATTTGAGAGATTTGAATATTATTCCAGTAATATGTGTTTGGGAGCATAAGGATAGAGTTATACATTCTGTAATGAGTATATCATTGGTAATCACTTCTTATTTTTTTGGAAGCAACATTGATTTTTAGCTGAAAAGTGAGTGAGTGAGTGAAATTCAGGATTCTTTGAGTGAATTTAATATAACTACTTGAATTGTTACTCTCCAAATGAATAGGATCTTGTGGTCACAGACCTTATGGGAATTTAAGTACAAACTGTTACCATTGACATTAATGCTCATTGAATTTCTAGACTTCTCTGTCAGCTGCAAGAGAGCCCAAAAGAGCTAAAATGTTAATATTTGCAGTGTTCAGAGATATCACTTTATCAGCTATGCTACAAAAGAAATGGGGACTGTGCTGCATCATATCTTTGTAAAAAAAAACAAAGAGTAGGTATGAAAAGTTACTATTTGGTGAATCTGCATTCTTCAAAGGCTGTTCCATAAAGGATATCTTATTAAGCTCCTGAGCTTAAATATGAGCTTTCTGACCACATGTGATTTTCTGGGCCCATGTCAGAATCTGTATAAAACCATTCATAAAGCAATGGGAGCTCTACTTGCTATCCATTTCTGTTTTGCAGGTAGCAATTTATGCCAGGACAGAGCAAGTTAAAATGTCATAACACTGAACACTAGTTTCTCCCCTAAGTTGTGCAGGTGTAAACAATATAGAAGGTGCAAAGCAGAGGACAACTGACTGTAGAAGTTATATTTTAAAGTATTTTCAGCACATATGATGTCAGAGCAACCCAATGATAAACAGCACAGTGTTGTTTTATGTAGTAACTGCAAATGTATCCTAATGCTACACTCATACTTTTGTAAAAAGTATTTTGAAAAGTATTTCATGCTTTTTCTTCCTTTCATCCATAATCTGTAATGGTTACCATGTAAGAAACAATACCAAGGTTTTGGATCAGAATGTTCAATATTATATAGATGTTAATATGTTTACTCTTAAAGAAGCACTTACATCAAGAGGTAGAATAGTTCACAGAATCTAAACTATTATTATGATCATAGATCTAATTTCTCAAGTGAGATATTTTTCTTAAGTTCATTGTGCTGACCTTATGAAGTATAGTAAAAATTGAAGTTAAAAATACGACCTCAATCAACAAAAGCAGTTAACTTGCATCCAATTCTCACCTTCACTTTTTTTTTTTGTTTTGTTTTAATGTTTAATTTTTACCAATATAAACTGTTTTGGTTTAGAGCCAAATAATAAACTATTTAGCTGTAAATTCAAATTTAATTTTATATCATTTGTGTCCAATCAACCAATTTGAACTCAGGTAAAGGCATCCTATAGTACTTTTCATTCATGTTAGCACAACCCAAAGTTAATTAAACTTTGAATTAATTAACAATAGTTAATTAAAACACCTTCAATGTAAACATGCATATAGTATATGTAAAAATAATTTGTAGTTTATTTATTTAAATAAAAAGTAGCAGATACTATAAAATGCACTAATATTTATTTTCTGTGCTGTCATTTAGGTCTTTACATTGTGATTTGATTGACAAATAAAATGTTCAAATGTTAAAATTCTTACATCTGATGTAAATGCTTCTTAATTTTTCAGGCCCATTGAAAGAAAATAATGAAATCCTTGATGATTCACAGATCAATTTTTTTTCTATATTTTAAATTGTCAAGTTTCATCATGGATACTAATTTATCATGTCTTCGATACCCAATATAGGAATATCATTTTGTTCTGATGATTTTTTATATCATCCCCAAGGAGAATAAAAGAATTTGCAGGAACAATTAAGTAATAGAATGTTCTCTCTACTGAGGCCTATTTGGTCACAATATAAAAGATGAACTAAGTGTGAAGACATGAGGAACTGAAGCTGAATGTCAGTTTTTGCTTGATTTGCTCAAGCTTTGTGGATACATCTGTGTGTACAGCCCAAAGTCCAAATTTAAGGCATGACCAAGATCTACAAAATTAGGACTTGGTTACCACCAAAGCCTGTGAATAAATAAATATTTTCTGAGAAGGCACACATGGGATGATGCTGAATAGTTTGGTTCTCAGTCTCTGCCTCTTGTACCTCAATTGGGTTTGTAAATATTCCTGGAACAAGCCCTCTCACAAAGGACAGACGTGAAGGATATCAAGGTTTGGGTTATGGGAAAGCAGAAGCAACATGATTATTTGAGAGCTTTAATTGGTGACATAAGTTTTAGAGATACCTGTCACTGACCTGAACGTTATTTGATACAGTGCTGCTTTTAGATAAATTGTTTAAGTTGTGTTAGAAGCAGGGATCAGAATTCAAGATTCATCTTCACAAGTAGTGCCTCCTTTATCTACAGTCATGCCTATTTTTGCTTGCTTTCTCAGAAGCATTAAAAATGCAGTGAAATGCTTTAAGGTATGGGTGTCTTTTTTTTTTTTTTTTTTTTTTTTTTGAGGTTATTACTATAAAAATTATTTCAGAGATAGGTAATATATGAAAGAGGCTTATGAGAGAAATAAACAGGAAACCACAATGCCCAGCAATGATATAAATGCTCATCTGTGTCCAGGATTACACACTTGGTTTCCAAAGGTAGTGGAAAATATGAAATCTATAAATTTCCAAGCACCTAAGAGGGAGAGTTGTGATTGTACTGGGTTTCCTGAGTTCTATGAAAGTGCTGCTTTGGGTACTTGAGAATTTTTGTGAATCTAAGTATAAATGAAATTTGAAAATATAATCTCTATCACACTGGAAAAATGTTGCTGTAATTCACACAAGTCGTTGGCAAAGTCAGGCTAAGAATGACAGTACTATAGTCCTTTGAGCAGCTGATATAGACTGCACTTATTTGGAGTGCAACATGCTACTGGCACTGGAGACTACTCTGACAGCAAACTCTATCAAGCTTGCCAAGTCAAGCACTGTCACCAATGCTGTATCCACAAGAGCAGAAGCTAGATGTTGGCCTGCCACCTGGAACATTTGTATGATTACTTTTGACTAATGTGCTGAAGAAGGAGGAGGCATTTAATCACTTTTAGTGCTTTTAAGAGCCTCGCTTTACTTACCACATACTGTGAGCTGCAGACATACTTGAATTTGATGGCTTAAAAAAACAGAGCCTTCCAACAGTATTGTTTGTTAGCACAGTACATCACGTAATGGAACAGCTGGGAGGCTTAGTAGCACTCAACAGTAAGCAAAACAAAACAAAACAAAACAAAACAAAAATATGACAAAAATAGTAATAGCAAAAAAAGGCACATTTCTGCTATGATCTTCCCTATGATCTCTTGCCATATCTAGTTTATAGTAAGCATTCTCTTCTCACAGTCTGCAATTTGGTAGCAAAAGTGTCTCTGTGTTAGATTATTGTTAGGTCTTTTGTGGTTATTAACAACATCCTGCTTTGAAAACTCTGTAGCATAGGATTATTAACAACTGTTTTATTATTTTTATTATTATTATTATTATTATTATTTATGTATTTTTTATTTTGCTTTTTGCCTTTTCTTTTTTTTTTCTTTTTTCTTTTTCTGAAGCAGTATTACATGACTCTAGAGATTTCTAACTCTCATGTCAGAAGACAGAATATATAGATAGAAAGGCTATCTCTAGATTTAGACTCCCTTGAGAGGACAGAAGGAAAAAAAAAATAAAATCTCTTCTGTGTTTTGGTGTACAGGGCCACTTCATGTGAGGATTATAAAATCAAAAAAGCAGCAACAACAAAATAAGAACATTCACAGAAGACCCCGCCAAACCTTAAGAAATCAATCTGACGAGTCTTGATAGTTATGCTATGATCTCTTCATCTTGACAGCCTGAAAGAAAGAAGAAAAGCTTCTCAGCTTTTGATCTGGTTGCTAATGCAGTCCTAGACTGGTACAAAAATGAAAATGCAATGTGTTTTTTTTTTTTTTGGAGATTTGTTGACTCATAATTTCACCCAGTTGCAATAGTTTTGCCTTTTTGTAGCTTTAAAGATCAAAACTTTGTAAACAACCATCCTTACTTTACTGTTAGAATATTTTTGTTACTATGCTGACAGCATAGTATGTGATACACACGCCTGGGAGAACTAGCTAGTTTCTACAAAAGGGATCTCATCAGTTAAACACACAACATAAATCCACTTCCAATGTTTTTATTGGTTGAGAAAAAACACCATCTTGAAAATGAACTGTTAGGTGAGACCATCAATTAATTCTTCAATGACAACAACAACAAAAAAACAGTTTGTCGTAAAAGTAAAAACAAACAAACAAACAAAAAAAAAAACAGTACCAATGAAGCACAAATGAGCAATATCAGAAATGTTGCAAGTGATGCAAGAAGAAGGAAGTCTCTTGTGTTGACGAGTCAAAAAAAATATGATTTGTCTCTGAATTGTTCAAATTTATACTTAGGACCGCCATAGCAGATCCTCCAACACCGGTAACTCTGTTGGTAGGACCAAGGGGCAATTTGAGGAGAAAAGCTGGGTGGAAGCAATGAAGTAACATGAGTGATATAAGGAGTGATTTTCCTTATCCTTAAGAGGTACTTTAAACAGATCTGATGATTCTAACTCAAGAAGTGCTTTATTTCTCTCTACTGACTGTATTCGAACACCTGGCTTGGAAATTGATATTTACACTGTAAACATCTACGTCATAAGAGAATAATCCTATTGCAGGGCACAAATTAAAAACTAAGCAGTTCCTTGCAAGTGACTAGGTTTAATTAACATCACCATTAAAACTGCCCCACTTTAAAATACATTATTATTAGCAGTTTCAAAACAAAAAAAGGGTTATTACCAAAAGGCATAAAGGCAACCCATTGGCATAATTCCTGAATTGCTTGAATTTGTGTCCCATGTTTTTTTCAATGTCATACTACATACCCTGACCTTTGGTTTTCAAGAAGTATATATATCTCCCAGAAGTGTTCAATCACATCTGCAATCCTTATGTAGATGTTTCAGTAGCTTACAAAGTCTCAAATCATACAGAGTACCTAATATTTAGTGAGCCGAATTAATCCTTGTATAACTGCATGAAGTACAGTATAAAGATGAAAAAGGATTGACAATGTTACAAGAAGTGAAAGCATGGGATTTTCTTTTCTTTAAAAACTATAAAAGTATCTTCATAACTACCTATAGCAACTATTGCAATCCACTTTTTTTATGGGTTGTCTTAAGACATCTGAAAAATAATATATTTAAGATAAATATTCTCTTTATTACATATGGCAGTTAGGTGCACTTTTATATGTCTGAAATTGTGACAATATTATTTTATAATGAAAATACAAAAACCCATACCCTCATCTGTGTATGGCTTTAAAGAAAGTGAGCAGTCAGCTAAATGTCTTGAGATATTGCAGCTCACCATTAGCAGAAAGCCAGAGCAAAGAGATGTTATTTGGAACTCTGTTTAGACATGGATATGGTTGAAGACACCTCATGCTTCTGCTTCAAATCAGTTCCAGAGGCTGACTGGCTCTGAGGCTGACTGACCTCTCTAGTGATTTTTTTTTTTTTTTTTCCCTGTAAGACAACTATCTCAAGCAGGATAGGAAGTCAAGCTCTGCAACAGTTTTTAGGATAACTTTAGCTTTTAGAATGTGGTTAGTAGTTTCAACTTCACATATGCACCCTGTAGACGTTGCAAAGTCCAAATGGAATATCCTCCCTATCCTCAGCCTCATACAGGAGCAACCAGTCACAGTCAAAGCAGTGAGCTTTCCATTGTGTTATATTACCCCTGTTAAGATACACCTTTAGGTCAGATTTTTTTATTATTATTATTTATTTTTTTACTCCCATTCTAATGGGAGTACTTTGAAATTGGACACAAACTGCGTGAATGAGGAGCTCAGTACATTTCAAGTGAAACAAAGTATTTCCCTTAACTTGTTGCTATAACATGTCTCATCTGGACTAAACTTCAGCAAGCTGGGTAGTATCCAGGCCTCAAACCCTGGCAGACATGAAATAAATAAATAAATAAATAAAATAAGGAAAGAAATGTCTGGGTCAAACAAAAAAAGCTATGGAACTTCATAAATTTCCCTATGTTTACAGCTATTGACAGAAAGAGGTTGGTACAGAATAAGTCACAGGATTGAATCCTATGGGACTTCCCTTATTTTGCTTAAGATAGAAAGAGAGGTTAGTTAATGGTATCCTATAGCATTGGCTTGGGAGAAAAGAACAATACCATTGTGTGTGTGTGTGTCATTTTGCCATATTTTATTGTTCTGTCAACAGTACTTCACAGTTAAATTCTGTCAAAGATCAAGTTGCAGCACAAATGTACACAACCTTCAATACAGCTGTTCCTGAAGAAAACCCAATGATAATCTGTTTTCCTTTTTTTTTTTTTTTTTTAATCGGGGGGGTGGGGGGGGGACAGAGGAAGAAGGGGAAGGATTTGGTCTTAAACATGTAAGTAAACATGTAAGTTAAGCCTAAAGTTCTCCCATGTTCGTATTCAATTTTCACTGATATTTCCTAGAAAAGACAGATGAACACCACATAATAACCAGGATGAAGGCTATGGAGACTGAAGGAACATCAGTCATTGCAAAAAGACCTATGAGAAAATGCTTAGATAGTTTATATACTTAAATAAATGACATAGAGGAAGTGTTTTCCAGAGGAGCTACACAGAACTGACAGAAAGTGAGTAAACTGTATTTTACTCTGTGGTGGGCATTAAGAGTCTGGTTATCAACTGATGAGGAGATTCAAAACCAATGTGTCATATTACTATGATAATTACTTGTGTCTTTTTGTAGAACTACATTCAGTAGAGCATTTAAGCAAGTGGGATATTCACAGACAAATTTTCACATCTAGGAAATTCTTTCACAGTTTGATACAAAATATGGACTTATGTCCTTTGCTGAATTAAAGCCATAAGTTTCTATACTTGTTTATGACACAAAGTTTTGCATAGCATGAAAACACCCTGGCACTACAGATAATACCAGCTCATAAATGTTTTGGGATAAAAAAACAAAACAAAACAAAACATTTTTTGTTTTGTTTTTATGTATTTAGTGGTTTCAATATGGTGCCTATAGAACACTTTTGAAAAATTTATATTCACTGGATATGAAAATTCCAGAGTGAGACATTTCTCCTTTATGTAAAAATATGGTTCTAACATCAGTTTGGCATTGTAATGTTAATTCAGCAACACACAATTTCTCAGGTACCTGCCATAGTGTTATATGGGTATGAAAAGTAAACATGTAAATATTTTATACATGTTTTTAAGTTTGTAAATATCTTTGATGCCATTTAATTATGAATACAGATTTACAAATGCTTCTATTCTATGATTTCAGTGGCTCTTGTAAGCTTCACTGATGACAGCATGAGAAATGCAGACAAAAGCAGAATGGATGCCAAGGCTCCTATGCCAGATATGACAGGCAGGCTTGCTTTGCAATGTAATGCTACATGTTTTAGCTTGCCATTTAGTTAATGCAACTTTATACTTTTTTTTTTTTTTATCTTAATGAAAATATTGATATTCAGAATAACATTCCTACCTGCCTAGTCCTAATTTAATTAGAGTTTCAAAACAAACAATGAATATATGACATTTAATTAAGCAGCCTCTAGTTTTGTCTTTCATTTTATGAATTGAAGACAAAAGTGGTCTGTTTGAATTCAATGGTTATGGTTATACATCATATACAAAGTTCAAAAACCAGTCTTCACATCAAAGCAAACAAACAAACAAAACTTTGGCTTCAAGGCAGTGGAGAAATTTAGAGAAGTGTTATCCTAGACTGGAATCATGACCCACAGGTCAGTTCATGCTAGAAGTATTTTGTTAATAGCTGGCTGATGGACAAACAACTTGCACATGCATAGTGTGACTGAGTACACCATCAGAAAGGCAGTTCAACACAGAAGAAAAATATGCATGTAGTATATTTAAGTAACAACATTGTTTTAACAGAGCACTAAGTCAGTGATATAAGAAGTTATGGCCTGAATGCAAGAACAAAATAAGTGTTTTTCTTACTTCACCTAAATTTTGTTTTATAAAAAAATATTTCATCGTTTTTTCTCAGTTCCCTCCTGAATTAACCTAGAGAAAAAAAATATATATATAAGGAAAAACAAAAGAGTGCCTTGAAGACTTAATTTCTGTTTGTTGTATAACATTAATCAAAGAAATTATGTTTTTATATATATATATATATATATATATACGTACATACATGTATATATACAAAGTTAAATATTTTTGCCAGTGTATTATGTCTGAGCATTTTGGTCAAATATTTTTGTTTGTTTGTTTTGTTCTAGGGTAGGCGGGGGAAGACAATGAAAATAACCAACCAAACAAAAACAAGGCAACCACACATTTACTACACTGATGCAAGAAGCGAGAGACAAAGTTTTTAAGGTAGATTATATAAAGCATAATGAATGTTAAGCCTTGCATGAAAGTCCTGCAGATTGAATTAAGTAGAAAATATCCGCTAAACTTCAATGTTGTTTATCTTATGTGTACACTATTGAAAACAAAATCAACCAACCAACCAAACAAACAAAAAAAAGAAACTCATTTGATAAAAATGTATGTGAGATTTATTGCTATCTACATGCACTCGAATCAGACAAAGACTTTAACTAGCAGTGTTTTAATTTCCTCTTTCTCCTTTCATTGTTGCCTCTCCTTCCACCCAAAAGACTAAAAGCACCTTGACTATGCAGATTTGGGGTGATCTAACCCCGGATGTTGCAGTTGCTGACCTGTAACAAGAAAGAACCAGCAAGATGTCTGTACTTTTCAGGGAAAAAATACATTTTAACAGTAAACATTTTCAGGCTAGGAGAGCATAAACAAAGCATGGCTGAGCTTGGTATCTTCCAAGATGCTGGCAGGATTCATTAACATGTTGACTTTACAAAAACACTAGAATATTGTTGACCTCATATATTATATACAAGGTCAAAGACCATGCCTTTATTACAGCTGCAAGTCATTCCACCTGCAACAGCTGCTCTCTATGTCTTAAAACTAGTCTTTGTGACTAGTCTTTAAGACTTGGTGTCTTAAAACTTTAAGAGACAAATCCCTTTGTCTCTTAAAACTAGTTCTTCTGTCTGTCTTGAGATCAGACCTTCCTCTTCTTTTAGACTTTGCTTTCTACAGTTTTTGAAAGTCATCTGGGCTCATCCAGAATTACCTCTATGTTCTGCTGGCAGCATTTGCTTTTCAAAGTGCTGTTCCATTTGTAGTCTTGAACTGAATTAAACAAGGCGACCTTGAAGAAAACAGGGAGATTCATAGCCTTAAGCTAGCAGAAGCAAGGGAGACAAGGAATGAAAGTGAGAAAACCAGGAGGAAAGCAGATAAAGGAAGATTCCAGACTAATCCATGGTAAGCCTTTTCTCATTAAGGGCCATTAGCATATTAAGAAACATACCCATTAGAACACAAATGTGGGGTTTGTTTGATGCCCACTCCACCACTGGTTCTCTCTAACACACATGCTCAATTAAGATACATGTAAATTAGGCAAGCTAAAACAACCAATCGGAAGTAGATAGACCGTTTTAGAAGTTAATTGTGTATAAATTGTGTATATGGTGCTTCAAGTCAGAGCTGTGCTTGCTTTTTGAAAGACTGCCAAGCACCTGCTTCAGCAGAATTATATAATTATTTAATTAAAGGCCTTCATGGTGATTCTGACTGTGTGTGCTTATTGGCTAGGCACACTGAGAATGAACCTATGGAAAATCCATTGCCTTGGCACCTAAGGGCAGTGGAGGTACTGATGCTATTTTAAATTGATGCTGGTGCATTCAACTTGCCTTACACTCGGTCAGTATGGCTACACCTTATGTATGTGACAATTATGGTCAGTGTTTTCTGTTCTCTATACAGACCTGAGCATGACACTGACTCCACCTAAATCAGACATCTCTACATGAGAAATGAACAAGCAAGACATAAAAAGTGTTAATCCCTGTAATTGTTATAGCTGTAAGAGATTCTTCTTTTAAATATGCTTTTTGCTTGTTTTATTTTGTTCTTGTTTGTGCATGTTTTCATTGGGATCTTGAGGATGCGATGCAGGTATAGCAGAAACTGTCTTTTTCTTTACAGCCATGTTTCTTTCTGAGTGGAGCTTTTCCAGCTCTTGAGTCATCCACCTTACTCTTTTGGTGCTCCTGCTAATTGATGACAATTCCTAGTGACTTTTGCTCTCATGCATGTTTTAACAATCGGTCATTTATCCAGGATAGCTTCTTAATCTATTCAAGTACTTCAACATTTTTAGCAAGGTCTGCTGAAGGGGCTGAAACAGCCAAGAACTGGGTTTCTGTTTTTGAATCAGAATGTGGTATGAAGCAATGCCACAGTGACTATGTTTCCTGTCTGGTGAGGATACCTGACTCCATTCACCCTCAGTGTGACAGGGAAAACATCAGTCAGAAACTTTTGATGGATGCATTAGGTAAAGATATTAGTTGAATACTTGACTGCTGCATACCCTTATTATTGAACTCTTGGGCAGCAGTCTATACATATACATCCTTTTTCAGTCCTCCACTCTCTACTTTCTTCCTAGTGTTTGGAAGATTCCTTTGCCCTACCCTCCCTCCTTTGATTTGAGGAAATAACTTGCAATAGATGCACAATTTCTTACTTCAGATTCTTTTGCTCTTTTGTCCAACAGCAAGGACAAGCTCAGGAAGACAGGTATTCTGCAGAAAGATTCATAGAAAAGGTGTAGATGGGAAACCTGCAGAATATTTTATTGTTGTGCTCTAGAAATAAGAAGCATAACTGAGGTGTCTTTTTATGCTCTACTAAACCTGGAAGGCTGCTCTTGAGCTACTCAAGTACATAGACATGTTTTCTAACACTAAGTATCTGAATCATTTGCTTGGGGCTCACAGGTAGGACATGGGACTTACAACCTTAAGGACTTAAAACCAAGTCCTTTTGGAGAGGAAAAATGAGGTCAGGTATGATGTCCTAGGCACCTAAAATAGTGATGGATTCTTAGGAAACTTAATTTCACTTCCAAACATGCTATAAAATGTAGGTACAAATTTTAGGGGGAAAGTAATGTAATTAATTGGTTATACATCAAGTATAACCAATTCCTTCCAAGTTATAGCAACCCCTCCTTTTTTGTTTTGTTTTTGTTTTGAAGTTATGAGAAACCATTACTTGAGATATATACACTAGGGAACAAACTGGAAATGCTTACCATGATATTGTGAGAAACAAAGTTGTGTTTTTAGCAATAGAAGGGGTTTTTACAGTGGAAAATTCCACTAACCTTGCAGTGAAAAAGTGATTTTGCAGGGATAACAGTGGGGAATAAGTTAAGCAGATAAGGGGAAGATCCTGCTGTCTCACAATAAAGAGGATAGCTAAGAAAAACAAGAAGAGCAGTGTGAAATAAGCAAAAATAAAAAATCATGGGCCCTCTAGTCACAAGAGAAGAAGGGAAAAAATGAAAAAGAAGTAGTTAACGGTTGGTCAGATAAAATTGTACATATACGGTATAGTAATAAGCGTCAAGTAGGTTGTGAACCTGTAGTACTCAGCGAATGAGGTACTCAAGAGGACTCAAGAGTTGGGTAAAAGGGAACATAAGGTTATGATATACTTTTGCTGGGTGTTCCTGCTTGCAGTACACCTGCTGCTGCAATCACAAATAAAATAGCTTCACAGAAGACCCTGTCTGAGAAAACTATTGAGGTATTTCTCACTCTATATTGCATGTAAATAAGTTTTTCCACCAAAACAATGTGATTTTTTTTTGGTTAAAATATTTAGTAAATCCTCTGGAACTTACGGCATTTTGTTCTAAATAATTTTTTTTTTTTTTTTGAGAGCTGTGTTTGATTTATAGTGACAGAGACCTTGTCATGGTTTTGGCTGGGATAGTTTATTTTCTTCATTGAGGCTCACATGATGGTGTGATTTGGATTTTTGATGAAAATAGGGGTGATAACACACTGATACTTTTAACTGTTGTCATTGCAGGCTTGTCATTGCATTAAAGGGCAAACATAAAGCTACAGTAACTAAATATTTTGAGGACAAACCTAATACTGGCTTAAAATTTTGAGGATGTGGACTTTCAGCTGTGGGTAAGAGACGATGTAGTACTACTTATTGAATATATTAAACAGAATGACAAAATTTCGGAGAAGAAGTACAGCTTTGCTTGATACATAGCTTTATAAAGTGGAATGCAACAGAAAAGTTTAACTTCCAGTGTAACATGTTTGTCAAATACTGTATGTGAAAATTTTAGAAAAGTTGAATAATTCTTATGAGAAGTAATAGAATACACATTTTTCACAGTCATGAGAAAATTAATGAGAATTTATTATTTAAAACATAAATTCAGCGGTGATAAAGTCATGAAGGACTTTTCTTCCATGAATATCCTTCTTTGTGTTTACATCCATTACCTTCACCTCTAAAGAAATAGCCATGACAATGGCCCTATACATTTTTATTTTTTTTTTCTGATCTGTAATAAATCCAATGGGCTAAATTTTGACTCACTTAAGTCTTTGGGATTATTCAATTTTTACACTAATTTTAGAGAGATCAAAACTTGCTCCTGTGGACATAAATAATTTCTGTGATTTAAATTAAGTCTAGTGTCAAAATTCAAGATTTTACTTAAATATCATATTAAATCACATAAGAACCTAAGCAGGAGGTGGTCGTGGATTTACCTTTAAGTATGATATAAGATATTAGAAGCATCTCTAGAATGAAAATAAAAACAAAATATCCTCTTAAGTTATCTAGTATCCTTTTCATAGTTACTGAAAGATAATGATACTTCTGTAATTACTACTTTTAATAATAGCTAAATAGCTTCAGAATCAATTGCAACTTGATTATATTTCCACCATAAGAAAATGGACAAGAAATTTAAATCTGATTTATTTCTCAATAAAGTAACTAAATTCTTCTTGGTTGTATTCTGAAATAACAATGATATTACTTAAAAGTTGAATGATCGCCTTTATTTGAAAGGTTTACATCTGTGTACAATATTGCAATCTCTCCTTTTTTCAAGTAGGTTAACTTGAACTGTTGAACTTGATGATCTTAGTGGTCATTTCCAACCTAAATTATTCTGTGATTCTATGATTTGAAGTACTCTCAGTGTAAAAAAAAAAAAAAAAAAAAAAAAGTCTGCTAGTCCTGTTCAATTTAGCTTCTCCTTGCATGAAATGCATAGTGGTTTACTGTGCGTGTTTTATTACAAGCAGAGCTTACTTTTCACATCTGATAGACCCTTATATACCTCAGACCCTTACATACCTCAGTGTTTCTTTTTATTTATTTCTCAGTGTTTCTCTTTTATTTATTTGCTGTTTTTGTGTTTCTAACTTTTAAAAACCATTGATGCAAGAAACCAGATGTTTGATCAATTCCATTTGACAGAAAAGTCATTCTGGAATCTTTCATATGGTTCCTATTGGCAAGAAAACTAATTTTACATAATCAAGTGGAATGCCTGCTGTGCAGAAGGTCTGGCTTTCAGACCTAGCTGGCAACATCTTGGTGATTATTAGTAGTGAAATGCTGTTATAAACAGTAGAAAAATATATATGTTATATATACTTAAAATGGTTCAGGTAAATACTCCATTTTTAGAATAAGAAAATTTTGAGAGTTATTTTGGGGAAGCTGAGATGGAGATGAATGTTCAATTGTGAAAACATCATTGGGAATAATGGCTATGAAGATGGTCTGCACTTGAAACTTCTCAATTTAAGTAGTCCTGACATGCAAAAAAACAGTTACTGAAGTTGAAGGCAATAGTGAGATTATTGCAGTAGTGCAAATTTCAACTTGTCTGTTCCATTTTTTTCTTTCCCTTACCCTTCCCCCACTTTTTCTCTTCCTCTTCCCCCCCCCCCCTTTTCTCCTCCTTTCCCCCTCTTCTTTCTCTTCGCTTCATTTATCTCCCCTTTCCCCTCAACCCTTTTCTTCTTCTTCTCCCCCCCCGCCCTTCTTTCTCCCCCTCTTCTCCAGAAGTCTTCAAAGTCAGTTATTTTAATTAACTTGTGGATTAAACTTGGTGTACATATATTCGGTCTGGGAGCAATTTATAATTAAGATAACAAGCCTGTTGCTTTGGGGTTAAAATCTATGATATTTGCCATTCAGTCATGTAAATTTATGAATACATGTGAATTCATAAATACATAGGGATCTTCATGTGCACAGAAGAAACACGTTTCATAAACAATAAAGTCATGTTAAACATGGTAATAAAATTACTCTTCAAAATATTTTTTTCAGATATATAACACACCAGATATGTTTTTTTTTTTGTTTGTTTGTTTTTTATTTATTTATTTTTATTTTTTAATGTTGTTTCATTATTTATTTAGATAATAGGCCATGGTTATGATAAAGGAGCTACTAGAGTTTACCATTTTAACTGTTATGTTATGACTATTTAATATTTTTTGTTCTCTAAAACTCTGCACCCAAATGGTATTTGGTACTTCCTTCTTCAAAATCTGTGGAAATTGATAGCTGCTGTCTATCCCCCAGGATTAAACTCCTCAAATGACATTGATTTACAAAGACTATCTAAATGAGATGAAAATGGCAAAGTTATCGGCTCTGGAGTGGCTCTGTATACTCCATACATGTTCTTGAAGTTCTGCTTTGGAGCTGAGCATGTTCATGACTCTGAAATCAAGAAAGTCTTTGAATCGCTAAAGATCATGACATGTAATCAGCTGCTGTTGATGTAGAATGTACAATTGTAATTCCAGAGTTGTCTTCTAAACAGAGACTACAAAGCAGTGAAGCTACAAAGATTTTTCAATAAATCTATATTGAAAATGCGTTAACATTGAAACATCAGATACTGTCCTTTATCAGACAAACATCTAGATTTGTGTGTTTTGGTGAGTTTCATGCAAAATAAGATGGGGGCCTGTGTCACCGAACTTGTAAGAGATACAGAAGCTACCCTTCTAGTGCTAGCTAGTCATCTTCATTTTCTCAGGAACTATTGGCACACCTAGCTGCCTTTAGAGGTAAGTTACTCCACACTTGTTCGACATGTTTTAGGACAATATAACTCATGTTGCATTGATACATATCCCATTTATATATGGAGAGCAAACTGAGCATTAATGAAGTTTAATGTTAGGAATTGCAGGCATACATAAATCCATGGGGAAGATTTTGCTTAAAGAGAATATTGAACACTGTTCACTTCTTGAGCCCTCATTTTTTTCTTTTGTAGATGTAAGTCAGAGTATAAAATCAGATTGTCATGGGAATTAGCATGTTTTTAATGTGATTTGTAATAGAAAGTGGCCTGATATCATCATGAGATCTCTCTCAATTATTTCTCAATGGTATTGGGAATCTAGAGAGGTCCCAGTTGAGTGGAAGCTGGCAAACATTGTCTCAATTTTCAAGAAGGGTATGAAAGACCCTGGTAATTACAGGCCTGTCTGTCTCATTGTAGTGCCTGATAAAATTATGGAGAAGATTATTTTGGGAGTTATTGAAAAACACATAAAAGACAACACAGTTTTTGGTCACAGACAAGATGGATTCATGAGGGGAAAGTGCAGTTCAAGTAATTTAATTTCCTTTTATGACAAGGTTACCCAGCAAGCTGACCAAGGGAAGCCAGTTGATGCAATCTTTTTGGATTTCAGCAAAGCTTTGAATATTGTTTCTCACAGTATCTTTGTGGACAAAATGACTAGCATACAGCTAGACAAATACATGATATGATGGGTGAACAATTGACTGATGGGTTGGGCTCAAAGGTTACACCAGTCTTGGCTAGTCCTTTGGGGTTCCTCAAGACTTCATTTTAGGGCTAATTCTCTTTATTATTTTTATAAATGACTTGGATGTAGGACTCAAATATATACTATTTAAGTTTGCAGACAACACTAAATTGTGATGAGCTTGTGATTCTGTGAAGAGTAGAGAGGCCTTGCAGAGAGATCTTGAGAAATTAGAGAACTGGACAATCACCAACTGCATGAAGTTTAACAAGAGCAAGAGATGGATTCTTCACCTGGGACAAGGTAACCCTGTGTATATACAGAGACTGGGAGGTGAAATGCTGGAAGACAGCCATGTAAAGGGTTCTGGTTGACAGTACATTGAATATGAGTCAACAGTGTGCTCTGACAGTCAAAGACCAACCATATCCTGGGGTGCATCAAGCACAGTATTGTTATCTTGTTGAGGGAAGTGACTCTCCCACTCTGCTCTGCATTGGTGAAGCCTTACCTTGAGTACTGTGTGCAGCTTTGGGTACCATGACATAAGAAGGACATAAAGCTATTGAAGAGTGTTCAAAGGAGAGCTACAAAGATGGTATATAAGGCAAGACATATAAGGAGCATCTGAGGTCATTTGGTTTGTTCAACCTAAAGAAGAGGAGACTGAGTGGAGTCCTCATTGTGGCCTGCAGCTTCCTCACAAAGGGAACAGAGGGGCAGATGGTGGTATTTTCTTTCTAGTGCCCGGTAATAGGACCTGAAGGAATGTCATAGAGTTGCGGTAAGAGAGGTTCAAGCTGAATATTAGGAAAAGGTTCTACACCAAGAGGGAGGTTGGGCATTGGAGTAGGCTCCCCAGGGAAGTGGTCACAACACTGAGCCTGATGGAATTCAGTAAGTGTTTGAACAATGCTCTCAGACACGTAGTCTGATTTTTGAGTGGTTCTGTGTGGAGTCAGGAGTTGGAATTGATGGTCCTTGTTAGTCCCTTCCAACTCAAGATATTCTATGATTCTGTTATTTTGTGATTCTTTGCTTTGACCTTTGTATGTCTTCATAGTGTGATAGCATATCTTCTGTCTAGTTCAATGGCCATCAACTCCTGTAATGCTCAGTAAAATACAAAACAGGAAACTCAAATAAAAAAAACTCAACTCAAACTCAAATAAAAAAAAATGTCTTGTTTGCAGGGAGTTTTAAGTTTTCTGCCTTCCTCTGAAGCCAAGAAGAACAGAAGACTTTAAAAGTCACCTACAAAATCATGATGTGTATTGTGAGTGTTTTAAAGGCAAGGAGAATACAAAATAAATGTGACAGTCACAGTTTACTTCATCTCTCTTTTCTTAGGGCATCAGAACACTATTGCTTTATATCTCCCATACTCTTGTCCAGTGATATAAAAAAAAATCACATCAACTGTCCTCATCCCTAATTTTATCATATTTATGAGGCATATTTAAATATAACTTTGTCCTTTTACATCTTATATATATATTTATATATTTATTTATTTATTTACATACATTTTTTTCTTTCCAAAATTGAAAAAAAAAAAGTATTTGAATGGGAAATGTGTGACAGGAAATTATTGTTTGCATCATGCTGACTACAAGAGAGAAGATGTCTGTGTGTGGGTTGCAAGCGACGAACACTATAAAAGAAGTGCTGCAAATAGAAATAAAAACCAGCATAGTATCACAGAAGCAAAAGGTTACTGTCTCTTAACAATGTGAGAGAACTAGGATGACTAAGTATATATGTCCCAGAGTTTACAGGGAAAAGGAGAGAATGTAGGGCAGAAGCAAAGCAAATGCACTGTGCTGTGGGGAAATTCACCCCAAAGGAGGAAACAGGTTTCTGCACTTCTGTCCACCTGCTAGATTCCCCAGAAGGAGCAATGAACATGCCATATGGAGTATGAGAGGTGCTGTCTGAAGAGGGGAAATATTCTACTACTGAGATTGACTTGTGTAACATTGTAAAATGACAAGACACCATACTGTAAAGCTGTGACAAGTCCCACAGACTGTTCAGCTGTTCATCCAGAGACTGAGATCTCTCCTTACCTTCTTTCCTGACAAGTAGCATTGGCTCTCTGTTGCCTGATAATTTCCTCTGGGGAGGGGAGGCTCAGGTGCTTATTTAATTGAAAGAGCAGAAGTACCATTTTGGTGACTTGGCATGCCTATGACATTCCCAACATGGAAATAGTATATACGTTTTCACAAAACCATACAGGAAGATTCAAATATGAAAAGTAAATAAATGAAAGCTTCAGTAAATTTGACACAATACTTACTGCATTAGATTTGAATACAAACTGTGGAAAATGCAGGTAGATCAAAGTTAACATTTTCAGACTGTCCTTAAGTTGCCTGCTGCTTAAATAATCAGAGTATCATTACCACTAGGAGTGCCACAGGCAAATTCAATCAATCAGTCACACAAAATCTTTGAAACAATACAATCTGTCCAAGGCTTCCACTTTAACGTTTCTACTACATGGTTCCATATGTAACTGATTTCCCTTCTTAAAAGTAATACTCACTCCTGCTTTTGAATAATAAAGCCTAAGGGACAGGAATAAAAAGGAACTGTATTATTTGAAATACAGACTAATAAAGTATGTGGCTTTAAGAGTTTGACAGCCTAAGTCACAACATAGAGAAGAGGGGAGAGAGGAAGAAAAGATTGAAGATATATATCACATCTGCCTGAGATATATACATTGTGGAATAAGTGGGAGTAAAGTAAAAGAAAAGGGAACTCCAATTTCTGCTTGCAGTGACTGATGAATTTAAATCACATCTCTAAAGAGGAATTTTTAAAAATTATTATTTTTATTTTGCAATTTATGTATTATTCATCTCTAAGGTGACATACAGTTTCTAGGGAACAGTTATGAAAATTTCTAGTATTAAAATAAGGCCAAATTTAGGTATTTTTATTCAAAATATAGTTAAATACATCATTGTGTTTCCTTACGGAAATGTAAGTCTTGTCAAGAAATTTTGACTGGTCACATAAAATGAAAAAAAAAAAAATTGCTTTGGGGAGGCATGGATTTGAGCTCAGCAGATTGATCTGCTGAATAAGTGAAAGGCAGAATTGCAATTTCATTTTTAACAAAGACAAGTTAAAGATTTGTTAAGGATTTAATTCTTACTATGCTTGGTCTTCTCTGTGAAAGAAAAAGTGAATTAAGTTTATATGAGTTTGATAAATTGAAGATAACATGAAGAATTCAGAGGCCTGGTTAAGTCTACAGAGCTGTGCTTTGCTCTCCAAGACCATTCTTCCCTAAGAAACTTGACCTCTCAATTACAGGAGTGACTAGCTTCCTCAAAGGCTTTCATTTAATTTTTTTTTTTTTTTTTTTAATATTTTTTTCTGTGTCACAGATTACTTATTGCTGGACTTTTAGCAGTATGACTGTGATAAACATATTCCCTGCCCTTAAAGTGTTTTTCTACATTATTCACAAACTCACCTATTTGTGATCAAAATAACAAACTTTGATTCACCATCAAATAACACTTCATGACGTTTAAAATGGAGACAAAATCTAGAAACTGAGAGACAGAGATGAAAGTGAGTGAGAAAATTGAATGATTAAAGCTGCGTGAATTGGAGTGAAAAAAAATGTGTTTTTGTTTGTTTGTTTTTATTGTTGCTGTTATTTTTGGTTTGTTGTTTCTACCTGATGTAAAGTGGTACAATCAAGAAAGACAGATGTCAAAATATGTACATTTTATAGAACAGGCAAGCTTGGAAAAAGATTCAAGGCCTGGTAGAGAGCAAGGACTTGGTCCCATTTGTCTGCTTAGGATATCCCAGTGTGAATCTACTTGTGGTGTACTTTTCCACTCCATAAGAAACCACACTGTAACTTCTGAAAACTTTTCCTATGAGTGAGGCAAGTCAAATGTGTTCTTGGTCATAATCATAGGATCATTGAAAGGCTTGAGTTGGAAGGGACCTTAAAGATCATCTAGTTCCAATCCCCATGCCATGGACAGGGACATCTGCCACCTTATCAGGCCCCAAGGCCTCATCCAAACTGGCCTTGAAGACTTCCAGGGATAGGACATCCACAGCTTCTCTAGGCAACCTGTTCCCGTATCTCACCACCTTCTGAATAAAGAATTTCCTCTTAACATTTAATCTAAATTTCCCATCTGTCAGTTTGAAACCATTAACCCTTGTAAATATCAGTATCTGCCTGAGTAAATAGTCACTCTCCATCTTCTTTATAAAATCTTTTTAAGTACTAGATGGCTTCAACGAGCTCTCCATGGAGCCTCTTCTCCAGGCTGAACATCCCCAGCTTTCTCATTTTTAATTCACAGGTGAGGTGTTCCAGCCCTCTGATCATCTTTGTGGTCCTCCTCCAGACCCACTCAAACATCCTTCTTGTGCTGGGGACCCCAAACCTGAAAGCAGTACTCCAAGTGGGGCCTCATGGGGCAGAGTAAAGGGGGACAATCAGTGTCACTTTTCTTTCTATTGATGGTGCACTGGTATCCCTGAAGAACCCTACAAAGCTGGCAGGACCATCACGGCCAAGCTTGAATGAGGCAGCACTGTATAATTGTATATCTTGTATACCAGACAGCTGACAAACAGTTCATTGTCTAGCAGCTCATTATGCCTCTAGCAAGAACAGATGAAGTGCTACAGTGCAGGACCTGTAACAAAGAAGCTACACTACTGGTAGCATGGAGAATTTTCCAGGCAGCTGTGGCAGCCAGCTGTTTACAGAGGGTTTGCCTCTGGTGGTTTTGCAAGGATTCTGACCATCTTAGTCCATTTTTAATTTTTTTTTAAGAAAAAAAAAATATAATTATCTCTTGAGCAATGCTAAGCATGTCAGCCAATCTGCCACTATACATACCACATGGCTTTGCAGCCATGTCCCATTGCACTTGACAGACAAGTCAGGAATGGAGTCCCATGCAGAAGGATGGACCTATAACATGCTGCCAGTAAAAGGAGGAGTTATATGAGAGCTTATTACCATAAGGAACTAAATGCATTGAAATAGGTATATTCTACAGTTTATGACTTGACATAACCTTGACAGATTCCTGTTTTGTCTATGAAGTTGATTTTTCTGTTACCTGGGTCTTCCCTCTGTCCCTGAGTGCATTAAATTTTATTTTCTGGTGGTGAAAATACATGACAGGATGTGACTAGCACTGATCACTGATAAGGTATCTTCTTTCCTTTATCTCCCCATGGAGAAACCTGTGTAGCATGAAGTACAGGTTCTTCCTACTTTTTTTTTTTTAATGCTTATTTTTAATTATCTTTTTCTAATGTTCTTGAATATGTATATTGTTATACACTTGTTAGAGCACTGTCAGAAAACACACTTTATGCTTTGAACAATTGTAGTAGTCTTACATATGTGTGGTCGAGATAAACACATTAAAAAAAAAAAAAAAAGATAAAATGTAGGATTGCTTTGACAAATAATATGTGTCTCTGTCTGTGGAATATCTGTGAGGCCAGGACAAGTGATGGCATGTGACTCTTTGTAATAAGAAAAGTATAAAAACAGAAAACAATCTTGTCCGAGATATAAAGTTTGCAGACACAGCCAGCACCTAGGAAGCTAAGACATAACTATTTTATTTTTATTTTCCTCTTCTTTGGTCAGGTTATGGCTTTCCTACTTGCAGTGAGGTTTTCAGTGCTGGTCAGTGTCAGAGTTGTGCTACAGAACTTGGGAGTCAGGAGTCAGATATAAGATAATAATTATTGTGTGTGTGTTGCCTGCTTTACAATTGATACTTTCATTATAAATTTTCATTTATTTTTCCACTCTTTCTTGTTATTGAATTCTCCGCTCAAGTTTTACACTTATGATCTGCTCTAGCCTCACCTCTGCACCCCTTTCCTCCTGTGTTCTTCCTTTACTTTTCTGGAATTACTTGCCATCTCTGTGGCCCCAAATCTCCTCTCTCTCTCTGTCCCCCCATCTCTCTCTCTCTCTCTCTCTCTCCTTCTTTTTTTTTTTTTTTTTTTTTTTTCCCCATATGGTTTTTCTTCTTCTTTTATTTGTTTACCTGGAGATCTTCCTGAACTAGTGCTCTGAGAACTGAACAGAGCAGCCGAGAGACTGATAGAACCTTCTCTTCATGGATCAATCATCACTACTTTACTAACTGCTGGCTTAAGAACCACTGTAATTGGGCAATACATAGAGATTTGTAGGATACTGTGTAAAGTATATCAAATATTTTCTTATTAAAGGGAACCATGAAGTCCTTTTCTACTTTCTACAAATTCCTTGTCTGCCTTCACCAGAGCTGTCACTTTTTATGGATTATATCTCAGTGTCCCATCCACAATAAGATTCTCATATAATTTACATCTATTTTACATGTATTTTGCATAAAATTAC
Organism: Anas acuta; assembly: GCF_963932015.1. Lineage (NCBI taxonomy): Eukaryota > Metazoa > Chordata > Aves > Anseriformes > Anatidae > Anas > Anas acuta. The sequence goes on from NC_088979.1 coordinate 187,893,445, forward strand.
ACTTTTATATATAATTTACTATATCAGGTATAATCTCCTCTGCCTTTAGTTCTTTACCCAAAGGCTTATTAAGTGAAAAAGACACTCTTCATGCCATTCATGATTCAGAATACCATTATCATACTCCCTATTGGTAGTCACGCCTCTGTTTGTGAGTACTAAAATCAGTAGAAACTCTGGTTGTCAGTGGTACTTGATTGCTGTGATGAAACTTCTTTAACAAAGATCTTTCGATATGGAATTCATCTGCACTGCAGATCTTGATAAATAAGATATTTACAACCCTGCTGGCATGCTGCAAGTCTCATTGTGATGCATAACTTTTATTATTATTATTATTATTATTATTATTATTATTATTATTATTATTATTATTTATTTCTCATTTCTTGTTTTGTTTGAATAAACCATTAATTCCAGGTGAGTCAGTGACCTGATTCAGTTAGCTAGGAAAAGTGGTACTGGAATCAGTGGACTGTGCCAAACAATACAAGGCCATGATCGATCAGAGCAAGATGAAGCTTCAGGCGTTTCATTTCCTCCTCTTTCCATTCTCCTTTGGAAGAGATGTGACATTGCATAGACTAAGAATTAGTCTATGCAATTACTCCTAAAAATATTAGGAGTAAATGACAGCATAACTTTTGATCCAGCTAGGTGGTAACAATGCTGCAAGATGTTTAGATCAATAAAAAACGGTCAATTAAATAAGATACCACAGATGGCTAGATCAATTAAAGACAATCAATTAAATAACTAAGAGATCAGGGATGGGTGGCCTCCTGTGCTATCTTTTAATAGTGCAAGTAAATAAAGTATTCAGGATGTTCAGGAAAATTATAACCTGAGAAGATAATCATAGGGTGAGTGTCAGGGGATGTAGCGTTTAGAGTATGAAATAAAGTGAATTTGTGAGAGTGTGTGGTATGTTGCTCTACAGTTATTACCTGCATGCTTTTGCTATGTTATCATTAAGCTTTGTGTTGCTGCTGATTTTGCCCTTGGTAAAGATTTAAATTTGAAAGCATGTAGGTATGAAGAACTTGAATATCACTCTACTGACACCATTTGAGTTCATAACAACTGGTAGATTGAATGTTTTGTGAAAAAAACTTTATCTTGTAAGTTCCTTCTCAGGTGAAAGTAATGAATCAAATAAAATAGTGTTTGCTTACACTGTAAATCTATGGAAAAACCTTGTATGTGTGTAGGGGTGTGTTTATATATAGATAACTCTGAAATGCAAGACTTTTTTTGACTTATATAAAAGAGATGATGTCCCTCTGAAGTCATTCTTCAACATAATTTAGCTTATCATTCATTATAGTGATATGGAGATCATAGTACTGCACAAACAATTGTAAACGGAAATTACTCTTTGATTTTTTTTTTTGGAGAACTTAATTTCTTTCTTCATCTTTATCGACTGAAATCATAACAGTACTACTCCAAATGTAACCTGCTACAGTATTTTTTCTGAATTCTCAGTTTCACCCTTCCTGCTTTTAATTTAAAATATCTGTGCAACATTGTAACTTTGCATGGTAACTTTTAGTCTTGGATAAATATGCTTGAACTTTTAAAATCAGATGAGCACAACAGTAGGGAGATCTATTTGTCTCCAGCTGTTTTGCATCATCATACTGATGAAGGATGAAATGACTTGCGAGATTCAGTCCAGTGACTTTTGTATTTCTAAATACTAGAATACGTTTAAAAAAAAAAAAAAAAAAAAAAAAAAAAAAAAGTACAATTGTCACTGGGAGGAAAAAGAAGCTTGAAATAACATATGATTCTGTTCTAGTAAATAGAAATTGTTTGATGTCTGTAAATATGTATAGAAGGTATAGAAGGGAACACAGTGGCTGTTAGGGAGTAACTGAATGGAGAACTCAAGAAATTTTTACAAGAGACAACTGTGAAGCTTAGGGAATTTTGTGCACTAAATGGGGTTGCAGAGGAGTGGAGCTGGATCTTCCCACACTAAGTCATCTGCATACTCTGACAAAATACATCAGATGCAAAGTGTCTGCATGTGACATACATTTCTGCAGTTTTCTTTGAGAAATCCATGGCTTATAATGGTTATGTTCAGTAATAAAATAAAAAAATAAAAATAAAAAATAGAATGGGAGCAAGTTAACTACATTCAGCTGTGTCTCCCTAGTGTGCCTGATAGGAAGGGATTTTTATTTTTATTTTATTACTTTTTTCTCATTCAAGTGGACAAGACCTTTCAGTATGTATTATACCGAAGTATTTGGATATGGCTTCAGAAAAAGAATAAGCAAAATGAGAGAGATCACTAGCATATTGCTTTGACGAATTTAAAAGCTCAGAATTGTTAGTCTGTGCTTGATCTCTCATTCCTTTTACATTCACTGAAGAAATGTTTCTGTGAAGTAGCTCTACAGTTTTCTTTAATAACCTACATATACCATAAGAAATCTTTCCTGGGTACGATTAAAGATAACAGCTAAGATACAAAGATATACTTCTTGCAGTTCTGCTCTGCACTTGTCCAATCTGATTCTTTGCCATTTATTTAACAATAGTTATATAGCCTTGACATTTTCAAAGCTCTATACAAGCACAAACTAATTAATCTTTAGTTTGCCTTTGAGGTAGGTGAGTCAGTATTCTCTCTTCTTTCACAGATATTACAGTCAGAACAGAGGAGGTAAGTGAATAGCCTGCAGTACTACAGAAAATTGGTGTCAAAACCAGCATTTTAACTTGGGCGCTCTCAGAAGAGAAGGTGCTTAACCCTGGAATGTTTCCACTTTCCCATGGCAACTCTCTGCGTGATGTGTTATATTTGCATTATTGACTGAGATGACTAATCTGAGCACAGATAGAAATTGCACAGCTGTTTGTCTACAGTATCAGTTATGTACATTTGAAGGGGTGCCAAAGGTTATAGTGGCATGAATGCCGACTTCTGACACTGTGTTTGTACTCTGGTTATTCTCTCTGGCTTGTGCAAAGAACTCAATCACAAATGTTCGCTTCTGCCAGTATACCGGGAGATAAAGGAAGGCCCTGTTCACAAGCTGCTGCTACTCTTGTCATTACCTTGCAAATAAAGAAGAAGTTGTGCTCACACTGTTTTATTTAATTCTATGTATTCTATGCTGTAAACAAAACAGTATCTCCTTCATTGGTAGTATGATGCCTTACACATCACATTAAATATTTAAGGAATACATAACCCGTAAGATAATGCTTGGTCTGTCTCATGCTGTCTCAGAGTAACAGGGGATGATGAACTTTCTGTTTCTTCCAATGTCCAGTCTGTTGGACATCATGACAGTGCGGAAGAGAGTTAAACAGAATCACTAAATATGCTTAAGTCAATAAAAGAATTACACATTATTATTGAATACTTGCACATTATATTGCACTATATTGCACATTAATATCGAATATATTGAATTGTACACTATTATTGCACATTTTCATTGAATGACAGTGGCACAGAGTGTGTACTGCTGCAAAATTATCTAAGACTCTTCCTTTCAAAACAGAAACACTCATATTTTTATTTTTTTTATTTAGAGACCAGATTTGCCTTGCAGAGGTAGGATAATTCTAAACAGAGGATTTCTGGTCCTATATTACATATTCTCAACTTATTTTTGATAAGAGGTAAATATAGCTATTTCTACTAGAAGAAAAATGAGAACCACTGCATAACTTCTTTTGTTGTATTATGATAATAATTAAAGATAGCCTTTTGAAAACTTGGCTACAGTTGTCAGGCTATCACACTCCAGCAAGATTGCTCTTTGTAATTTATCAGCAGTTCTGGCTATCTGGAGAGGACCCCATTGACTGGAAGATAGCAAATGGGATGCCCATCTACAAAAACAGGCCAGAAGAAGGACCAAGAAAACTACAGGCCTGCCAGTCTGATCTCAGTACTGGGGAAAGTTATGAAGCAGAACATCTTGTGTGTCATCACACGGCACATACCAGGACAACCATGTGCTCAGGCCCAGTGAGCATGAGTTTATGAAAGGCAGGTCCTGTTTAACTAACCTGATATCCTTCTATGAAAAGGCGACCTGCTTAGGGAATAAGAGAAAGGCTATGGATGTTGTCTACCTAGACTTTAGTAAAGGTTTTGGCATTTTATCCAACAGCATTTTCCTGGAGAAACTGTCTGCTCATGGCTTAGTCAGGCATATACTTTGCTGGGTGAAGAACTTGCCCAATGTTTTAGTGCAGAATTAAATCCAGTTGGCAGCCACTCACAAGTGGTGTCCTCTAGGGCACGGTATTGGTACCAGTTCTCTTGAATATCTTTATCAGTGATCTGGATGAGGGGATTAAGTGCACTCTCAGTAAGTTTGCAGATGACATCACGTTAGGCATGAGTGTTGACCTGATCAAGGGTATGAAGGCTCTGCAGAAGGATATGGATAGGCTGGATTGATGGGCTGAGGCCAACAGTATGAGGTTCAACAAGGCTAGGTGCTGGGTCCTGCACTTGGTGCACAACAACTCCATGCAATGCTACAGGCTGGGGAAACCTGCCTGGCAGGTATTTGTTATATATATATACACCTGGGGGTATTGGTTGATAGCCAGTTGAATATGAGCCAGCAGAAATCAGAAAATAGAAATATCAGAAGTAATAATAGAATTATCAGAAATAGAGTGGCCAGCAGGAGTAGGATTTTCCCCCCTCTGGTGAGGTTGCAACTTGAGTACTGTGTTCAGTTCTGGGCACCTCACTACAAGAAGGACATCAGGGTGCTGAAGCACATCCAAAGAAGGGCAATGAAGCTGGTGAAAGGTCTAGAAAACAAGTCTTACAAGGAACATCTGAGTAAACTGGGTTTCTTTGGCTCAGAAAAAAAGAGAAAAAGAGGCTCAGGGGAAACCATATTGCTCTCTACAATTACCTCAAAGGAGGCTGTAGCAGGTTGAGTGTTGATCTCTTTTCCCAATCAAGAAGTAATAGAACAAGAGGTCATATCTTCAGGTTGTGCTGGTGGAGGTTTAGGTTGAATATTAGGAAAAAAAATCTCCACTGAAATGGTAAGGAAACATTGGAACAGGCTGTCCAGGGAAGCAGTTGAGTCACCATCCCTGGAAGTATTTGAAAGACATGTAGATATCATAGAATCATAGAATCATAGAATATCCTGAGTTGGAAGGGACCCTTAAGGATCATCAAGTCCAACTCTTGACACCGCACAGGTCTACCCAAGTTCAGACCATGTGACTAAGTGCACAGTCCAATCTCTTCTTAAATTCAGTCAGGCTCAGTGCAGTGACCACTTCCCTGGGGAGCCTGTTTCAGTGTGCAACCACTCTCTCTGTGAAGAACCCCTTCCTGATGTCCAGCCTAAACTTCCCCTGCCTCAGCTTAACTCCGTTCCCGCGGGTCCTGTCGCTGGTGTTAATGGAGAAAAGGTCTCCTGCCTCTCGACACCCCCTTACGAGGAAGTTGTAGACTGCGATGAGGTCTCCCCTTAGCCTCCTCTTCTCCAGGCTGAACAGGCCCAGTGCCCTCAGCCGTTCCTCGTACGTCTTCCCCTCCAGGCCTTTCACCATCTTTGTAGCCCTCCTCTGGACACTCTCCAACAGTATCATGTCCTTTTTATACTGTGGTGCCCAGAACTGCACACAGTACTCGAGGTGAGGCCGCACCAGCGCAGAGTAGAGCGGGACAATCACCTCCCTTGACCTACTAGCGATGCCGTGCTTGATGCACCCCAGGACACGGTATGGTGCTTAGGGACATGGTTTAATGGTAGAATTCACAGTGGTTGGACTTAGTGATCTTACATTTTTTTTTCTAAACTAAATGTTTCTATGATACTAAGATTCCATGGAATCTTAGTTAATCTTAGTTTCATTTTATGGAAGTTAATGTTTCTTGATAATGACTTGTGAGATAAAACAAATGGATACAATACATCAAGGAATACCTGTACTACAGGCTCCTTATGAGAAAAATCTCCAAACTCTATGATGAGAAATGCATTCAGTAGTTCCAAGATGATCTGTCATACTTGTCTGTATTCAAGGTCAAAACATTTCCTTTACTGGTTTCTTTGTTATTTCTTCTTTTTAGTAAGATTAAAATGTTTAACCTATGAATAATCTTGATATATTTAAGGTGATTTACATTTAGTTTTCAATGTTCAGTTATTTTCTTTGTTTTCTCTTTCAAGCAAAGTGCTGAATAACTAGATGTAAAGTTACAGCCCAGACATCAAGAATTTGTTCTTTTTTGTTGTTGTTGGCCAAGTAATATTTTGCATTGACTCTTTTCTACCTGAATAATATTTCTTCTATTTTAAAATATCAACTGTCTCTGAGAATGTAACTACAAATACATGAGAGACACACTTCTGGTTTCATGAATAAGGAACCAAAAGTAATAAGGCCTCTCAAAGAGGAGTCAGGGATGTCAAGAGGAGCTTGCTGGAGGGCAGAGGAGGGTCTCTTGTAACCACTTCAAAACTGTGCTTTTAAAACTATATATATATTTATTATTATTATTATTGTTATTATTATTATTAACAGCTGGCTCTAGTTGGTGAGCTGCTGATACATCCCTGCTTGTATAGATGGATCTTTTTATTACTTAGCTATTTAGGTCAGAAGTCTGCCAAATTTCCTCAGGTTAGATCTGCAGTGTGGAAGCTGACTGAGAGAGGACATCATATGAGAAGATTTTTGTCACACCTATAGTCAACCATTTGGAAGAGGACACTGAGTTTGGTTTTGCCATATAAGTTGCCTAGGAAAAGGTGATTTTTCTTTGGTCCTTATTACACCAGATGTAATAGGGAATAACAAAAGAAATGATTAGGTATCTGTCTACAGCAAAAAGATTAAGCATGTTTTCATGGAGCACAGATTGCAACTATGGAATTTATTGCCAGAAGAAGCTGAAAATATAAAAATATACATAGGTTCAAACTTAAATGGCCAAATTCAAAACAATTCTCTAAGATTATTAAATCCAAAGACATAACCTTGTCTCACAAAATCAATTTGAACATTTATGGGAGCAGTCAAGGTATTAGCAGTGGAAGGGTCATTCTTCACGTTTCATTTATTTTTAAAGCACTCACTCCTGTCTCCCATGAGAGGAAAGATACGGAAGTATAGGTCTCTAATTGCTTCTTCTATATTTATTGTAGCCTTTAATATTGTGACTAGTCAAGTCACAAAATGAGAAACAAGGAAGCAACAGAGATGCATCAAAATTTCCTTGTCTTTGTAAAGTGTGATTTAGATACAATTAGAAATGTATCATAATGGTTTTTATCTTAATTCTTGTTGTATACTCTAAATCATGAGTTGTTCACTTCAGTTCTGGAATCAGAAAGTCCAACATCCAATCTGACTGAATGTCCTCGTTTTGGCTGGAAGTTGTTTTTCTTCATAATTGCTGGTATGGTATTTTGGATTTATGATGAAGGTAATGTTGATAACATACTGATGTATTAGTTGTTGCTGAGTGGTGCTTGCACAGAGTCAAGGACTTTTCTGCTCTACTGCCAGAGAAGAGTCTGGGGGTGCACAAGAAACTGGGAGGTGACACAGCCAGGATAGCTGACCTAAATGAACTAAAAGAATATTCTATGACATATGACATCACAGCCAGTGATAGGGCTAGGGGAGAGGATGGAGGAGGGAATGTTTGGAGTGATGGCATTTGTTTTCCTAAGAAACAGTTATGCATGATGAGCCCAACTTTCCTGTGATTGGCTTTATTACAGTCCATGAGTTCTCAAACTTTTGCCTTTCTAATTCTCTCTCACATCCTATCGTGGGTGGTGCTTAGCTGTCTGACAAAGTTACACCACTACAATCTAAAATGTATCACAACTTTGCAGAGTAAAAGCCACCCAAGGCACAAAATGATCGTTGTGCTCAAATGTAAATAGGTTTTTGTTCACAGGCTCTTTTTAAAAGATCTGCTTTTTCAAGAGATCTGCTGGTGGTGAGAATAGTGTTTCTGTTGTTGTTGTTGTGTGTTTGTTTTTATTTATTTATTTTAATGTGTTCTACTCTGAATTACCTTGAATGAGTACAGACAGGAAAGGTTAACATCTCTGCTGCTTGTGAGTTTGCAGACTACTGCAGTTCAAAGGTGCTTGGCACTTCTGTAGGCAGAATAGTTTCATTTATGGCATCCCATTGCCTGTTTCTGTTTACTGTTTTCATTCATTTGCACAGAATCCTTCACAAAGACAGTCTGGGGAAGATTACTGAGTTATTTTTGCTATTCACTCTGCTGCTCATGGGTCATGATGCTCATGGCTCACAATTCTTTTGAAGGACAAGAGATTAGCAACATGCAGAGCCACAAACATGAACAGTTGTAAAAGGCAGAAGTATAGTACCAGACCTGAAGTCAACTTTCTACTGCTACTATTCCTAGATGTAATATATAGCTTACAAATGAAATAAAACCAGAACTGTTACTGAGCACCTTAACAAACAAAGAACAGAAATTAATTCTATTATGTTCCAAAGACAAAAAATAATTTTGTTCATATATTTTCCTCACTTTGCTTGGGAGCATTTCAGTTTGGAGCCAATAAAATTGAGGTACCCTCAGCTATCCAATAGTTGGGATTACATAGGCCAGATATAATGATGGGAGCCTGTTCAGTACTGTTTTGCTTGAGCCATTGCCCTTGGGCATTCATTCTGGCAAAGATTTAAAGCATTAGAAATGTAAAAAGTTATACAAATTTTCAGGGGAGGAAGAATAAGTTACTTTGTTTGGGAACTCTTCTGGGAACGTTGGAGAAAAGTAAAGATTGTTGTTAAGGTGGATCTGATTCCTTTATGGAATGCATTGTTTTTCCATTATTGTTGTTGTTATATAATTATTTTTTTCTTTATGTTTAAATTCATCTTAGACATTCGTGTCTTTTGTGCTGCTGAATTTGTGAATCTAAACTGTCATGTGTTATATAAAACTACTTAAAACAAACAAACAAACAAAAACAAAAAACAAAAACACCTATGGAAAATAAATGTCTTGGTCAACTTTTATTTACATCAAGCACATGAAAATTCTCCCGCAAAACAAGTGTACTATATCTTCTGCACTTTGTGCTAGTCATTCCTGTGATGCTACAATATGAACAGGCAAGACTAATGGAGAGAAAAGCCCAGTAAAATAAGATATCCCAATATTGTCTTAGAGTTGTGATTTTAATTTATGCACAATATAATATTTCTTGCAATTAGACCACCTGCAGAATTCTCATACAAATTTGCTCCAAGTCTTTGTAATGGTAGTATGTCTACAGCAGTAGTCTACAGCATCTACAGTAGTCTACATACAGCATCATACAGCATCTACAGTAGTCTTTAGCAAAGTCTTTAGTAGTCTAGCAAAATCTTTGCTATGGTAGTATGCTGTAGAAGGTTTTTAGGATGATTGTGGGACCACTGTGAGGGTACTTGTCCTCTTGGCAGTGGTATTTAGAACTATGACTACTGTGTGGATACAGCTTGTTTAGATCTTAAATTCATTGTTGCCTATACTTATTTCTGCATATATTCAAAATTTCTGAAGTCTATGTCAGATTTTTGGCTCCCCTTTCCATATATATAATTCAGTTATTCATCATGTTTTGCTTTTAGGCAGATATTATTTCAGGTATGCATAAACAGGCATGACAAGAATCCAAAGGTTCAGCTCAGAGTTCTTAAGGAAGAAATATAAATTTAATTTGGTCAACATCAGGAAACCCATACTTCTCTTAGTGTCTGCAAACTTAGTCCAAATGCAGCCTAAATCTAGTTTCTATTGAATGACATTTTTGTCTGTTCAGCCTGTAATTTTAAGAAACTTCAAAATTCATCCTTTGAATAATATTATTATTTGAGAAGGGAAATAGAAAATACATCGCTCTCTTTTACAGCACTTTTTCTGGAGACAGTGAGAAAGAGAGCACAAGACCATAAAAGAGGCTACATTGGATTAGACCAAAGGTACTCCTACCCTAGTTTTCTGTTTCCCATGGTTAACACAAACAGATGCCCAGAAAAGACAATGGGATCAGGATGAAAAATTCTGATATTTCTTTTACATGTTCTTTCAATGTCCAACCGTTCACGGACTAGGGACTTCAGTGATGTGTGGCTTCTCTGTTATTTCTTTACAGCAGACTTAAAAATCTCACAGAGCAGGTTAAAAAAAAAAAAAAAAAAAAAAAAAAAGCCTCTGAGACAAGAAAAACCTTGGTCAAGCAAAATCTATATTGATAGTCTTGAGCTTTTAAAGAATTTATTATTCAAATTTGCTCCAAATACTAGCAACTTTTATATCCGCATATCCGCTCCTTTAGTTCCCTGCGTCCTTGCATTTGTGATAGGGTCATTGAGTCAATGGTAAAAGAGAATCTAACATCCTATTCAAAAGCAGAAAATACTATAAACCACAACATTCTACTTCTATTCTTTAGCTAAATGTCTTAATGAATGCCTGGTCACTTTTGAAAAACTTTTGAGAACATCGTCACAGCACTGCAATAATGAGTAGAGGAGAACTATATTAGGGGGGAATAAAGAAAAAAAAAGTAAATAAAGGCAAACCAAACCAAACCAAAACAAAACATAGAGATAGGTAATGGCAACTAATGTTCAGAATCATATTGTCATGGTAGAAAACAGCAAAGTAAACATTGATATGTTTCAAGTTTTATTAACCAATGACAGGTATTCAGAGAAAACTACAAATAACACATGAAAGTTATGAAGATTTAAAAATAATTATATTAAATAATCTTAAACATCACTAGAAAGGAGCTGCTGAGCAAGAAAGAGGAGCAGGGGAAGAAGCCCATACAGTGGTTTTTTTGAAAGACCAAAAGGCCATCTAGGTAAAGTATTGTCAGTAAAGGTATTGGTAAAGCAAAGGCCATCTAGATAAAGTTTTGGCAGTGAGCTAATAATGGAAAATTCAAAGTATAATGAGGCTGGAAGGAAGGGAAGACACAAAATCAGATCCATGGAATAAAGAAAGAAAAAAAGAAGCTGACAGTTGACAGAGCAGGACAGGTAACAAAAAGATACCAAAACATGAGTAAAGAATGGCACAGAAAGCCACTCATGCAGGGCATGAAACTGAACTCAGTGAAGCAGAACTGGAGAGGGTTAGATTGCCACAGAAAGAAAATAACAATATTAAAAAAAAAAAAAAAAAAAAAAAAAAAAAAAAAAAGGCTAATAAACACAGGAATACAGGGATTAATGGAATTATAAGGGATACATTGAAGCAGTCAACTGTCATCACATAGCAATTTAGTGTCAGGAGCAAATTTGTGTGAGGAAAAGGGAAAGATATAATGCATATATAGTATAAATAAAGCAATAGGTTACAGAAGCTGAAGTTTTGCAGGTGGCAAGCAAATTAGTGAAATAGATTAGCAGTTAAATACACACACAATTAACAGAGAATCACCCTTCCTTTAAAACAACAACAAAACAACTAGCTCTAAATGGATGTTTATAACTAAACTCGCTCATGATGCTAACTTATTCGCCAAATAGATTTTTTTGATAAAAGGACTTACTCCAAATGCATTTGAACAAGATAAATATTAATTCTCATCTTTAATTATTTATTAAATAAATAAAGGTACAAAAATTGCATGACTCAACAATGGGCTCAAATGCATAACATTCTTTTTGTGCATATGTAGTTATTTATGTAAAATTAGAAATTTTATGTAAATTCACTTATTTATGATTACTACTGTAAATTTGATTTAGCAATAAATACTTGCTTTCATTTGCTTATTATAATTTGATTAACCTCTTAATATTTAATATTATTGTAGTAGCAATGAGAAAATATTGTAGGAAGTTGTAAAGAGGCAGAATTGGCATTAGAAAATTTACCTCAACTCCTATGAGAGTAGCTATATGAACAGTGCTGGTAAAAATAAAATAAAATAAAATAAAATAAAATAAAATAAAATAAAATAAAATAAAATAAAATAAAATAAAATAAAATAAATCAGAATATTAGTTGTTGCTGCTGAGATCATCATAAAAGGAAGATATGTAAAGTATTATATATCGATCACCAAATGAAAATAATAAAATTAAAATAAAATAAAATAAAATAAAATAAAATAAAATAAAATAAAATAAAATAAAATAAAATAAAAATAACAAAATACTAATTTATTTTGACATAGTCGTAAGTTCTGCATATCAGTTGAATAATGGGTGGACTATGAAAAATTTCATGAGAAGGCACTTGAGTAAAAGTTATTGAAAGGTTGAACTATTTGTTGGTATTTCAACATGATGTGTTCATGTATCCATGAATAATGAAGAAATTTAGTTCATATTGCAACAACATGCATTTCCAATAAGAAAACAGCTCTAAGAAGCAATAGCACTTTTCTGAGATGAAAATAGGTGTATACAGCTTAAATTTCCGACAAGGTTCCAGGTCCTGATTATTTAGTCATGTCACGTTGGTCTAAGCTGTAGAAATGCATGGCCATGGTATCATTTTACAAAGAAATACTCTGGTGCTGTTTTTATTTGTTTCATTGTTTGTTTGGTTGGTTGGCTTTTAATCTTATTTTCTTCAGAAATACTATATATTATTAATCTTTTCCTCTTTCTGTAATGTGTGTATAATTAGCATTTGAAGATTTTTATCATTCTTCTTACAGAACATGAAACTTAGGTCAAGTATTTTTAAAACTAATATTTTAATCGAATAGCATGTCGGTATTCATTTATTCATAGCCCACTAAGGCAGTGCTGACTGAGCATACAGTACTCATTTAGTGTAATAGTTAATATCCTGCTAAAATATAGAGTTTATAGAAGATATAATATTTTATTTGGTTTATGTAGTAAGGTTTTGGTAGCAAAGGGGCTGCAGGGGTGACATCTGTGAGAAGAGCCCAGCAGCCATGTCATGTCAGATCAGAGCCAGTTTCAGCTGACTCCCAAAGGCACCTGACACTGGCCAGAGCCGAGTCAGTGACCCCAAGGTCAGTGCAGAAGGAGAGCAGGAGGTGCTCCAGGCATGGAGCACAATCATAGAATCATTAAGGTTGGAAGAGACCTTCAAGATCACCTGGTCCAACCATCATCCTACTACCAATATCACCCCACTATACCATGTCCGTAAGCACCAGGTCCAACCTTTCCTTGAACACCCCCAGGGACAATGATGCCATCACATTCCTGGGCAACCCTTTTTAATGCCTGCAGTCTATGGAGGGGCCCCTGTTGAAGCTGGGTGTCCCCCTGAAGTCCATGAGTCCCATGAGAGAAGATGCAGCCCATGGAGGAGCCCCCGGTGGAGCAGGTGGATGTGGCCTAGAGGAGGCTGTGGCCCATGGAGAGCCCCCACAGGAGCAGCCCCCTTGCTGGGGCTGCAGCCCGTGGAGAGGAGCCCATGCAGAAGCAGGGGGTCTGGGGGGATCTGCCGCCCATGGGGGACCCATGCTGGAGCAGTTTTCTCCTGATGGACAGACCCCATGTCACAGACCCATTTTGGAGAAGTTCTTGAAGAGCTGCTGCCTGTGGGAAGCTGACACAGGATCAGTTCAGGAAGGATGGCATCCTGTGGGAGGGACCTCATGTGAAGCAGGGGCAAAGAATGACTGAAGGAGTGGCAGAGATAAGTGTGACTGACTACAACCCCCATTCCCTGTTCCCTTGCACCATTCAGGGAGAAGATGTAGTAGAGGGTGAATGGTACAAAGGTGTTTTAAGTTTCTCACTGTTCTGGTTTGCTAGTAATATGAAATAAATAATTTTAATCACCCTATGCTGAGCCTGTTTTGCCCATTACTATAATTGTTCAGTGATCTCCTTGTCCTTATCTCAACCCTTGAGCTCTTTTCATTATATTTTCTCTCCCTTTTCCTTTGGGGAGGGGGAGTGAGAAAGCAGTTGTGGTGGAGTTTAGCTGCCCATCTGGGTAAAACCACCACAATTATAACTCAGCAGAAACAGAATTCCAAGAAAATTAGGGGGAGGACGAAGTTAAACTTCATCTGAGACCTCAAAACTCAAAATAAATAAATAAATAAAAAGTATCTGGCAAAGAGAAAACAGAAAATGTTTCAGAAAGGGCAATTGTGGAAATTAAAACAAGGCTTCATTTCCATTTTAACTGCATCTTCTTCCCTATTCTCTGAGCTATCAGCTATTCTCTGATGTAGTGGGAATAGTTGCTTCAGTGACCCTGAGAGTTCTGCCAATAGGAGTTTAACTCTGTAGGTCTACACAAAGTGGACATATCGTAGGTGAAAAATTCAATGCAGATTCCCTAGGTTAAAGCACTACTAACAAAACAAGCTGTTTTCATTAGGAAAGCATTCATTATATAGGCACAAAAGGTAGCTCATTCAGCAAGTACTATGATAGCCATGAGAAAATCTTATTTATGCCTAGATGATGTCTGACAAGCTGGGAGGGACTGAAGAGTAGAATACCGAGACGATAGAAATAAACTCACATGCATTTAAAGAAAAAAAATAAAAATAAATAAAAATAATAATAAAAAAGAAGTAAGCTTACAAAAGACTCCTGCATACACAATTTGATATTGATAATATTTAAATAACAAGCTTTATGTGGAAAGCTGGAAAAAATATAGAGAGGAGCGTCAAAGTCATTTCAGTATAGCTAAGTATCCTATCTATCCTATCTACAAATTCATATTGAAAAACATGTAAAATTGATAAACAACGTGCTAAAAATAGATCAGAAAGAGGCATCTTGTGATGGTTCTTGTAAAGGACGTACCAAAAGCACCCTGAACATTCTCATTAGCATACATCTTTCATGCATATGACACTGCACCTTTTGGAATTATTGTGAACATTTATTATTTAAGATCTATTGATCCTTCTACACCTGAAAATAGTGATTTCCTTATATAAGTTCCCAGTTGTAATTTTATGGTCAATAATTCTTTCAAGGAATTCCCCTTCTGAGGTGCTCTAATGTTTCCCTTCTTGACTTGAAGGGCATGAATATGAATGTCTGTATTGCTTGGCAGGATTTTTCTACTATTGCCCCTCCACAAGAGGAAATTTGGAGGAACCAAAATCCACTAAACAAGTGAAAAATCATACTGTCTGCATTCCAAATAGCTGTAAAAAGGCCCTCCTTTCTTATTAAACAGAATATTAAAGGGAGTGGAAATAAAACTGAGAAGCATGAATAAATAATACATGTATTAAAAAATAAATAAATAAAAAATCTGAATTTGAAATAAAGCATTACTGGAAAACAGTCCAAAAAAAAAAAAAAATGAAGCTAAAGAAAAATAGCTGACAGTTCGAAAGAGTTGCAGATATTCATGCTAACTAACACATTAGATGAAGTTCAGGAACAAAATTCTGAAATTCTATAGCTTTTACTCCTACAGGTTTAAAAATAACCGAGATACTGGAAGAGATTGGCTATTGCAATTTCCATACATGGAGGAGTCCTTCAGACTACCCATGTCTGTTCCATCACCACAGTAAGTAATCTTTTTTATATTATTATTAGTTTTTGTTTTGTTTTGTTTTTGGTTTTGGTTTTGGTTTTTTTTTTTTAGATGAAAATACCTGCAACAGGTTGAAAAAGTTCCTTTTATAGTGTCTGTTATAGTTCTAATGCTATAACATTATGGTAATGCTGTATGGAGTAATGGCCACAAAATGGAGCACAGGAAGTTCTGCACCGACATGCGAAGGAACTTCTTCACGGTGAGGGTGATGGAGCACTGGAACAGGCTGCCCAGGGAGGTTGCGGAGTTTTCTTCTCTGGAGATATTCAAGGCCCATCTAGACACCTACCTAGGCAACCTGCTCTGAGGAACCTGCTTTAGCCGGGGGGTTGGACCCGATGATCTTTTGAGGTCCCTTCCAACCCCTACAATTCTGTGATTCTGTGATTCTAAGGAATGGGCTGTTCTTCTCACCATTCTGTATCCAGGACTTAAAATGTGTACCAAAAACAAGGGGGAAGGACTACTGAACTGACTCAATTGCACCATTCATACTGTCCTGGGGAATGGGAGGACATAGTCAATCGCTGAATATTCCTGAGATGTCTGATATGAACATCACATGACTTCTCTTTATCATATCTACCTGTATAAATGAGGTATTACAATGAAGTTCAGGATAGTAAGGATTTTTTTTTCTCCACTTAGCCTATGAGTGAATATTGAATAAAGCACATAGGTATGTACTTACCTTGCCAGTTCCCCATTTGTAAAATCAAGAAAATGTTTCTTATTAAAGTGTTATTTATTTATTTATTTTATTATATGAAGATAGCTGTATGAATTGCTGATATGAATAAGAGCTGTATTCAGATTCATTTTATTTTACTTTGTTTTTGATAACAATTGTTCTTTTTAAATGTTTTAAAATACCAGTGTGATTGACAAGTTAGAAATTCCAGATTTATTTAAGGAGCTTAAAAAATATAAACAGCATACATTTGTTAACATCACTGTTCTGTCAGAACAAATCTATTTTGATTTTTACTTACCAAATGAAAGTATTTAGTTAATAAGATTGGAGCAGACACAATCACGAATCAAACCTTATCTGTTAGGATCCCCTTTGGGTAGTTTCTCTTTCTTTATTTAGGTAAATTTCCTTATCCATCCATACTAACCTTTAGACCACACAACTGAAGGTTCTGCCTCCAGCCACTATCCTATTTATATTAAATTCTGAAACTTTTTCTTCTCTTTTCCGCTATCCTCTACCAAAAATAAAAAGATAAATAAATGCTCAAATGCTAACAAAAATAAACATCAGCTGGTGAAAAGTTCTTTTTCAATACCTCTGGAATTTATTTTTTTTTATCCATGAGTTTGCACATTACTTTGTATTAACTTGTTATTCACGTTAGAAATGCTCAGTCCTTGCAGACTAATCTATTGATATCCATGTTTTCTTGGACCTGGTAAACTGAATAGCATAGTAGTGTCAAAATAATTAAATCTTGAGTATTTAGGATTTTTTAGACCAGCAATCAAGAATACAGTAATTTTGTATTAAGTAATATATGTGTGTGTGTGTGTGTGTTATGCAGTAGAAAATGGATAAGACCACACTTATAACCAAACATTAAACTTAATTTATGTAAACAGAATAAGGAATAAAAGTCAGTACACAAAGCTGTCTTCTTTACCAGAGTTTCATCACATCAGATGTTCTCTTTTATTTGACATTGACAGTGTTTATCAAAAAGGTGTAGGGTTATTTAATTATTTATCTATTATTTAGGTGGATTGATATAATATTAATGATATATTAGGAAAATATGGCCATTCATGACTTTGCAGTTTGAGTCAGAGTTATAATTTATATTATAATTAGATAATATATTCACTTGCATTAAATATTTCATCATTTTGTTAGCTTCGGGTAGAAATACTGTTTAAGAACTTAGAGTGTTTGTTTGTTTGTTTGTTTGTTTTCTTATGTGGTCAGTAGATTCCACTAAAGTTTTAGGAGCTGGATAATGTTTTATGCTTTAGTGCCTGTGACATGGATCTTGGCAGGTATATGATTTGCCTACAGTAATAACCTACAGAAAAGTACTAATATAAATAATTGAGGTTTTATGTAAAATAGTTTCAAATTATGTATGAGTAACAGAAAAATAACTCCTAAATTGAAATGGATATATTTTGCATTAGAATTCAACAGACCTGAATTTTAGAGTTAATAAGGTGAGGTGTCTAATCTGTTTTTATGTGTCTGTAGCTACTAGAAGAGTAAGCACTGCTCTGTTTCCATGTTCAATATCAGTAGAGAAAGAAACAGACCTACATGGTCCTACTTGGTTGCCTGTGGCAGAAGGGATTATTTTCTAGGTTAGATTACCATTTCTCAAATAATGAAGTTAATTATTAGAAAGAACCTTTATCAAGCCATTATAAAACTTTATAAGATGCCTTATAGTTCTGATAATGTTTTATGAGTGTTGGTGAAAATATCACTACATTTTCAATTTTATCACTACATTTTGAATTTTAAATATATTTCAAGAAGAGGGGAAGTATATACAACCTTGAAAAATGTCAACACTTCAAAACATCACATTCTCTTTCTCCTATAACCTTATTAGGTTATAGGATAGGATTTAATATCATTAGTTTAATATTAATAATTTAATATCATTAGTTATAGGATATGATTGATTAAATTATTAATAAATCATTCGAAATCAAGTATAAAAATATAAAATATTAAATTGTTAATTAAATATTGATAAATTATTGATAAAAATAATAATTTAGTATTATTAGTTGTAGGATAGGATTTAATATTTAGGTGTTTTTGAAATAAATTATTTCTCTCCATACAAAAGGTCATATCTGATGCTCTATAATAATTTACTGAACGGACCTATTTGTGAAATAGTGAACTTTGGAGCACACCAAGGAGGAATAAAATATAACCAGTGGTGTCTTTGTACTTCCAAAGTTTACTGATGTTTAATACCTTCCCTTTTATTATTCAGAATTAGGTACACTAATTTCACAGGAACCTTTCTCATATCAAATATTCTGCTGTTATTTAGCTATGCTCCACTTACTTAGATCTTTTTATATTCCCTCATAAACACTCCCTTGGACCCAATTAATACTTCTTTTCTCTTGAATATGCTTTAAGAAGTCTTTCTTATTCACCCTGACACCTTATTGACTAACAATGCTAAGAGCTGCCCTAATCTTTTCTCTCTGAGCTTGCAATTTACTTTACTTCTCTCTCCAGTTCTTCTCTTACAGAATTTCAACAATTTCTTCCTACTGGGGTGCTTTTAAAACATTTTCAGTCTTGAATTACAGTCATATAAAGGCAATTACATTTTCAAAACATCCTTAGAAACTGAATATGCTTTTATGTTACGGTATTTCAAGGTTTGAAATGTTTTAAAGGCATTATAGTTGGAAGAAAATGCTTCTAGTAAAGATATACCTATGGTGGTGTGATAGACAACTCTCCAGAAGTCTGTTTTCATTTATGTATTTAAAAAAATCTATTTCCTTACATTCACAGCCTAAGAAGAAGGCAACAAAGGTGTTCTGTGATGAAATATTACCAGTGCTAACAACAGCAAATGTGTTGTGGATATGATGACATGTCCATTTTAGATATATAGAATAGATGGATGCACATGGAATATAGGTGGTTTGTTGTTGTTGTTTTGTTTGTTTGCTTGTTTTAACTCTAATACGGTCTGTATTTGTGTGAATGGGCAAGGAAGAACATTTATCTGCCATTTTCTCCTAGGAATTTGTTTTTTTAGAAAATACATGTCTCTATGTAGAGCATATTGTTTGCTCTACTCAAAAGTATGGAAACTGCTTTCCTAAGGGATTGTTTATGGTTTCAGCATTGGATCCTAACTTGCAACATATTACACAGCAATGTCAGCAGCAAAACTTGTCCCTTATTCCCTTACCAAAGATTACAAGTGATATTTTTGACTTTCATACTTGTCTTTGTGAAGATTTCAAAGGATTTTTTGTTGTTGTAGTTCTTTTTGCAAATGTTAGAACAGCATGGTTTCAACATTGTTTTATGGAAAGTATGCATAATAAAGTTAAATTAAAAAAAAAAAAAACTATTAAAAGATAACAAAAGTGAGTCATCAACTCTGTACAATTTTTAAGGAAGAATGTGCTAGACAGAAATTATTTACTATCTTGAAAAGCCTCAGGTAAACAAAGGAGCTGTACTACAAGCAGAGAAATACAGTTAAATGTGATTTGTTTTCCATTTTTTTCTTAACACTATTCCCACTGGATTGCTTGGCTCTGTGATGCAAGATGACATATTGATAAAGATTATCAATAGTCACAGGTATTTTGGGGAAGGGAATCTATCTATAAACAATTCTAATTTATATGTTGATATTTTTGACATTTATTTATTATGACAAACAAATATTAATTTAATATTAATGACCTAGTTACATGCAGAGAAATCACCCTGAGTTCTGGAAAATGAGCCAGCCTCTTAATTCACTGTGGTTCCTCTTCAAAGGGCCAGACACATACCAGACACATTGCTGTGAAAAGGGACTAAACACACCTAACAATCTATTTCTCCTGTGTTTCAGGACCTAGAAAGGCTCAGGCAGTATTTTAGAACTTTAATTAAAAGGGATATATTTACTAAATGATAATCTAAAGTTACTATGGCTTTATATTGGGTTCATATGGTTAGCTTTTTGGTAGCAGGAGAGCTGCAGGGGGGGCCTGGAGGTGAGAAGAGCCCCATGTCAGATATGGGACAGTTTCAACTGGCTTCAAAGGAACTTGCTGCTGGCCAGAGCCAAGCCAGTGAGAGACATTGGTTGGGCCTCTCTGAGAGAAGATTTAAGAAAACAACAACAACAAGAACAAGAACAACAACAACAAAACTGCTGCACAACAGCACCTGGGAGAGTGAGGAGTGAGAAACAGCCCTGCCAGGCAAACCGCCCAGCCCTGGCATTAGCCCTGGTCAGTGCAGAAGGAGGGCAGGAGGTGGTTCAGGTATGCAGCAGCAGTTCCCCTGTGGCCTGTGGAGAGGCCCCTGGTGGAGCTGGCTGTCCCCTGCAGCCCATGGGTCCCACATGGAGCAGATCTCCACGCTGCAGCCCATGGAGGAGCCCCCAGTGGAGCAGGTGGATGTGGCCTGGAGGAGGCTGCATCCCATGGAGAGCCTCTACAGGAGCAGGCCCCGGGCCAGAGCTGCAGCCTGTGGAGAGGAGCCCACGCAGGAGCAGGGGGTCTGAAGGGAACTGCTGCCCATGGGGGACCCGTGCTGGAGCAGTTTGCTCCTGTCGGACCCCATGGTGTTGTGGATATGATGAGATGTGGGAGCAGTTCTTGAAGAGCTACTGCCTGTGGGAAGCCCATGCAGGATGAGTTTGTGAAGGACGGCATCCTGTGGGAGGGGACCCCATGTGGAGTAGGGGAAGAGTGAGGATGAAGGTGCTGCAGAGACGAAGCATTATGAACTGACCACAGCTCCCACACTCTATCCCCCTACACCTCTCAGGGGAAGGAGTTAGAAGAGGGCGGATGGGGTGAAGATGTTTTTAATTTGCTTTTAGTTCTCACTATTCTAGTGTGTTATCAGTAAGTAATAAATTACATTAATCTCCCTTATGCTGAGTCTGTTTTGCCCATGACAAGAACTGGCGAGTGATCTCCCTGTCCTTATTTCAAGCCATGAGCTTTATTTTCATTGTTTTTTCTCTTCCTGTTTTTTTGAGGAAGGGGAATGAGAGAGTGGCATGGCGGAAGTTATCCTCACATCAGCGTGGAATATGATATTTCTTTCTTCAATGAAGAGTTTTTAGGCTACATAGTACATTTAGGAGTACATAGGATTGTGTCCATGGATGGAGAAAATATTTTAAAACAGTATAGTATGGAACAGTTTGGCCCAGGTGAAGTATGGACAACATTTTTTTTCCCTTTTTCTCTTTCTCTTTTTCCTTACTACTTGAGAATACAAAATATTTATCTCCCACAGCTCAGTAGAAAAGATTTACTGATGACAACTTGCAGCCGGAAAAATTGCAATGTGCAGGTATATGGATTTTACTATGGAGCCTTATAATGGATCTGATTATAGAATGGCAGATTATTATCTGATTATAGATGACAGGCTGTTTCATATAGAATGGTTTGGGTTGGAAGATTTAAAGATCATATAGTTCCAATCCCCCTGCCATTGTCAGGGACAGCTTCCACTAGACCAGTTTGCCCAAAGCCCCATCCATCCAACCTGGCCTTGAACACTTCCAGGGATGGGGCATTCGTAACTCCTCAGGGCAAACTGTTCCAGTGCCTCGCCATCCTCTGAGTAAATACTTTTTTTTCCTAATATCTAATCTAAATCTACCCTCTTTTATTTTAAAACTCTTACTAACTCATTGTTCTATCACTACACCCCCCTGACAAAGAGTCCCTCCCCAGCTTTCCTTTAGGCCCCCTTTGGAAATAGGAAGTCAGTCAAGTCTAAGTTCTCCCTGGTGCCTTCTCTTCTCTAGGCTGAACAACCCCAACTCCCTCAGACTGGTTTTGTGGGAGAGGTGCTCCAGCCCACTGATTATCTTTGTGGCCCCCCTTTGGACTCATTCTATCATGTCTATGTCCTTCTTGTGTTGGGTGCCCCAAAGCTGAACATAGTGCTCTAGGTAGGGTCTCACACAGTATTCATCAGAAATGAAAATCTAAGTATCAAACAACAAATAGAATTCTAAATCAGATTAATTTAATTTCCTAAAAGACATATAGAAAACATTATGTAGATTGTGCTGATTTTAAATATATAGCTACAAATGACATTGACAATGTCAGGTGGTAATGTAAATGACAATCCACAAAAGTATTAACCTTCCATTTCAAAAAAGAAAGTATTTTAATAAAACATCTATAATTATGCTGGATGAAGGAAGTTTAACAGGAGGTAAATGGAAGGGAGATAGAACATAGAGATGAATGGAACTGAAATACTCAACCTCAAAAAACAGATTCATTCTTATTTATTGGAATTTAGGAAATATTTGAAATGGTGTTACAAAATCCTCTAGATTCTCAACAGGTTTTGACTCAAAACCCTAAGTTACCTTCATAGTAAAATTTTTTACTCAAAGAGGCCTGTGTTCATAAAAATAGGTCATTTAACAACACTTTTAATGTTCAAAACTATGGAAAGCTCATCAGATCAATGTTTCATGTTATTTATTTGATTTATGTTTTATAATTTAAAATGTTACTTTATAACTGATGTAATTAAACCTTTATCTTGTCGGACTCAAACTGAAACCTGAACACTAGCTTCAGCAGGATTTAGATTTAAACCCCACTATGCCTAAATTTTACCTTGTTGCAATAATAATCTGCAAATGGAGAGTATTAATGTTGCATTGTGATGACCAACAGTCTGAGTACTGTATTTCTTGCCAATAAAAGAAATATTTACTTATTAATCACTATTATAATAAAGCAGTGATAATAATAATAAATAACTTTTAAAGTATAACATATTTTATGTTATAAATATTCAAAAATATAACATTTAAATGATCATATTCATTATTT
Organism: Anas acuta; assembly: GCF_963932015.1. Classification (NCBI taxonomy): domain Eukaryota; kingdom Metazoa; phylum Chordata; class Aves; order Anseriformes; family Anatidae; genus Anas; species Anas acuta. The sequence continues at coordinate 187,916,546 of NC_088979.1, forward strand.
TAATTAAATTTAAACCTCAAGAAATACCTACATCCATTAATAGTTATCAATATTTTTTTGGTAAAAAAGCTCCAGCAGTGTAGGGAATCACAAACCTCAGACAGCTTGCAAATAGAAATAACATGTATGCATGAACCAAGGAGTTTGAAGAATGATCCATTTGTGCTCTGAACATAAAGGATAGGGTTACATGCTATTGATGCATACTTATTGTGGAAAATAAGCAATTTATCCTTGAAGCAGTGAAGAACGTGTGTTAGTTCTTTATTTTATGTTATGTTATTTACTATATTTATTTTATTTATTTCATTTTTTTTTAAATTTAATTTATTTTAGCTTAAAAGAGAAAGCCCTTGTCTCCTTAACAGTGATATTTAAGAGGTTTACATAAATGAGAGACTACTTCATTAATCATTATTGTTTAATCGTAGCTATAAAATATAGCTTTGTATTTTTCATAGAACATCAGGGGGACAGATCTATTACAAGAATACCTGAGATCTATTACAAGAATACCTGAGAATTTATTCCATGTGAAAAGGTTATGTCAATTACATATGTGAGTAGGAATAGAAGCAAAGAGAAAGAAACATGTTAGAGATACAGCTTATATGGTAAAAAGCAGCATTTTTACGGAGGTATAGAATCAAAGTGATATTTATTAGCTTTTTTTTTTTTAATGAGTATATAAAAGCATATTGCATCTCAACTTGCTTCTTTATGTAGCAACAGTTGTTTTTAAACTTATATTAACCATGTAAAGAAATTCAGTAACAATGATTTGTGGTCAAATGCTTTTGCATTACCCAGGTTTCTTTTTACAGATCAAAAAAAAAAAAAAAAAAAAAAGAAAAAAAAGTCTTTTCAGAAGCTTTCATATTGTCACTAATGCCTCATTACTTTCAAATGTCACATCACTTAGAATCATCTGTATGCATGAACACGTGCTAGAAATGACAAGTGTTCTTGGCAATTTAAAGAGACATATATTTTCTTTTCCAAATATGCATGTTAAACAAGGTGAAGTAAACATTTTGACATCTAAAAATGATTTTAAAAATCCTCATCTTGACAAATATTCAGGTAGCTGGTTTTGATTCTGCAGTTTGGAACAGATGGTAGCAGTGAGTCTAATATCAGACACTTAATGGCATATGAATAGGAATTAAAAAACATAGGCTCTGTTTTTTCATGGTCTTGGGCCCTGACTCTGCAAACACATGCTTCCTTTCATATGAATTGACTTGCTGAACCCAAAGAGTCTGCTCCAGTGCTTAAAATTAAACATTTATTTTTAAAAAACATTAAACAATTTAAAAAAATAATAATAATTTGAAGCAGAACTGCTTTTAGAGTCATGGTTGAAGATAAGAAGATACCTCGAAATTACAAATTCTTGTGAAATGTCATACACAGGTCACATTCTGGATGCTGCTGATAGACAGCACAACTCTTCCTCCAATGGTTTTGGCATCCACTTTTCAGAGATAATTCATACTACAGTATGAAAAAGAAGATTACACAGTTCTCCATTTCTTGGGTACCTATTGTGGTGTAACCCTGCTGGCAACTCAGCACCACACAGCCATTTGCTTACACTCCCCCTGCAGGGTTAGAGAATCATAAAAAAAGAAAAAAAAAAAAAGTAAAAGACTGTGGGTTGAGATAAAGACAGCTTATTAGGACATAAAAGAAATAATAATAATAATGATAATAGTACTACTAATAATAATGAGTATGAAACAAGTAATGCACAATGAAATTGTTCATCACTCACTCACTGAACAATGCCCAGCCTATTACCAAGCAGCAGTGCCCCCAGCCCCGGCCAACCACCCCATATTAATTGTTCAGCATGATGGTATAGAATATCCCTTTGGCCACTTCAGGCCAGCTGTCCTGTTTCTGTCCTCTCCCAGCTCCTAGTGCACCCCCAGCAGGAAAAGCTGAAAGTCCTTGGCTTAGCATAAGTACTGCTCTGCAACAATTAAAACATCATCATGTTACCAATGTTATTCTTATCCTAAACCCAAACGACAGAACCATACCAGCTACTAGGAGGAAAATTAACTCTATCATAGCTGAAACCAGGACAGTACCCTCTCAAACATTTTATAAATTGCCCAAAGTTTCATTTTATTGTTTATTTGATGTATTTATTTATTTATTTATTTTTAATGAAGCATATTCATATTGATTTGTGTTTAAATTTTAACAGCTTGACAAGTAATGTATGATAATCTTCTAAGAATATTGATCCTTTGTCTGGATATTATCTAGATTATGTAGAACTAATGTAAAAGAATTTTCATCCATGATAAGCAAAATGAATATGCAAGTGATATATAAGCTTAAGTGTAAATAGTGACTAAAAGTTCTTTATTTCAACCCTATATTCTGCATGCTAAAATAAATAAATAAATAGAATAATAAAAAATATATACTTATTGGTAGCATAGGTGTTTGACAAATCTTAGTGGCATTGTTTTTGCAGGATCAAATATATGTGTATGTCTTATATATGCAAAAGTAAAATAAATGCTGAAGGTGTTAACTGATACTCTGTCTGAGCCAAGAACAGACTGAACATCTCATAGTGCTCCTGCTAACCTTTCTATCTATGGATATTTTGAGTTAAACAATTCTATGTAGTTCAGCTCTAAAATATTCATTTCTAATTACAGATCCATTATTGAAACTACTGCTTGTAAAAAATGAAGAAAAAAAAAACTTTTCATATGTAAATGTATATAGGTAATCAGTAGCTATTTCACTTATTAATGTCTAAAATTGGTAACAAAAATTGAATTTGAAAAAGTATGAAATCTTAAATCTTAGTTCTGCAATGTGGCAAAAATAGAAACGTATTGGCCCTACTGTAATCCATTTCTGTGAGTATTCAATGGAATATAAGAAAAAAAAATAAATCTTAGAAGAGTTTAACTACCTTGTAAACTTAATGAAAATACACGTCTTAGCATTTTACTTCCACTTTTATTTTACTTAGAAATTCTTTAAAAATTTGGCTGAAATTGGCACATTTTTATTATTGATACAAACAAAGCAGTCTGAGCAGTCCTTTACTTTGTGTTGATAAATTCATGCATAATAAATCTTGACACTACTACTATAAACTTATTCTCATGTGGTTTAGTAAGTGGCTGGAAAAAAAAAAAAAAAGTGTTAAAACACTCGCATTTTTCATGAGAGCAGCCTACAGTTCTCCAAATCACAAAAGATCTCTTTCATGCTTCTTTCACTGCCTGTCACTTTCTAAATGAAGATGTAGTAGTACAAAATATAAAAAAGCCAAATGATCAAAGCTTAGCAGCTAGTACCACAAATATCACATAACAAGACTATTAATATTTTTAAAGTTCATCTCAGACAGAAAATTCCTTTTCCTGTCATCTTTGCTAGTCCTTCTCTTGCAATATTTAACTACTGGTAGTAACTGCACATCTAGCTTGTGAGATTTGGGCTGCAAAATTATATGGTATTTTAATTATGGGATGCTGGAGGCTCTTGTTTAGAGGACACAGACGTAGCTTCTTTCTGTTCAGCAAAATGTTTCCCCTCCTTACCAGTGTTTACTAAAATTTGTCAGGCTGATTTTCATCTGAGTATTTCACTTAGATGGATACAGATTTGTAAGTAATGCAAAATCCCGACAAGAAGGAAATAGTTTAGACATGCTAGCCATTTTGTGTTCATCTTAGGAGATCTTGTCTCTGTGAGGCCTCTGTTAGCAAAACTTGGAAATCAGGACTATGTCATCCAATTGGTACTTCTTCTGTAATGGAAAAGGTTTTCTTGATCTTAAGGTCACAGAAAGAATACTTCTATGTTGTGTACCATCAAGGTGGGTACAATACCTCATCTCCAATCATGGGGTAATCCACCATTTCAGTGCCATATACCTGGGAATGATTTTGTCCGTAAGAGAAAATTATTAGTAATAGTAATAGTAATAATGTTTTTGTCCAGTTGAATACATACATAGCATTGTTCAGGAGAAGGGAACTGGAGACAGGTCAGATAACACTACAGTCAGCCTACTGCTGAAGTCTGCTTTAGTTAAGGATTGATGACACTACTTAATGCTTATAGAGCTGCAGAAACTCCCCTTCAGTGAAGCAAACATTAATTTAGTCCATTAGCTCCAACATGAGGCAGTGCTTTTTTAGAATACATCATGTCTCTGTGATTAAGGTACCTGCCTGAGAGGTAGGAAAAATGACCTCAAATTTACTTTCTCCCTGCTTCAGGGCAAAGATTTGAACTTCAGTCCTCTAACTCACAGGTGAAGCTTTTATACACTAGGGTCTCAGGGTTTCTGCAGTAGAGCTTTGTTTGGAGCTACTCCAAGTTTTACAAAATACTTTAATAGCCCTATACAAATGAAATCATTCTATCTTTTGATAGTTTAGAGTGTTTAATACAGAACCTAGTCACTTTCTGGATGGCTCCGTCTACCGGCCCTTATGCTGGACCAATTCTCTCCTGTCATCTGCCACAGTTCCTGATCAATCATATTCACCCACATATTCATCACGTCTGTCTCAAAGGCCATCTGGATGTGAGACAACTCTTTTCTAGACTCCTCTGCAGTGAAGGTAGAGAACTCTTTTACAACACAGAACTGAGGGACAGTAACCTTTTTCCTCTCCAGAAACGTGATGATTAAGGTATTTCCAAAGAGGCCAGTTCAGATCCAGTCATTTAAGGAGGAAAATGACCCTCAGTGAATGTCTTCAGTGTTACGTTTTCAGAGAGGAGAGAAGAGGAAGAGGCTCCCCAGTACAAGAGGGATGTAGAACTAGAGAGCACAGCATAGAGATACAAGGATGATTAAGGGATTGGAGCACCTGTCTTGTGAGGAAAGACTAAATGTGCTGGACCTGTTTAGTGTAGAAAAGATGAGATTGAGAGGGGACCTTAGTAACCTCTATAATCACCTGAGGGGACAATCTAAAGAGGATTGGGCCAAACTCTTCTCTGTGGTGGCCAGTGATAGGACAAGGGGTAATGGGTATAAGTTGAACCACAGGAGGTTTCATCACCATATGAGGAAGAACTTCTTTACAGTTTGGGTGATAGAGCACTGGAACAAGCTGTCCGGAGAGGTTGTGGTGTCTCCTTCTTTGGAGATATTCAAAACCCACCTGGATGTGATCCTGTGTAACATGCCCTAGGTGGTCCTGCTTGAGCAAGGGGGGTTGGGCTAGATGATCTCTGGAGGTACCTTCCAACCTTAACCATTCTGTGATTCTGTGAAAGCTCCACTCCCCCATGGAAAAGCAAGCCTTATTAACTTCTGCTCTCTTTTTTACACCCAACTTGATTTTCTATTTATTTATTTACTTATTTATTTTTCTCTCATGGAAGATTGTATGTAGTTAACTTATTTTTGCACTTTCTTATTTCAGCAAGGAAAACAGAAAAGCAAAATTGGACTGAATTTTTGTTTTTGTTCACTGATTTTTCAGATTGATGCTGCTATTGAAAACCAAATGTTAATTCAGTTTTTGTGACTATATGCTGGCCCTACACAAAATGGAAACTGAACCCTTGATTGGGAGAAAATTAAAACTAGTAACTTCCCTTTCAATGTTAAGGAAAAATTGTGAGATCAATGTTCTCTGGATCAATGTTCATGCTTCAGATATAACTCATTAAACAGAGATCATTTGCTTTCCTTTGCTAATAAGTACAGTTCTTGTAAAAGCTGGGTGTCATTCAGGACTTTTCTTAGTTCGCTCATATTGTGGATCTAACTGCCTAGAAATAATGTGATGATTATACTTTCCCTAAAAATATATTAAAAAAAATATATAATCTTAGTTCAGTTTATTAATGTTATTTTCACAGTGTTCTATGATCTATAGAGGTTCTCCCTGAATTGGTTTTAAGCCAAGATACTAAAATACATTTTTAAGGTCATTTTTGGTAACACTAAGAACAAGCTGATGAATCAAATTTAATATCTCTCTTATCCTGTGTATGCCATCTGTTTTTGTATACTTTGTGTGCTTAATTGGTTTCTTGAAGTAAGATCACTGTTCAGACATCTAGAAAGCAGAATCTTCTTACAACAGAACGTATTAAAACAGAGACTGCTATGGAGCTTTTCACAAACTCCTTTTTGTTGACATGGATACATACTGTGGTTGGTTTTCATATTATTTTGAATTTATTATTAGCACAAAAAGGAAATTATTAAAATGGCCAGAAATTCAAAATGTTTTCTTTTCTCCTATTTCATCAGCTCTCTACTGCATCTTAACTTTAAGATAAATATGGTTAACATCCCTTTTAAAAAATGAGTAACTTATGAATCAAAAGCTGTGTAAGAGCTCTTGTTCATGTTTTCTACCAGTAGCCAATCTGAAGTACAGATAATTTTGCTATAAATGTTTTGGAAAACTTTCTGTATTGCTAGAAATACAATTATGATGGAAGATGCATTGCAACTTCTTTATATTAAACCTAGAATGGAAAGTTAGTTGGTGCCATGAGTGTGAATAAATATGTTGCCACATAAAATAAAGAGGAGCTTCAGGAAAGAAACGTATGCACAGTACAACTGCTTCAAAGAATGCAATTTACTACTGTACAGTCATAGTTATAAAATACATTTTTTTTTATTATTATTTTAATCTCTTTTAAAGAGATTACCATCTAGACTACCATCTAGTCAGCAAGGAAGGAATGGTAGTTTGTTTCCATTGCCACCTACAGCTAACTGTGAAGAGGGCTTTAACACAACCAAGCAAAGAAACAAGCTCATCAGTGAGCATTAGGATCAAGTCCACAGGTTTTTTCCAGTCCCTAATTTAGGATTCTCTAATAGTGTAAAAATTTTTTTGTACAGTGACAAATCAGAAACCTTTTGGGAACATATGGTCTTCCAATGGTATGTTCAATAAAATAAAATAAAACTACATATCATTAACCATGCTAGGGCAGATATGTGTGCAAAATCTGTGGACAGTGCAAGGAATTCAACATGTGAAATGGGATACTAAATGGTAAGTACGAGAGTTCTGAGATATACTCATATGTAACATTATTTGAATAAAAGGGGATAAGACAAGGTGATGTGAGTGCTAATTCTTGTAATCTGGAAGTATTTTCCTTAAACTCTACCTGCCCCAACCTAGACAGCAGTTTTTCTGAAAAGATTTTTTTTAGTCATTCTGGTATTCTCAAACAAATCATCATAATGTGGCTTATGTGACTTGTTATGGCTGATTTGATGTAAGGGAAGAAACGTTTTGAGATCATGTGGAATTGTTTCTTGATCAGCTACAGTCAAACACAAATGAATAGATTATCTATACCAGTAAACTCAGGAACTAATCAGATAACTCGTTTGTATGTAAAAGATATTTTATCTTGTATCTTTGCCTTAATATTTATGCTTTTGTTTTGTCATTAGAGTTATTATTTTGTTTTGTCATTAGAGGTATTATTCACAGGGCCTGTTGGTGTTTAATAAGCCTGTTATAATGGTAACTTTTTTTTAGTTGCTAAAGCAATATTACTATTTATAAGTAGTAAGGTGGATTTATAAAAATCACTTTGTACTCCAATCTAAGTAGACTGCTGCAATATTGCTTGATATATTTTCTAGACCTATTGCCAAATATAAAGATTTCCAAATTAATATAGTTAAGTATATATAATTAATATAGTTAAGTATGCTATAAGTATAGTATATCAAAAAGTAACAATAAATAAATAAAAAAAAATCAAATCATTGCTGCTCCAAAGCAAACAAAAAACACTGAAGCAACAATGTCTTATTGTCTTATTTAAATTCCATATTCCTAAAAAGATGAACAAACTATGTGATATATGAAGTCAATGTTATCAGGCAAAGCAATAGGAATTGTGATGAGGGTGTTTGGTCAGGCCCTAGAAAAAACAATGGAGGCTCCTTGCATGGTATCTATGTTGAGTCGAAGCAGCCAATTCCCAATCATATTTCAGAGATCACTTCATTCCCTGCTTTGTGCCACGGTTATTTGATCTGACGTTTCCAAAAGTAGCAAGGCCCTGGTCAGACTGGAAGCTTTCTTAGCTTTAGACACACTAGGCTTTAGAAGCAAGGGATATCAGCACATATATCTTGGAATAGGCCTTATTTTCCTGTGCATGCTGGAAAGACATCTGACATACACTGACAGTACTGGGACTGCAAACAAAAGCATTCATCACTGTTTCATTTTAAAAATGTAAATGTATGGGAAAGTGTTCCTCTTTATTTTGAATAGAGAACTCATTTAAGAAGTTAGATCACAGAATCATCTAGGTTGGAAGAGACCTCCAAGACCACCTAGTTCAACTTCTGAGATCAGATCTTCCAGTTCTGACAGTGATGTACCCCTACTGCTGATTCTGACCTGACATACAAAGCAGAAACAAGACATCTAGCAAGTGTTCCCAGGAGGATGCCTAGGGCAAGGAGGTCGACTCCACGCGTCAGGACTGCCTCCACCAAGAAAGACAGAAGGGTTATTGTTGTGGGAGACTCTCTTCTTAGGGGAATAGAGGGCCCTATTTGTCAGCCTGACCCTACCCGTAGGGAAGTCTGCTGCCTCCCTGGGGCCAAGGTCAGGGACGTTGCCAAGAAGCTTCCCAACCTGGTACGCCCCTCTGACTATTATTCTCTTTTGATAGTCCAGGCAGGTAGTGACGACATTGAAGAGAGAAGCCTGAAGGCTATCAAACAAGACTTTTGGGGGTTGGGACGGTTAGTGGATGGAGCGGGAGTGCAGGTGGTGTTTTTGTCCATTCCTATGGTGGCAGGGAGGGGTACAGAGAGGACACGGAAAGCCCACCTGTTAAACACGTGGCTCAGGGGCTGGTGCCAATGCAGAAATCTTGGGTTTTTCGACCATGGGGCACTTTACTCGGCACCTGGCCTGATGGCCGCAGATGGGTCCCTTTCTTTTAGGGGAAAAAGGATCCTGGGCCAGGAGCTGGCAGGGCTCATTAGAGGGCTTTAAACTAGGTAAGAAGGGGGATAGGGCTGGAACAAGGATTGTTGGAGCTGTGCCAGGGGGAACAATAGCAAGGCCGGGGGATAAGGAAATGGCCCAGCTGAAGTGCATCTATACCAATGCACGCAGCATGGGTAACAAACAGGAGGAGCTGGAAGCCATCGTGCAGCAGGCAGGCTATGACTTGGTTGCCATCACGGAGACGTGGTGGGACCAGTCTCATGACTGGAGTGCTGCAATGACTGGCTATAAGCTCTTCAGAAGGGACAGGCAGCACAGAAGGGGTGGTGGCGTGGCTCTCTATATTAGAGAGTCTTTCGATGTTGTAGAACTCGACTGGGAATGACAAGGTCGAGTCCCTTTGGGTTAGGATCGGCAGGGACAACAAGGCTAGTGTCCTGGTCAGGCTCTGATATAGACCGTCGAACCAGGATGAGGAGACGGATGAGGAGTTCTACAGGCAGCTGACAGAAGTTGCGAAATCTTCAGCACTTGTTCTCGTGGGGGACTTCAACTTCCCTGACATATCCTGGAAGCACAACACAGCCCAGAGAAAGCAGTCTAGGAGGTTTCTGGAGAGCGTGGAAGAGAGCTTCCTGACACAGCTGGTTAGTGAGCCTACCAGGGGTGGCCCCCGCTAGACCTTCTCTTCACAAACAGAGAAGGACTGGTGGAGGATGTGATTGTCGGGAGCTGTCTTGGGCAGAGTGACCACGAAATGGTGAAGTTTACTATTCTTGGAGAGGCCAGGAAGGGGACCAGTAAAATCGCTGTATTGGACTTCTGGAGGGCTGACTTTGTGCTGCTGAGGACACTGGTTGGTAGAGTCCCTTGGGAGGTGGTTCTGAAAGGCAGAGGAGTCCGGGAAGGCTGGGCGCTCTTCAAGAGGGAAATCTTAATGACACAGGAACGGTCTGTCCCCATGTGCCCAAAGACAAGCTGGCGGGGAAGAAGACCAGCCTAGCTCAACAGAGAATTGTGGCTTGAGCTTAGGAGAAAAAAGAGGGTTTATAATCTTTGGAAAAGTGGGCAGGCCACTAGGGAGGACTATAAGGATGTTGCAAGGCTGTGCAGGGACAAAATTAGAAAGGCCAAAGCTCATCTGGAGCTCAATTTGGCTACTGCCGTTAAAGATAACAAAAAAAGTTTTTATAAATACATCAACGCAAAAAGGAGGACTAAGGAGAATCTCCATCCTTTACTGGATGCGGGGGGAAACTTAGTTACAAGAAATGAGGAAAAGGTGGAGGTGCTTAATGCCTTCTTTGCCTCAGTCTTTAGCGGCAATACCGGTTATTCTATGGATACCCAGTACCCTGAGCTGGTGGAAGGGGATGGGGAGCAGGATGTGGCCCTCACTATCCACGAAGAACTGGTTGGTGACCTGGTACAGCACTTGGATGTGCACAAGTCGATGGGGCCGGACGGGATCCACCCAAGGGTACTGAGAGAACTGGCAGAGGAGCTGGCCAAGCCGCTTACCATCATTTATCAGCAGTCCTGGCTATCGGGGGAGGTCCCAGTTGACTGGCAGCTAGCAAACGTGACGCCCATCTACAAGAAGGGCCGGAGGACTGACCTGGGAAACTACAGGCCTGTCAGTTTGAGCTCAGTGCCAGGGAAGCTCATGGAGCAGATCCTCTTGGGAGTCATCACGCAGCACTTGCAGGGCAAACAGGCAATCAGGCCCAGTCAGCATGGGTTTATAGAAGGCAGATCCTGCTTGACGAACCTGATCTCCTTCTATGACAAAGTGATGCGCTGGGTGGACGAGGGAAAGGCTGTGCATGTGGTCTACCTTGACTTCAGCAAGGCTTTTGACACCATCTCCCACAGCATTCTCCTCAAGAAACTGGCTGCTCTTGGCTTGGACTGGCGCACGCTTCGTTGGGTTAGAAACTGGCTGGATAGCCGGGCCCAAAGAGTCGTGGTAAATGGATCCAAGTCCAGTTGGAGGCCAGTCACTAGTGGCGTCCCCCAGGGCTCGGTGCTGGGGCCGGTCCTTTTTAATATCTTCATCGATGATCTGGACGAGGGGATTGAGTGCACCCTCAGTAAGTTTGCAGATGACACCAAGCTATGCGCATGTGTCGATCTGCTTGAGGGTAGGAAGGCTCTGCAGGAGGATCTGGATAGGCTGACCGATGGGCTGAGGTCAACTGCATGAAGTTTAACAAGGCCAAGTGCCGGGTCCTGCACCTGGGGCGCAATAACCCGAAGCAGAGCTACAGGCTGGGAGATGAGTGGTTGGAGAGCTGCCAGGCAGAGAAGGACCTGGGAGTGATGGTGGACAGTCGGCTGAATATGAGCCAGCAGTGTGCTCAGGTGGCCAAGAAGTCCAACGGCATCCTGGCTTGCATAAGAAACAGTGTGACCAGCAGGGCTAGGGAGGTGATCGTCCCCCTGTACTCGGCTCTGGTGAGGCCGCACCTCGAGTACTGTGTTCAGTTTTGGGCCCCTCGCTACAAGAAGGACATCGAGGTGCTTGAGCAAGTCCAGAGAAGGGCGACGAAGCTGGTGAGGGGCCTGGAGAACAAGTCCTACGAGGAGCAGCTGCGGGAGCTGGGCTTGTTCAGCCTGGAGAAAAGGAGGCTCAGGGGCGACCTTATCGCTCTCTACAGATACCTTAAAGGAGGCTGTAGTGAGGTGGGGGTTGGTCTGTTCTCCCACGTGCCTGGTGACAGGACGAGGGGGAATGGGCTTAAGTTGCGCCAGGGGAGTTTTAGGTTGGATCTTAGGAAGAACTTCTTTACTGAAAGGGTTGTTAGACATTGGAACAGGCTGCCTAGGGAAGTGGTGGAGTCACCATCCCTGGAAGTCTTCAAAAGACATTTAGATGTAGAGCTTAGGGATATGGTTTAGCGGGGACTGTTAGCGTTAGGTCAGAGGTTGGACTTGATGATCTTGAGGTCTCTTCCAACTTAGAAATTCTGTGATTCTGTGATCTATGGCACTTGAAGGCCTCATCTAGAATGCCTATATCCTGGTTTAGTGACAAATTGAAAGAATATTAGCAGGGATGAAGAACCATACGACAAGCTTCTGCTGTCCTAGCTGACTCTAGGACATTGTGCTTTTCTTCCTTTCAGCTCATGAGCTTCTTCAGTCTCGACTCTAGAGGCTTGTTCTAGCAGCAGGAATGCGTGTTACCATCCCAGACTCTTCCCAGCACCGCCTAAATGCACTCCTCCAGACAGCAGAATCTCTGGCCTTGAATCACAGCCAGAGCTGGGAACTGGCAAACTTTCAGTGCTGATACTACTTTTATATCCTTCTGTTCACCCACTGGTCACAGCCATAATAGATCCAAATAAAGTATTGACAGCAAAATATCTAGTGAGTTCTACTTCCTTTTTCCTTGATTGCCACAAACTCTAATTCTGGTTGGGGTATTCTGGACATAAGTGGTGAAAAAGATGTTGAATATTAACAATTGTTACAATATTTCATTATGGTGAAAAAGGTTTGTTGAAGATGGGGTACTTGAGTTTTGACTTACAATTCATCTAATTTTCTGAAAAACTCATTCTGCAGAGGAAGCTCTTGCCTTCGTTTATTTTTATTCGAGTCATTATTGAGTCTAGACTCAAAAAGTTGTTAAAAAAAAAATAGCCTGCCTGGACCTTATGAAAACTTGTATTGCATTTGTCTGGTGGAAAAATATCCTTCTTTCATTAAAAGCATTTTAGCTTTTGAATGGTGCTATTGCCTCAACAATAGGAAGTACTAAGATGTTTCTCTCACCCTGCCATAGAATTACAGGATTTTTTTTAAAGTACTACACTAATTGTATGGTGCAGTCTGTTATGAGGAGATAAAAATGCAAAGCAAAGGGAAAACAAGTGAGTCTTTAATTTGACTTGAGAGATTGAAAAAGTGGCGACATTCCTGTCAAATTTGAGAAGGGAATTCTTTACTGAAAGTGATAACTGGCTGAATTAATAGCCATCCAGTATTGTTTATTTGGACAACAGTAAGGAAAGAGAGAGGATTAACAAGAGATGATTCATCATGAATAATTTAACTGGCACATGAGAGGAAATACACATATTCACAGTCCAGTCTAATAGGACTTATTCATTCAACATTTTCACTGATATTAAGGAAATTTCTGTCTGTCTACGTGAGTAAGAATTCTGGAGATTAGATTCTTTCTTTCTTTCTTAGACTTCTACTTCTTTTATACCACTGTCAATTACTCTCTGTGGTCTCCCTAATACTTTTTTTTTTCCTTGCATGATCAGATTACCATTTTATTTTCTCAAGGTTCAATTTAGACTGAAACAACACAATACACTGTTATTTCTTCAGTAGCTCTGTGAACATTGTTAAGAATAGTATTCACTCAACCATCATACAGTGATAGAATACAATTTTTCTATTTAATTCCCTGAAAAGTACCTGGGAACAGTACACTGATTGTCTCACCTAAACATACTGGTGGATGGAGCAATCAGTTGGTCGTTGATTCGCCTGGCTTTGCTATTGTGTTATGTTAGCAGAGAAACAGAAATGAGCAACAGCAAGAACCATTATCTTAGCTCTGTGTTTTAAAACGTATCCTATGAAGCCAGTGCAGCTTGTGGATTAAATTCTCACAACAGTAGCTGAAAGGAAATAAAGATTTAGGGAATTACAGAAGTTAAAATCATGCCTTAAAAAGATAATAAAACCAAATTTTAGCCATCTCTGTCTACTATAATTAATTTGAATTTCCACAACTTTAAAACTAGCACTGTGAGAGGATAATATAACCCTTAAGAGGTAGACTAGGGGCAGATGTTAGTAGTAGATTATAAAATGAAATAGAGCATATTTTATTTAAATGTAAGAATACATTAAAGAAAACTGGGCATTTGTAATCCTGAATGCAAGATTTACAGTGCAAAATGTAGACACAAGTGAAGTAAAATGTTTTCCAAAGGAGGTTTAATTGTAATATAGCCAGTGCCACTGCCTCACAGGTAAGCTAGATAACAATAGTGACAATTTCAAAGGAGAAAAAGTAGTTGAGCAAGTATATTGCAATACTGATCATGCACTTCATTTTGATATCCAATGTAATGATGGTCTGCCAGTGTAAGTTGTTTTATTATTATTATTATTATTATTATTAATAATAATAATTATTATTATTATTGTTAAGCACATGCAATTCAAGCTTCTCTGTAATCTTCCATTTGTTATGGGATTCTCTGTGGCACAAAATAATCAGGAAACTTTGATTCTAAGCTAGTGTGATGGAAATACTAAGAGATTGTATTTATTTATTTATTTATTGTATTCTTCTTTTTACCAGTGAAAAATACAGGTCACTGATCTTTTCCATGTGATCTCTGAAAGTGAATAAAATAACTTCTGCTTTCACAGTGAAAGAGAGGAAGCCAGACTGTATTTCTTGCTATAAATTTTTAGTAAACTAATGGGCTGTGTTCTCACTCACTGTGAGATGCAGCACCGATTTTGAAGGCCTTAGCAAGAGAAGGGAAATGATGTAAAATAAGCAGCATATGAATTATGCTTATTTTCAGTACTAGTATGTATTAGTAGTGAAGAAGCTGGTAAGAAGAAGAAACAGTACTGGAGGCAGCAGAAGCATTAATCAGCTTTTACAGGCAAATTCGTTTCTGCTTCTTCTTTTAATACAAGGGCCCAGTTCACTCATACTCAGTATTTATTTATGGATACTTAGAACTTACTATTAGTTAAATTGTATTTATCCCAACAGCCTTCCACTCACAGGTGCCCAGTCTCTTTTTTTTTTGTTTTTTTTTGGTTTTTTTTGGTTAATTCTGCTGTTTCTATTTTTTGGTTAAAGAGTTTTGTTTTGTTTTGTTTTGTTTTGTTTTGTTTTGTTTTGGTGGTGGTGTTTTTTTGTTTTGTTTTGTTTTGTTTCATTGTTGCTGATGCTTTTCTTTTTTCTGTTGTTCTTTTGTTTTGATTCTTTTTTGTTGTTGGGCTTTTTTGTTGGTGGTGGTTTTGGTTTTGGTTTTGAATACATCAATCATTTGGTGATACAAAGAATAAGGCAGTTGATTCCTGAATTACAGTGTGGACTAGCCTTTTGATATTACTGCAAACCTACAGGGAAAAAAAAAATAGAAAAAGAGGCATAGTGGATACCTTACTTACATGTTTGCCCTACCAAATCCATCTTTTCCTCCCTCAGCTTTGCAATGTATGCCCCCTACAGACACATCTTTGGGATTCTCTTTTACTTTGGATTCACATATGTCTAGTCATTTATTTGCCAGTAATACTTCTTACCTTCAGGACAGCTGCTTGATCAGCAGCAGGCAGGACACAACTCTGGGAGCACTCAGGCTCCAATTCCTTCTTCTGAATGCTACTCAGGACTTCCTCCTTCTTCTGTTGAAATTGGATTATTATCAAGTCCCCTCACCCCCAAATCATCTGACATTGACATATATCCCCGAAGTTAGGGCTTGGTTGTTTGTTGTTTTTTTTTTGTTTGTTTGTTTGTTTTTTTCAATTTCATCTGTTCATTCACACTAGGTCTTTTCACCTCATCTGTACTTCAGATTCTTTATCTCTGACACCAACGGCCAAAATGGAGCTTCATTGCTAGCAGGCAAGAACCACAGAGAAACAGCTCCCCCAAATGGTGTGATAAACCTGAAAAATACATGCTCACATACTGAAACAGACATATTTACCTCTATGTCTGCAAACATTAAGGCTAAAAATACAACCTAATTCTCCAAGGTCCAATAGTTTGCATACTTGTGGGGTTATATTAACAATTCATAACCATAATGAAATGCAGAGCTCATACTCTGTTCTGTCAAAGTAAGGAAACTGCCACAAGTCCTGAGTTTACTGCTTGTTAAGACTTGTTCATATGTAGCCGGGGGGAGAGCATGAGAGACTCAAGCTATATTTTTGGTTATAAACATACAGGAACTCTCAAGATTCTGGAGCCAAAAGTCTTTTGGCCCACGAAGAAAAAGTTCTTCAATGATGCTAATCTCAGGATCATCTTACATTGTGGTCAAAACAGTTTTCAGAGGAGAGACCATACAGCACGTATGTAGTCACAGAACACATGTAGTCACAGTAATAACACATGGAGGCAGTATTTAAGAGATAATAACATACCTTGGAGCTCACCATGTCCTGCTTTGCCACCTTCTTATTTGAACTAGGGTAGAAATCTAGAAACTCCTATATTGCTTCTTTCCTTAAAGGGTTAAAAGGGCTAAATCCCAACAGCAAAGTCAGTGCTGTCTCTTGTAAAACTCACTTAGAGGAAACACTTCAGTGCTTGTTGCAGGAAGAATGGCCGAAAACACAACAGACACTAGTATGGTCATATCATGCTCTCTCTTTATTACCCGAATAGCCTGACTTTTATAGCAAATTTAACGGCAGATAGTGTCTCACACAAGATTATTGGTCAAAAGCACTCAGACAATCAACTGCAAGAAAACAACCCCCTTGTGATTAGCAGTCATGTAGATCTCGTCCTTGAAGCCAACTGCTGGTAACAATATTTTTTAAATTCCTCAGTCAGGCTATGTGGGAACATTGCCATGGGAACTTCTCATAGTTGTCCTGGTAGCTTGACTTTCTCAGCTGCAGCAAGCCATGGTCTCCTTGCTGTTTCAAAAATCCCTCAACAAGTGCTGCATGGGAAAATTTTACACAAGAAAAACGTGTTTTTCCTTTATATTGTACTATGATGTGGTTTTGCTATCTATGAGGCTTATATGTTACAAGTATCTAGAGTTTTTATTTTAAAGGCTTAATAAAACTCTTTTTCAAGGCTGAAGATTGCATGTTTCATGATTCCTTGCTCCATTATTTCATGCTTTCTTGGAGAAAAGTAAAGCTGTTAGGCCAATAAATGTGAAAAGTCTGTTTGGACAGATATTCTGTTTCTTGCTTTGTTCTTCTATTCATTGTCAGTAGAGGAAAATAGCTAATAGCCCTGAACTTTTCAACCTCTGAAAGATGAAACTATGTGGTTCATGTAACTCTTCAGTACCTGAGTCATTCTTCTTTTCTTTGCTACCAGGGGCAGTCATTACAGCTCCGCCCCATCTCTTTCTGTCTTTGCTACATCTTTGTTAAACTGTCAAGGATGTTTGAAAGCAATATAGTTCTCCTTTTTTCTAACTTCAAAGTTTGCTAGTAGATTGATAACAGACTTCATATTGATCTCCTCTGTACCAACACAATTCTTACTTCTTTGTAAACACAACACAGGAGAATACAGTATAGTGACAGACAGTTAACCAATATATACTTCTTTTATCATTGTAATCAGGACTGGGGAACAGAAGTTATCTTTTTATGTCAGACATTTTAAGCAAAAGGATAACATTTTTAAATCTGCCAAAAGTCAAGCATTTAATTTTTTTATTTATTTATTTTCAGATTCCTAAATAAACAGTGTGTTTCTCTGATTTATGGTAGCTGTAATTATTGTTCACTTAAATTTTCTATGCAGTTCTAGGGGCCTGATCCAAAATATTGGATTTTCATGAGTTTAAGGTAAAATGCAAGGTAAGGCTGTCTGAATGTGTGCTCATCTTTGGATGCAGAAGTGAGACAGACAACTGGTGTAAAGATGACATTACTATGCTTTAGTTTTAGGCACTCAAGTCTGAGAGAATAAATCAAAAGTGAGGCAGATTCACAAGGTCATTGTAGAATATGTTAGATAAACTAGGTGCTTGAGCATAAAATTCAAGATATCTAATGCATAAGTCAGGCAGGAGCCATCTTCAAAGAGAGGACAGATAGACTGCATTGTTGGACTCCAGAGCTGGGTTTGGGGTGTTGGTCTGTGCTTGCCTGAACATGAGCCAGCAGTGCACCCACGTGGCCAAGAATGATCAGGGAGGCAATCGTTCCCCTGTTCTCAGCTCTAGTGAGGTCACACTGTGAATACTCTGATCAGTTTTGGGCCCCTCACAACAAAAAAGGCATTGAGGCACTGGAGCATGTCCAGAGAAGGTCTACAAAGCTGTTGAAGGGTCTGGAATACAAGTTTTATGAGGAACAGTTGAAGGAGCTGTGATTGTTTAGTCTGGAGAAGAGGAGGCTCAGGGAGACCTTATTGCTCTCTACAACTACCTGAAAAGGAAATGCAGGGAGCTGGGAAAGGCCTCTTCTAGCAGATAACTAGTGATAGAACTAGAGGGAATGGCCTCAAGTTGCACTAGGGGAGGTTCAGGTTGGAGATTAGGAGACATTTCTTCTCAGAAAGAGCAGTCAGGCACTGGAACGGGTTGCCCAGGGAGGTGGTGGAGTCACCATCCCTGGGGGTGTTTAAGAAAATGTTGGATGTGGTATTTAGGGATGTGGTTTAGTAGGTAATTTAGTGGGTAGGGAGATGGTTGGACTAGATAGTCTTGGAGGTCTTTTCCAACTTCAGTGATTCTATGACTTCTACTGCTTTCTCTGTTTTTGTTTCTCCTACATCCCCCTCCTGTTTTTGTTTCTTCTGTCATCCCCCTCCTTTTTTTATCTCTCAGGTCCCATTAATTTTGCACTATCTACATAAGGATATAATTTCAGCAGGATAGATAAAGAACATCATGTCCTCCTCCCCAAATGTCCCTGTGCTAATGGCCTAATAGGGCACTTTTCTGGGAATCATTCGTAATTAATCATAAGCTTTCTCAACTGTAGCAACCTTAGAAGAAAAATCTCTCACTCCCTAAGAGTTCCAAATACTGAATTATTACAGAAAAGACAGTATCTCTTTCTCATGTATATTTCTTGTTCATATTTAATTCCACTAACCAACAAAATCTTCCATGCTCAAGAAAGTATACTATGGTGTGAAAGGCAAGACCATAGATTTTTAAGTTCTACCAGCATCTCCTTAGTCTGATTTGGAAGGCATTTTCAGACCACGAATCAGATTCCACAATGAAGCTGATAAGGCTTTTGCCTTATATCTTGAACCTCTGTCTCTAGACTGAAGAGAGAAGACCTGGATTCAGTTCCCTTTTTGTAGAGAAGCAGTACCATTCTGAACATCCTTCCACTTTTGCATTTCCCATAGGAGTAAAACACCTTTGTGACCCTAAAAGAAAGAGCAATGTAGGGAGAGATTTCAAGTCTTAAGATGAAGTATTTTTCTGGAGGAACTATTCATATTTCTAGCAACAGAATCTTAGGAGACTAGATTTGTGATGCTGTCATCCATACTTGGCAGATTAAGTTGTCTCAAGCAAATTCTTACCTTTGTGCCACAGCTGCTCTGTGTCCACTTACAAATGGCTGTGCATAGTAACAAGTGCTATTCACAAGTAATTTGGACTCTTTGGCCACTGAAAGCTCAGGCTTTAGTAAATAAATAAAAAAATAAATAAAAATTCAGATAAGGACAGATAAGGACCATTGTCTTTATAAGGCATTTTAAACAGTATTTTTGACTGGTACTTTGGGGAGAGATTTAAAATTTCATCTCTTAATGTCAGAACTTGTACAGCATTATGTATGATTTAAAACAACCTCTTCCTAGAGGTTCTCTAGTTCTTCTTTAACAAGAATAGATAAAGGTAGAATAATTTATTTATTTATTTATTTATTTTTTACTGTTTCTGAGTAGTTCCATATAGAAAAGGCTGTAGATTATTATTTTATCACAGACTTTTCCATATTCAAAGTATATTTATTCGATATATGTGAGCAGTGGAGTTTCTTTCTCTTCCTTCTCTGGTTAGTTGTCATAAATTGTCCTTCGTCTAAACAGCAAGGACTTCTGGCTAGTTAAGAAAGACCTGGAATACTTGATAAACATTTACTAACATGCCTTTCTAGAGTTTTTTTTTTGGAATGGTCTCAGAAAATAGGAGTCCCCGAGTTGCTCAGTAATTCTATAATAATTCATGCAAACTGTGTTTGCATGACAAATGATTCAGTTATACTAAAAAAGGGATACTCAAGGCCATATAAGAATAGAAATGTAGAAAGGACTGAGTTGGACATGTATG
Source organism: Anas acuta (assembly GCF_963932015.1). NCBI lineage: Eukaryota > Metazoa > Chordata > Aves > Anseriformes > Anatidae > Anas > Anas acuta. The sequence continues at coordinate 187,936,527 of NC_088979.1, forward strand.
AATTACACTGATTCATGAATGCTAAGTTGCCCTTGGCAGCGTTACCTCAGCCAGCATTTATGCAGCTAATTAACTTTATGAAGGTAATTATTTTCACAAGGATGAACTGTTCTTGAACAATTCTTCCAATACTGGCCATGCAAGTTTTTTCTTCAGGCCTTGGCATAAAAATCTTTTCATTATTATTATTTTTCAATAATTACAAATTTATATAGTTATATTATATATATACACACACACATAAAGTGTTTTTTTTTTTTTTTTTTTTTTTTTTTTTTTTAACTGGGAGTGAGGTACAAACCTCATTTTTCTGAGGTGTTTTAAAGGTTAAATCAGAAAATGTGAAGTACTTCATAAATTAGGTAAAGAACTTTGCAATAATAATATACCCACTGTATATAATAATAACGTAAACGGTAATAACAATAATTATTATGCCATATGCTGAGTCAAAACCAAGATTGGTGTACCCCAATAGCTTTTCTGGAGAAGCAAAAAGCAGTTTTTTTTTTTTTTTTTTTTTTTGAAGAGTTGAAAACGGAGGATCAGAACATTTCTTCCTTATCTGTCTTCCAGTTTGCAGCAATCACAGTGCTTCAGTGCCTAGTTGGCAGACTGAAGTGCTGTATTCCATATTATTCTCTTTCTTCCTTATTGTCTCATGTTATGTTTGTCTTCTCTCCCCTTCTTCTTTGCAATGGGTTACAAGTAACTATTCCACAGTGGAGCAATTTTATCAGGAAGAAAAGAAAGTAAGGGGTGAGTGGGGGGTGGGGGGGTATTAGAGCCTACTAAGGACACTTTTGTGGAAGATGTGTGTGTTAGTAAGGTTTTAGTAGCAGGATGGTAGCAGGAGTGGCCTCTGTGAGCAGAGCCCAGAAGTTGTCCTATTGGATAGGGGCCAATTTCAGGCAGACGCAAAATGGACTCACCAAAGCTGACCCAATGAGTCACGCTGGCTGTGTGTCTTAGGAAAGGGAAAAAACATTAATCAGGAACTGGGAGAGCAAGGAATGAAAAGACACCAAGTTTTTTTGGGGGAAGGTAGGAGGTGCTCCAGGTGTGGAGCAGTTCCTCTACAGCCTGTGGAGAGGCCCCTGGTGGAGCAGGCTGTCCCATGGTCGGAACTCCACCCATGGTCCCACGCTGCAGCCTGCGGAGAAGCCCTCAGTGGAGCAGGTGGATGTGGCCTGGAGGAGGCTGTGGCCCATAGAGAACCCTCACAGGAGCAGGCCCTGGGCCAGAGCTGCAGCCCGTGGAGAGGAGCCCATGCAGGAACAAGGGGTCTGGGGGGAGCTGCAGCCCATGGGAGACCTGTGCTGTAGCAGTTTGCTCCTGATGGATGGACCTGATGGTATGGACCCATATGGGACCAGTTCTTGAATAGTTGCTGCCTATGAAGCCCACACAGGATCAGTTTTGGAAGGACAGCATCCATAGGAGGGACCCTATGCTGGAACAGAGGCAGAGAGTGACCATGAAGGAGCGGTGAAGATGAAACGTCAGAAGCATCAGGGACTGACCGCAACTCCTATTCCCCTACGCTGCTTGGGAAGAGGATGTAAAAGAGGGTGGGTAGGAGGGAGGTGTTTTTAGTTTGCTTTTAGTTTCTCACTGTTCTAGTCTGTTATCAGTAAGCAATTAATTACATTAATCTCCCTTATGCTGAGTCTATTTTGCCCATGACAGGAATTGGTGAGTGATCTCCCTGTCCTTATTTCAAGCCATGAGCTCTATTTTCATTGTGTTTTCTCTCCCTGTTCTTTTAAAGAGGGAGAGTGAGAGACCACAGTGGTGGTGCTTAAATGCCCATCAATTTTAAACCACCACAGCGTGTGAAGAAATTTCTTCATGTGGAAAAGGTAACTTAAGTCAGTCTTCCTGATACCCCTCTCCCTATATCTTGCCACTGGGTAATTACAGAAAACAAACAAACAAACAAACCAAACAAAACCAGAAATTCACTTATGCAAAAGGAAAGCTATCTTTGGGATGTTTATTAACATCAAACAAATTCATGGAAGGCATGTATTAAAAATAATGCCTATTTTTGGATTAATTCTTTCTTGGGAATCAGCTACATGCTGAATGGTTTATGCTGAATGGCTGAAGTCTGAGTCAGTAGTCTATGTCAATATTTTTCAGCAAAGCTAAATACAGCATGTTATAGTGCCCACGGTGGTTAGGCTTGGCCTTAGGTAAAGCGACAATGAAGTGGGAGTTTTCCACTTTGTATCTTAAATGTTGGTCATTAATTTCTGATTTCCTTCCTATTTAAATAAGCAATGTGAACAACATGTCTCCAGATGTTACTTTGAGGCATTTGATGGGCAACTAGTATCTTAAATTACAGGCCAACTACACATCAGAGATCTACAGTCACAGTATATTTTGAACAGAATGGAAATCAGAGAGATGTGATCCATCTGCCCAAATACGCATGATGAAATGCTTCCTGTCACTTTGCACTGAGGTAGGGGAAAGAAAAATAAAATAAAATAAAATAAAATAAAATAAAATAAAATAAAATAAAATAAAATAAAATAAAATAAAATAAAATAAAATAAAATAAAATAAAATAAAATAAAATAAAATAAAATAAAATAAAATAAAATAAAATAAAATAAAATGAGTTCAAAAACCTCTTCACAGCAAATAAAACCATTACTTTGCTAGAAACAGTCACCATACCACTATTGAAGAGGTGAGTTTATTGGTATGTCTCAGCATTCATTCTTTTATAATTCTTCTATTAAAACATTCATTCATCTTCTCTGATTAGAAATTAATTTCTAGAATCTCCTTGAAAGCTTTCCCTTCTTCTCATTGATTATTAATTAACTGGTGAAATTCCAAGCAAGTGAGATTTTCTGCATAACATCATATATTGTCATAACAATAGATCTGACCAAACCTCAGTTATTTTCTTGTATAGATTGTCTGAACTTCTTGGACACCATTGTACAGTAATTTGTAAATCTACCTATAAGCCTACAGTTTAGAAGCAGTCAGGCCTGAGGCCTATTATGATATGTAATAAAACCTGAGTAATTTGAATCACTTCTAAGTAAGTAATGAAATGTATAAATTCTTTATAAATGTATAAAGCTTTATAACTCAGAAGAAAACTGGAAGCCTATAAATTCACTCTGGCTAATAGATACCATGGTTTTTATTTGCAGTGTATTGTAGAAACATCCATGTTCTTATAAAGCTAGCTGTTAATAAAGATTATTCTAGTAGAATAATCTTTATTAACAGAAGAGTGGTACTTTTCTACATATCTGCAGAATGATGGTCCAGGAAGCAGAACTGGAAATGTACAATGACACATCACTAAAGAGAAGATAGAAATAGCAAACTGCATGGCTATTTCAGGGGGGCTGTAATTTTTAAGTTAAGCTATTCTACATTTAAAATGTCTATTTGTAAAGCTCACAGTAAACCTGAGTATGCTGATTCCTTTCCAACCCACCAGAACCAAAATGACTCTGGAGTGTTCCAGATTTAACCACCAGCAGCAGCGTAAAGACGGAATATTGGTAAGCAAGCAACCTCTATATTTATATTCAGTGAACCACTGTTCTGAATGTAAAGGTCTACTCTTTGATTGAAGATCTACTCTGGGCTTTATTCTAAGTTAACAAATTTCTTTGTTAACCAACTACAGAATATTTCATGTCTTCCTGAACAGAAAAGTAAAATCCCACATGTACAATATTTAAAGTTGAGTCTTGAAAGATCTGACTGTACAGCCAGAAGACAAGTCCTCTTTGTACTTGTTTTAGTAGATACAATGTTAATAAAGATTTCTGTGAGAACATTAGAAAACACATGACAAAGAAATGGCCATATTTGACAAAAAAAGTACAAGGAAGAGTAGCTACCTCATGAGCAGAGAAAAACAACAAATGTGTTTGTATTTTTTTTTAGTGAAGTGATGAGGAGATGTCCCAATCTGGGTATTTTTATTCCAATTTATTCCCTGTCCTCTTCAGGTGCACAGTACCAAAAGAATAATAATATGAGAACATTCTTTTCTCAAGTTTCAGACTCAGACATCTGAATTTATTTAGTCTGATTAAACAGTTTATCAATTTTTTTAATATATAAAATGGCCTGATGCCCCCTCACTCTATTTAGAATTTGTCCATGTGAACTTGCTTAGCGAACTGATCTTGTTTATAGATAAGCCTGAATGTGCTCTTGTGAGCTCCCAAAATAGTTTTTAACCTTATGAATGCTAAAATGCTAGATACCCTCTGGAAGCCACATAGCTGTTATTAATTGAGAGGATGAAAGAGGGAGAATCACTGTATAATATATCTTACACACTGTTTTAATAATAGATAGTATTTTCTCATTGATTTTTAATGGGAATATTAAAAGAAAGGCTTATCTTATGCTTGTTCCTAGTCTAATATTTCTCTGCGTGTTGAATGTTGTAGTCACCATGTTACTGATGCTGTGTTCTCAGAATGTGTATACAAAGCTTACTCAAATAAGTAAATAAATAAAAAGAAGAGTTGGTGAAGAAGTATTATACAGTCATAGAATCATAGAATCATCTAGGTTGGAAAAGGCGCTTAAGATCATCAAGTCCAACCATCACCTAACCCTACCAAGTCCACCACTAAAACATGTCCCTGAGCATTACATCCCTGTATCTTTTAAATATCTCCAAGGATGGTGACTCCACTTCCCTAGGCAACACATTCCAATGCCTAAACCACCTCGTCCATGAAGAAATTCTTCCTGACATCTAATCTAAATCTTCCCTTGCACAACTTGAAGACATTTCCTTGTGTTCTACTACTTGTCATCTGAGAAAAGAGACTGACACCCAGCTCTTCACACCTTCCTTTCAGGTAGCTGTAGAGAGCAATAAGGTCTCCCCTCAACCTCCTTTTCTCCAGACTAAACAACCCCAATCCCCTCAGCTACTCCTCGTGTGTGTGTGTGTTTTGTTTGTTTGTTTGTTTGTTTGTTTCTAGTCCCTTAGCCAGCTTTGTTTCTCTTCTCTGAACGTGTTCCAGCAACTCAATGTCTTTCTTGTAGTGAAGTTGTTGTGGTTTAGCCCCAGCAGGCAGCTAAGCACCACACAGCTTCTTCACTCACTTGTCAGTGGGATGAGGGAGAGAATTAAAAAAAACAAAAAAAAAAAAACTTGTGGGTTGAGATAGAAGACAGTTTTATAAGACAAAAAAAAAGGAAGGAATAACAATAACAATAACAATAACAATAACAACAATAACAATAACAATAATAATAATAATAATAATAATAATAATAATAATAATAATAATAATATTTTGTATATAAAACAAGTGATACGCAATGCAGTTGCTTAGTACCCTCTGACCAATGCACAGCCGATCTCCAATCAGTAGCCCAGTAGCCACTCCCATCCTAACCCACCCAACTAAGAGAGAGCGGTTGTGGTGGAACTCAGCTGCCCACCTGAGTAAAACCACCACATTTTTCTCAGTTCTTATTGTACCACATGATGTCATATGTTATGGAACATATCTTTGGCCAATTCAGGTCAGCTGTCCTGGTTCTGTCCCCTCACAGCTTCTTGTGCATCCCCAGCCTCACTGCTGGCAGGACAGGAGAAGCTGAAAGTCCTTGATGCAGTGTAAGCACTGCTCTGCATCAACTGAATCCAAAACATGGCAACATACCAGCCACTATGAAGAAAATGAACTCTATCTCAGCTGAAACAAGGACAGAAGGGCCCCAAACTGCACACGGTACTCGAGGTGCAGTCTTATTAGTGCCATGGGACAATCACTTCTCTGGTTCTGCTGGCTACACTATTTCTGATGCAGGTCAGGATGTCATTGGCTGTTGTGGCCACCTGGGCATACTGCTGGCTCATGTTCATCTGGCTGTTGACCAGTATTCCCAGGTTCTTTACTGCAAGGCAACTTTCCACCCACTCTCCTCCAAGCCTGTACCACTGTATGGAGTTGTATAAAAGTCCTTCACTTTTACTAGAGTAGCCAGAGAACATATCTTCCAACCTTTCTGGCTGAAGAATGACAATTTAGAGAAACTTGCACATTACAGATAAAATGGAGACACCTTTAGTTCTTTGATTTACACAGGGATATTGCAAGCCAGAACTACTGAAGGGTCATACATCTAGCTCCCTTTTCCTGTGCATTGCCACTAGAAATGCACAGCTCAAAAGCTAGCTGTCCTACATGATAGAAAACTCCCTGACAGGGTGGAAGGCAGAAATGGGTCTTCCAAAATGTCAATAGTGTCAGCAGGATCCTTTTGGTTGATTTTCATCCCTGTGTTTAGTGATGACAATTTGTTGTTTTCTTTCAATATTTAAATTAGAAGAAATTTATTTCAGTAATAGTAGTTTGTAAGTTAAAAATGCAGGTGCCCAATGGTGGTAAAGAAACTTCAGTGTCTTGTATGTAGATAGTGCCTTATACCAGAAACCAAACTTTTGTGTTTTGTGACTTGATGTCACTTTAATTTCCCAACAGAGAAGTATCTCTACCATTAAACTTCCTAGTCTTTCCTGACAGGTGGAAAAGTGGGCTAAATAATGGCATATAATACAATGTAAAGGAATCCATTTATTTTATTTAAAGGCGAGGGAAGTTTTTGTTTGCTTTTCAGCAAACATTTTTTTTTTCAGTTTTCTTTTTCCTTGGGAAAAAAAATCGTATATAGTAATTTACAAAGTATTTTCTCTTGTGGGATTTCCTTAATGGAAAGCTAATCGGATATTATCCCCAGAAGTAGTTCCCTGAAGAAACAGGTGCATGGGGAAGGCAGTAAACCAGTCCAAGATCTCACAATGTTAGCTTTCTTCATCATTCTAGAGGATTTAAAAATGACTCATGTTTTCCTAGTGTGGAAGTTGAGGGACATGGAAGAAACATTCAGAATTGCCTCAGATATATTCTTACTTGCAATAAGACACCAAAGCCTTCATTGAAGTAAGGTGGTTTTCTGATAGCTAAATTCAGGACTGCTATTCTAACATACCTCTGTTCAGCAAAGTTTCTGTCTTAGGTTAGAGAATTAGACTGTTCATGCAGGACACAGTAGACCCTAGCTACAAAGACCTCTGCTGGATCTGTTCAAGTCCTTCAGTGGGCTTTACTGTCCCTGTCCAGACACCACTGGGACCTTCCACCCCTGCCCATGGCCCAGCAGCTCCATTTCAGGTCAGCCTGGGGCCTCAGTGATGCTGTGGGTGTGCCTGGCTCCAGCCCCATCTCTCTGACTGGATGACTATAGATAGCTCAACTCATGGACTGAGCCTGGGACATGTCATAATTTCCTCTGCCCTGCCTCCAGGACTGTCTCCTGGGCAGACCTTGGACTTGCAGCACATCCTAACTTTCAGAACTGCCTTTGTCCCCATCTCCTTTGCTCCGGACTGGATCCCAGACTGGATCTGCCCACCAGATCCAGGCCCTGTGGAAATCTGCCTGTCATTGAGGGCAAGACTGTCTCTGGGATCACCCTAAACTCCTGTGACTCCTGTCCTCTGAGAGCAGCTGGACCTTGCTGCACCTCGGAAGAACCAAACCTAAATGTTATTCTGTAGCTTCTACCCTGAGTGCCCCATGCTGGGTTTTTACTGTGTGGGTTTATGCATCTGCAATCCCACATGCTGAAGCTGTACCTCTGTACAAACATAAACTTTCATTAGACCAGAGAAATTATTGGTGTGGAAAGATCTGAGCTTCAGCCTTTGCTCTTAAGTTCATTTTTGTCTTTTACATGCAATGGTCATGAATAAAATGGATTAACAGTCTTTTATGTATAGTATGATATTGGTAGCTTCCTCCATTTCAAGGGGAATATTTAATAAATCAGAAAGTCATGTTCTTATTTCCTTACTTTCCTTATCCTTTTCACTTTTTCTTTCCCGGTTAATTTTGATTTCTTTTCTGTAGAGAATCAACAAGATGAGAGATGAACACTCCCTGCTGTTGCAAATAAACTATCTTGTTGATTATTGCATTTGCCAGGGAGGTGAGAGATGAGAGTTTGTATTCCCTGAGACAGAAACCAGCATCGACCCTAGGTCTCTCCTGTTCTGGGGAAATGACTTAGCCATTGAGGTATTTTATAAAAAGAAGAAACTGGATACGGCATCATCACTGACAGTGCTTTGTTTCTGTGAAACAATTAGTGCCAGAACTAAGAAAGCCTGATTTTCTATGGATTTATTTCTTTTCTGCTGATTGACTATGCAGTCTATGAAAATGCAATCTCTGATTGAAGCTTTTCCTTTGATTGGGACATGTATATTAAAGCATAGTAAAAAATAAGAAGTAGAGTTTATCTTGAAATCTTTTCCCTCAGTTATGACACTTCCAGAGCTTCTAGCCATCTGATGTTTAGTTTCTTAAAGCAAGAAAAGTTGAGGGACACGGGTGGCAAGGTACAGACTGAATATGCATTAATAAATAAAATGTGCAAGGGATTATTGTCTGGCCCTGAGATCAAAAAGCAAGGAAGAGTTCACATTATTGTATTTTTCAACTTTTTTTTCTCATCAGAACAGGATGAGCTTGTCCATACTTCACAGGATGGTTGAGGTTGTAAGAGACTTCTGGACATCACCTGCTCCATCCCCTGCTCAAGTAGGGACACCCAGAGCAGGCTGCCCAGGACCATGTCCAGAAAGTTTTGGAAGATCTCCAAGAAGGGAGACTCAACAATCTCTATGAGCAATCTCCATCACCCTCACAGTAAAGTGTTTCTTGATGTGCAGACGGAACCTCATTGGTTCCAGTTTTTGCCCATTGCCTCTTGCTGTACCCAGTGGTACCCAGTGGTACTGGGTACCACTGAAACAAACATGGTTCCATCCTCCTTGCACTCTGAGTATACATTGGTGAGATCCCTCTGAGCCTTCTCTTCTCCAGGGTGAATAGTTCCATCTCTCTCAGCCCCTGAGAGGAGAGGTGATCCAGTTCCTTCATCATCTCTGTGCTCTTTTGTCAGACTGTCCAATATGTGCATGTCTGTCTTGTACTGGGGAGCCCAGAACCGGACACTATACTCAAGGTGTGACCTCTCCAATGCTGAGTGGAGGGGAAGGATCATCTCCCTTGACCTGCTGGCAATACTTTGCCTGATGCAGCCCAAGATGCTATTAGACTTTCTGAGGCAAGTCACATTGCTGGCTCATTCAAAATGTTGTCCATCAGGGCCTCCAGAACCCTTTCTGCAAAGGTGCTTTCTAGCTGAGTGGCTGGAAAATGAAAATTATACTAGAATCTGTGATGATAAACACATTCATTCACCACTGTCAAGCCATTGTTCTTTTTCAGTAATAGCCATTGTGAAGAGAATACACATATTTGAGCCCCTCGCTACAGAAAGTTCATCAAGGTGCTCAAGTGAGTCCAGAGAAGGGCTACAAAGCTGGTGAAGGGTCTGGAGAACAAGTCTTATGAGGAGTGGCTGAGGGAGCTGGGATTGTTCAGCCTGGTGAGGGGAGGCTCAGGGGCGACCTTATCGCACTCTACAGGTACCTCAAAGGAGTCTGTAGAGAGGTGGGGGTTGGTCTATTCTCCCACATGCCTGGTGATAGGACGAGGCTAAAGTTGCACCATGGGAGGTTTAGGTTGGATGTTATGAAGAACTTCTTTACCTCCAACATCCCACATTCTTTGCCACAAGGTGTGTGATATTGATGGTGCAGTTTTCTTCTTCCTGTTCAGTTAACAATCGGTTTAGACTTATTTTTAATGTGTTCTTAAAAAGTCTGTTTGGCCTTGATTTCTTTTCTATTTGTCCTGCAGGTTTGTTACACAGAGACTACTCATTTTCTCATTTTTGTTAGACCTCTGTCAAACATAGTTAGACTGTACAATTACAGAATAGGTGTCATGTTGTAATGTGGATGCCAGTTTTGCAGTCACAGCAGAAACAGACCCATGTCTGCACATGACAATTATCAGTAAGTCCTGAGGTCTGAGTTGTTAAATCACCATGAAGCCAGAAGCCTGCTACTACTTTTTATTGACTGGGTTACCCGGCTCTTTAGCTAGCAGGCAGATTTTTTATTTATTAATTTTTACCTCCACTTGGGTGCATTATTCACCCCAGACAGTGCAAAGGAGTCTAACACAGAGTTTTGGATTCCATCAAAAGCTCAGGGTGTAAATATTGGGTATGCAGCACTTATTTTCCATTTGGTGTAAATCCATCTCTTAAGAGCTTGTCGTGGTTTAACTCTGCCGGCAGCTAAACACCACACAGCCGTTCGCTCATCCTCCCCCCTCCCTCTCTGGGATGGGGGAGAGAAATGGAAAGTGAAGCCCGTGAGTTGAGATAAAGACAGTTTAATAAGACAGGAAAATAATAATAAAAAACATAATAATAACAATAATAATAATAATAATACAATGGTGATAATAGGAAAGTAATAATAATATGTACAAACAAGTGATGCACAATGCAATTGCTCACCACTCGCTGACCGATGCCCAGCCTAACCCCGAGCAGTCCGGCCCCCTCCCCCCGGCTAGCCACCCCTATATATTGTTTAGCATGACCCCAGATGGTATGGAATACCCCTTTGGCTAGTTTGGGTCACCTGTCCTGGGTCTGTCCCCTCCCAGCTCTTACTGCACCCCCAGCCTGCCTGTTGGCAGGACTGAGCAAAAGGCTGAGATGTCCTTGGCTTAGTATAAGCACTGCTCTGCAACAATTAAAGCATCGGGGTGTTATCAGAACTCTTCTCATCCTAAGCCAAAACACAGCATTCCACCAGCTACTAGGAAGAAAATTAATTCTGTTCTAACTGAAACCAGGACAGAGCTTTAAGAAATTACCAGTTTACCTACATTTGTAGATTAATACAAGAAGGCACAGATTCACACCTGATTTTTTTCACCATTTCTTTCACAAGGAACAGTACTAGATGACATATTTAACAAGAAAAAATCAGTACACCAGACAAGTTCAGCTCTCAGATTTCTTTGAAATAAATGGTCCTGATTCTGTACTGAATTGCAGAGGTGTGATTCATATTATGTTTGCTGGAACTTCTCTCAAATAAATGAAAAATGAATCATAGCTACAGTTGTTGCACAGTAATATCTTTATGCATGCAGTGTTCCATGATACAAAGAAAATTCATAGATCTTTAATTATAATTTATGACACATTTATATTGTCAATATGTTCAATAGTTATGTTATTTTAACCATCTTTCCTAAATTCTTCTTTACATCACACTGAACATTGTTTATGTATGGATTATATAGCTTGGTGCAACAGTTACAAAAATATTTTAGCTATAACAAAACATGAGACAAAATGACAAGTCCAGCACAATAATAATATCAAATGTCAACATACATCTATGACCTACTTATAAATCTACAATTTAAACACTGTGACTTCAAAGAACTGAATCATCTTATGTTACCACTTTACATCTTCTAAACTGCATTTCCAACAAAAGTTAAAACTCAAAGTGCTTTCTCAGTATTTTTATGTATTTTGATTTTGATTTTGATTTTTTTTTCAGTACATGTAATGTATGCTTACTTCACAGAGAGTGTAAGGGATCATGACTGGAAGAAGCAGGTTATGTGCTTTGAATATATTTTCTATAAGACAAACACTTTATTGGTATATAATACATTCTAAATAGTCCAAAAAGCCCTATGTAGAATCCAGCATATTTTGTCATTCAGATTTTTTCAAGGTTAGCTGAAGTCTGAGATTTGTGTATCTAAAATTCGTTTTCACTGTTAGAACAGTGGGGTTTCACTGTATAACACTAGGTATAACAGTAGGGTACAGGTCTGAATCAATATTAATATTAGCAGCATTTTCAAAAAAATCTTTTTTAGCAGTCATATTTATATGGACTCCTAAATTTTCCTTTTATCTAAAGTTTCCATAGTAAATGTGACTGCTTTCATGGAAAACACTGACAGATAAAAACATGAATAACTCAAAGTAAGATAATTTACTGATATCTTCTAATGTAGAGATTAAATGTAAAAAAGTGTGAATCCAGATGAAAATGTAGCAGCTGATGAATTTAATCAATTTTCTTTTGTGAAAATAATATACCATTGGAGAGTGAAAATTTCTGTAGAGCAGTAGCAACAGAAGGTGTCTCAGTGGTTGCATTTGCACAGGTGGCTTTAAAATATGCTCTATGTCAACTATGTAAAACCTCAATGTGCTTTCATTGAAGTTGATGGCAAAATTCCCATTGACTTCAGTGGGGGCAAGAACAAAGTTTTTACTATGTCTTCAGAGTAATTAATCTGCTCTTGAGTTCTTATGGAATATAAGTATGCAGTCTACTACTAGAAAATGTCATATAATTAGTGTTTAGAAAAACACTTGCATAAGTAGATCTTAATCAAATTCTGCTAATTTGAAAAACATCGGTAGTCCTTGTTTCTCTTTGTACAGTTATGTTTCATAAGCTTCTATTGACTGTATGAGTCATATTAGTTTAGGAGCTATTTTTGTTATTGTTAATATTATGAAAATATAGCTTAAATTGAATAATTCAATAAATTAGGTCTGGGGTTCCTGATTCTATTAAAAGAGAAGACACACAATTAGACATCATTAAAGAAATTGAATCGATGATAAAATGTAAATTGCAAATTTGGATTGCATACATATTTTCTAAACTTAGATGTAACTCTTGATTTACCGATCAAACCACTGAACAAAAGAGTGTTAGCAACAGTTACTGAAACTGTAGTGAATTTGTAGCTACAAGAGTAACTACATTTTTTTTTTCCTGTGGCTTAATCCAATGGGATTGTTCTATTGTGAGTATCTTTAATTATTTTTCTGTCATTACATTAAGCAAGTAGATAAATGTTTTTGCATATTTTACATAATCTTCCTTATTACTGGTCATATCAAAGGGATCATCTATTTTTTTAACCATTTTTCTAAAGAAGTACACATTTTTTAATGATTTATGTTTATACAATTTTTGTTCTTAACCACTGTGTCAAGTGCTATGGGATTTAAATTATGAGTTGTAAATATGAAAATCAAATTTGTTCTTTAGTTATAATCATGGTGCAGATGAGTTTCAGGGTTATAAGGTTTAGGACATAAGGAGATCTGATTCTCCATACAAACTTTACCATATGACAAATCCCAGTAAATTAAGTTTTATTGTTTTTCAACAAACACTATGAGTATCTGTGCAACAACACTATTGTAAGTTAGTCATGTAGTAACATATCTGTTACTGACAATATCTGACAATATTTGACATTAATATTAATATCAAATATTATTAATATATAAATATAAAATATAAATATCTGACAATATTTAAGGTGCTTGAAAGTATCCTGTCTGGCTTCCATCTGCTTCTCTAGAGGACATCCGTTCCTCCATGTGTCATGTCATATCTGCCTGTCCCATGTTAATGTCTCAGTTCATAAGTTGTCCGTTATGGCATTATCTAATTGTTTAGGCAACAGTACAGAGATCTTAATGTTTACTTTACACCAGTGAATTGTTCTCTAGGCTCTGTTGACTGCATTGTCTATGTGCAGACTTCAAAATTTAAGGATAGTAAAGACCACTTCTCATGTCCCATTAAACTGCTCTTTCATGTTCCTCTGACTCTTGCTTTGTTATCTGTTGATTATCATTAACTGAAGTTATATATCTGCATTTAGAAACATTATTTTCAACTGAATTCTATCCCTGATGCCTGGAACATAGTGAATTAGAATCTACAAGGAGGAACTGTATTACATCTGATGACATTCAATGTAATAGAAAAAAAATGGATTTTGAGATCTGGCTTAAAATTGAAGAGAAAAGACTACTAAAATAGTTTTGCATATTTAACATCAAGAGCAACTAATTGTTAGAAGAGTTTATTTTGAGAGGTATTTAAATGAGAATGAAATATCTTTCCTGAAGGAAAAAAAAAAAAAAAAAAATCTTATTTTAAATCTATCATTAATCATTTTGCTTACAATAGTTTGCTGCAGCAGATTTTCTTCATGTATTTTTTTCTGCCAAGGTTAGTTGTTTAGGTTATTTAAAGAAAAATTTTTATTGTTGCTCATTTTATTTTATTTTATTTTATTTTATTTTATGAAGATGCAGAAAAACTTTTGCTTTTTAAACTAAATAGAAGGGAAAATAGTCTTGTCAATCTGGATAATGGTTCTGCATATTGATCAAACATATTCCTTATTAGATTTTTGAGACAGAAGATTACAGTTTAATATCTGTCTAATGATTATTCTCATGGCAATCTAAGCAATGATAATTACACTGTGATTAACATTGTGATTGAGATCTGTGTCAGTTTCTTTCTTTTTCTCAGATGTTTTTGACGAGTTATCTTTATGGCTGAGGTACTGGTACAAATCGCTGATACAGATTAATCTTATCTTAAATATCTTGTACTTTATGATTAAATGCCAGAATTTTTATACAGCATTAAGGAATGTGAACAAGAATGTTCTGCCTCTGCTTGACATTTCCATAAAGTTTGTCCTTTTTTTTGGTCCTGTCTAACCTTCCATGTCTATTACCCTTGAATTTTAATAGTACCTGTAGGTTGCTTCTGAACAATTCTCAAGTGTACTCTTTCTCCATGACCAAATTTTTCAGCATCCTCTGAGGAACACTGTATTCACCATAAATGAACAAATGTTCCTGAAAAATGCATATTAGACCTTTATTGGGGTCTATTTGGAGAAAAAGTCTGAAAAGTACTTAAGTTCTTAAGTACTTAAAGCAGGGCATTGGTGGACTTTGTATGCTGATGCAGCCAAATAGCTCTTTGCAACCATTGAATTTGAAAGGCTGTTAAAACTTCAAGCTTGACAAACTTTGGCCTGGAAAACACCATCCCTAGAAGCCTAAATTTCATTGCTGCATTTCTGTCCAGAATGGGCTGTGGATGAGAAAGGGCATTTGGATCCTTCTGACTGTCCATCTACACCTAGAATATAGAACATACCTACCCAGAAGTCGGTATTTTCTTTATCGGTTTAAAAAGATAAGACCATTGGGTCTATCATGCTTCAAGCTATTTTAGTTAGAGATGGAGGAAGAGATGTATCATCTTTTTTTGTTTGTTTGTTTGTTTGTTTTCTGTGGATGCTTTATTACTATGTAGAAAATAACTAAGAACCAGAAATATGAAGGAGAAAAAAAGAAAAATGAGGGTATCTATTCAGCAGTAGTTAGGTGTGTCCTAGATTATAGTTTATATTTCAGGGCTGCTTATGTATTTTATAAACAGTCACTAGATAAACAGCAGAAAGAAAACCAGAGGCAGGGACTTAAACTCACCATTTCATCTCACTTGAAATATGTAATGTAATTATTTCAGAACCAGGATCTTGCCTACAGGATTTCTTCTTGTGACATTAATTTTGTATCTTTTTTTTGCATGGAGACATAATCTGAAGAAAATGGAGCACCTCTCTGACTCTTATATTCCACCCTGATTAGTCCATTGCTTTAATATTATAATTACCCCAAAGATTTAAAACTGTGGTCTTGAATCTTCTTGGAGAGAGTGATGACCTCAGCTTCTAAATACAATTACAGCTGGAATATTGTACAGCATTTGGGATGTTTGGCAATTCTGTTCATAAAAAATTGAACTTGGAGTTTTTAAGAAAAGATCACCTCACCTTCCCTCAAAAGAAGCATTGTTTTTACAATGTGTATTGCAAGAAAAATATTACTGCATGCTTCTAATTCAATAAGTTAATCTCGAGAAAGTTGTGTAATTTTGGTACTCTTCTGTAACCACTATCACATGCTGGATAAAATAGTGATGTAGGAAGCTTGATGCTCTGTATGCTTTTCTTGGATTTATTTATTGCACTTAACTGTAGACAGATCTTATTTCTTTAATTCTGGGGCTTAATATAATAATAATAAAAATATATATATATATAGTATCTGATTAATAGGCTTCTAAGTCAGTGAAGAAATACATTCTAAAACATCTTCAGACAATCTCAACATCGAGATGGTTGATTAAGAATTGTAAGTACAGTAAGCCTATAGTAACATACATTTTATATGAACCTTTTCCTGAATCAGAATATCTTTATACGGTTAATGCTATCTACAGGAAAATAGGTAACATTTATTCTCGTATTCTTTTTATGATTTTTATTTTTATCATCTCTCTAGATGTTATTTTGAGGCAACCAGGATGTAGATGACAACTTAATTCCGTTCTATCAGTTTTTACAGCTGTCTTTCATGACCTGTAATTTGATTTAGTAATAGAAAATGTTCTGAGTAGTCTCTTTTTACTTGCTGAAAAAACAATTTGTCAGCAGGTTGAAAGTTAGGATCCTACTACTTGCTCATTCCAGCTTTCTGTGAATTGACTTTATCGCACTTGGAGTTTGAAGTTAATGCATGGTTATCCAAGATATATACTGATTTGTATGTGCAATTTTCACAATCAAATTCTAAATGCCTTTCCAAATTGTTTCTTTTTAAAGTATAACTTACAGTTGAATTTACTTGCAAAAACTGCATCCATTTTGCAGATTCTACAATCAGGTAAATAATACTTCATAGTTACATAAAGGAAACGTAGCTATATCAATATATAACAATCACTTTGATTGACTAAAATGTAATGTAATACAAAAAGCAGCACTGTAATAGAAAAGAAGTCAACAGGGATTACTTATGAAATTCCCTTCTGTTTTCAACTATTTCATAAAGTTTTTAAATTTCACAACATTTCTCTTAAATCATTTTAAAGAAAGAAAGGGGGAGAGTATTTTTCCTTTCACTTTTGATACATGGACTATTTTCTTCAAATATTTACTGTTCTTTCTGCTTTACTTCACATTTCCTACTTTCTACGAATGTGTATATCAAGAATCCACTGCAATCTGTTTTCACTACCATATGTGTCACTAAACTTCAGATTAAGAAATATGGGTTTTCTTCTTGGGTCAGCCACTGTACTCCTTTATGTCTTTGGACAATTGCCTTAACCACTTCATTAGTGAATTATCTCCTATTGCACGTCTTTTTGTTATAGCTGAAATTGTTGCCATTTATCTCTACAACAATTGTAGCCACTCATTGTCAAGAAGGAAAAAATAATGAGAAATGGACATATATGAGGTATTTTAAGGGAGAGAAAAAAGTTTGAATGCACACATCTAAACAAAAAAAGTTGACAGAAACCACAAAAGGTCAATGCCAGGGTGTGCAGGTCCAAGGTTTTTTGTTTGTTTGATTTTTGGTGTTTGTTGTTGTTGTTTTGCTATGCATTTGGAGTAGAAGCTGAATGTCCAAGGATAGTTTGGCCTGTCTGTGCAGTTACCCAGAAGCAACATTATTATGAAAGTATGTGTGCATGTTTTTGCTGTGAATTCCATGCATTTCTGCCCTCTAATTCTCTAATTTGATTGTCAACTTTGAATAAATAGTAAAATGAAAATAGCTTATATCTAATTAGTTACTCCTTTGGGTAATAGAAGCTCACTGGAACAGGTGTGGTCCCCTACTATGTATGCATGTGGTAACATGCTCATCACACTGGAAGCCTCTAATCACTAATGTTTTACAATTAATGAGCAAGATTCAAGTGAGAGTTGAATCCAGGAAAATATCATCTATCCTTATCCCAACTCTGGATTTAATGGGTCTTAAACTGACTTCATACACAACAGCATACATCACTGTGTGGAGGTAAAGGTCCTGATTCTTCTGACTACATTCTCACTAACTTATGTTTTTAAATGAAATTCCAGTATTAAAATTATTGATCAAAGGTAGCAAAATTGTAATTTTAACCCCCAGATTAAAAAAAAATAAATACCTGAAATATCATGGAGAATGGGAAATCCATTGCTGCTATTCTGCTAAATCTGCTATTCATTCACTTTTAGTTGACTCAAATACTCTTCTACCTCCAATTGTTATTGGTTTTTGTCATCACATGTTTAAGAAAAATTCTTCTGGATTCAATGCACCAAATGGCCTATGATGAACATAAAATAAAATATAAATAATTGAAATATATATATATAGTATATATTATTTTTAATTTTTGTGATTTTATTGTGAAAATTGTATTTATTCATAAATATGAGTATTATATCCCTATGGTTATGACTTATTCTATGCTTATGACCATAGAAATCAGTAAGAACATTTTCAGAGGCTTCAGTGGTAAAACATTAATCTGCTTCTCTTCCTTGGTTTCTGTAGACCTTTAACTTTTCTGTCAACTCTGAAAATACCTACTATTTAAGAAACCCCATCTCTTCAGAATTATTTCAAGCATCCAGTTTTATAAGTAGATTTCTCTTTATTTAGATTTTACCTCAGATGTACATTCCTTAATTTCCTAATATGTGGTTTATTTTATATATAGTTCATTTTTCTTGTGTGCACATAAGATTCACTAGTGGATTTCCAAAATGCCTAGACAAGGTCATAGTTAGTCAGCAGCTCGTCAGCAAGAGGAAATCAAGTGGGGTTCTGGTGTTCAGATTATGGCATTCAACTGTCATAGCTGTCATATAGCATTCAACTGCAATAACCATGTTGGTTATTTCAGAAGCAAGGAAGGACTGCTGAAACTTAAGATAATGAATGACTCAAATCATGTCCAGAATCCCTCTGTTCCACTTTGGAAAGATTTAGATTTAGGAAGTCACTGCATACTAGATGTGAAAAAAAACAGAGCTTCCCTCTCCATCAACTCTTAAGATATCTTTTCTGAAGTGAGAGACTCTTCCTTCACGGATTGCAAAATTGTGAGGTGTGGTCTATTCCTATTCTACTGAAACACTTCTCATGCTACCACCCCAGAATAAACATAACAACGTAGCTGTATTTTTTCTAAATTCTATGCTTTGGTTAATGCTAGCATTAACCAAAAAGCATTTAATGAAATGGGGAAATGCAGAACAACAAAACATGAAACAAGCAAACAAACACAGAACAAGAATGTGAACATAAAAATACAGTATCTGTTAGCTAGACATCTACTTCTATCCAGCTATATAAAAGCTGCTGAAATTATAGATTAGAAAGACATTCCTCAGCATTTTTGAGTAATGCAAAACAGTAATATTAATAAAAACAATAACAGCAGTTAGAATCTGGCCTCCTATTATTCCCAAGGCTATTTTTACTTATGTTTAGGAAGAATTTGAGAATTTTTATTAACAGACTTTAGATTCCTAAAGGTTTAGATTGCCAATTCATTATATTGAGACAGTGAAAAAACAGAATGGTTCCTGGCTTCAGATTAATGTTTTGGGGATTCAGATCAGAGAAATGGGCAAGGCTGAGGAGCTATTATTTGATTTGTTATATGGTATATTTGCTAATGGCAGAAGTAATGCAGGAAACTTTCCCCACAATTCTGTGCAAAAGTAAAAAGTTATACAACTCTCTACGTAGACTCATTTCAGCCTTTAAATTCTGACAAAGTTCATTTTGTTAGCTTTGAATACAGTCTCTTAGGACAGTTTGGTTTTGACTAGCAACAATATATGATCTCTCTTGCCAGAGCATTCAATTTGCCCTCAAATTAATTTAAATCTTCCCTTGTAATTTACAATTTTTATTTGTCCTTGTCAATGTAACATCAATTATTTCTGGCTCTGCCCTCAATTTGGCTGCAAGAATCATTCTCTTGGTACTGTTTAAAATCTTGTTAGGAATTTTAGGAAGGGAGACTGAAGCAATCTAATGATAATTATTTTTGTCATTGTCAGCTTGAGTAATCATGTAGCATTTTTATTGAAGTCTGATAATAGCGCTTTTTTCTAGAGGAATATGGGTTGTATAAACTAAAAACATAAAATGTGAATTGGTTACAAGTCTCTAAATAAATACGGGACATGAATTAACATATGTGGAAGTTCTACTTTGCAGGCAGGAGACTTAATTTTCATATCTTTGTTTTGTATCTCCTGAATATCAGAATATCAGAACCTCATCTTCTAATTTATCTTTTTTTTTTTTTTTTTTTTTTTTTTCCCCACGGATTGAATTTTCTTAATCATTTTCTTTCTTTCTCAGAATTTTTAATGCCATTGTAGTACATCATATTTTCATAACTATTTAGCAAGTGTTCTGATAACTCCAGTACTCACTCTTGTCCACCCTTCAAACTCCATAACGTTGATGACCATATTCACTGCAGATTTACTACTCCCTTTGTCAGTTACTTTTCTTGAATATGGTTATGAGCACGACCATATATGCTAACTTAATAAATTATGGGCAGTATTATTATATGATTGCAGAATAAAATTTACGCTTAAATAATCTCAGACATATAACCAAACACAAGCTATGTACTAACTTGTACTAACACTCACTTGTACTAACAACCATACTAAAGAAAAGGTAAATGATTTCATTCTTTTCCATATGGAATAAATAAATAAATAAATAAATAAATAAATAAATAAATAAATAAATAAAAAGTTAACATTGATGTATTCCTTGCTCAATGGGGACCAAAGTCTGTCAGCAAGTGCAGTCCTCCTGTAAACCCCACAAGTTTCCAATATTGCAAGATAAGGTCCCTGTGGTAAACAAGTTTACTGGTTGTTAGTAAGCAGATTTTCAATGCTGAAAAACTAATGAGTTTACTCATTAACAATTAATAATACCTTTCCATTAAAGATAGATAGATAGATAGATAGATAGATAGATAGATAGATAGATAGATAGATAGATAGGAAGAAGAAGATAATAAAACAGTAACTTGTTCTGTATCATCAGGCCCATCTGTTTTTAAAACTGTTCAAATAGTCTCAAAAGGATTTCAGTCTAACTAATGGAATCGTCAAAGAGGCTCGCCCTAAGAACTCAAGATCTTTCCAAACCGAGGACTTGAAGGTCATGCTCTTGTGGCATTGCTACATGAGAAGAAAGAGATTCTTTCTTAGTCCTTCTTTGGTGACAGGACTAAGTTTAAATTGCATCTCTTTTCTCAGTTCTCGCACAGATTTCTTCCAGTAAGCTTAAATAAGATAATCACACAAGGATTTAATGTTATTTTCCCACTTTTTCCATCAGTCTCCTAATTTGGCAGAGGAATTTTCTTCTCTGTGAAGGTTAGTAATTGATGTATAACAAATTCAGAGCAGAGAAGAGAAACTTCCTAACAAGCATGAGTGATGAGATGGACAGATACTCATAATCTCTAGGTCTGGCCACTTTGCTCTAGTTTGGCACAAATCCTGTGTGATTTAAATTCTTGGCACATATATTCCCTTTACGTGGAAGTGCTGCTAACTCAGCAGTGTGCTTCTCTCCAATCAGTATTGAGCTGAGTGTGATTGTGGTTTAGGCATTCTGATAATTGTCTGGCTGGAGAGAAACTAAAACAGGTACTGCAATTTTCATTTAAATACATAAATGCTGGAGGACAATCAGAGGTCCTTTGCCAAGACTCCCTCTTTCAGAACTTTAAAGTAGATTTTTCTCTGTGATAGACTGCAGAAAATGGACTTTTTAAAAAGCCTTCTGGAAAAATGAAACCATTTAGATAAAAGTTAATTCTTCACGAGGTCATTCATGCGCTTCAGACAGTGTGAGAAGGAAAAAAGAGACTATTAGTGTTCAGAAAACAAACACTGTGAGGTAGGCTTTTGTGTAAGGTACAAGAGACTGTGGCATTAAAGGGGACTTACCAGAGTCCAGTGTTTGCCTGTTTCAGAGCTTTGCCAAGGACTTCACTGAGAGTTTCACAGCTGTCAGTTGTCAGTTTCACAGATATAACAGATTTGGAATTGCCATTGATAAACTTACTGCAATACCACTAATATATACTAACAGTGCTAACAAAATGCTATCCTGGATATTCCTCGCCAAAGGGTGAAGGTACAGATCTTACCAAGAAGGCATCCCTGTCTTGGTGAAGAAGAAAAGGAACAGCCTCTTCTAGGTTTCTAGGTTTCCAGTTTCTTCTACCCCCTTGCCCCCAGCTCTTATTTTTCCCTCATTCTAACTTCATTTTTTTTTTTCCCTTTCTTCTTCTGCTATACATTTAAACTAGCTCCTAACACTCTATATCCTAACCTTATCTATTCCCTCCATGGGGTGATGTTTAGCATGATTTGGAGGAATAATTGAGTACTATAGTCCTATATATTTACAAAGTAAGCTCATTATCATATTCAAGGATGTGAACTTTGATAGGAACTTTAATATTCATTTTACACATAACGAAGCAAAAGGTTTCACTCGGGCACCGCAGTCCTCAAGATTCTGTTCTGCTGTCAAAACAGGGCTGTCCCATCAATATAAGGCTTCTTCCTCTCATCCTCCTCTCGTACCAACCTTATGGACCTTCATCCACAGATTTTGTATAATTTTTGATAAATGAAAACAACCTGCTCAGTTCTCCTTTGCCCAAGGCTCATGCTTCTCAGAACAAATCTGACTGTTCTCCACAGAGACAAAGACAGAAATAATTTGATGGGCATGCCAAGGGTAAGGAAGTCTGTAATATCATATCAAAATATTTTTCCGAGAACAAATATTGGTAGGTAAAAATGTAGCCCTGCTACATGATGACTACGCTCTCATCACTTGTATCAGGCCACAGAACCAGGAATAAGGCTTGCCATGTGTTTTCTGCAGATGCATTGGCTTACCAGGAGTTTTGTTTTAACTTCTTCAGGTATAACAGATATTTTCTAATGGGCGGGTTGCTGTTGGCTGATTAGTTTTAATTTTCCTTATATTAGTACAATTTTGCAATACTATTTGATGTATTTTTATAGTGTCTGTTCTGTGTAGAATGAAATATTATGCATAGAATGAAACATTTGTGACTCTAGAACAATGATTTAGTGTAGAAGACTACAGGCATGGTATGATAGTGGGGGTGCAAGACATAGTGTTGGGGAGTAAAATGATAAGAGACATACAGATGACACTGGAGACCCTAGTGATATAAAAAACACACCTACAATCAGTTGAAGAAATAGAGATCTGGGAACAGCATAAGGCATTTTAGGGGTAACAAACAGAACAAAGAACAAATATCCAACATTCTTAAGACAGGCCATATTTAGTAAATTTAGATGTAACATGGAGGTGTGGGCCAATGAAGAAAGAGAATCATTAAATATGGAAGAAAAATTATTTTAAAAGCTCCATTTCTTTTTTATTCCTTCTCCCCCCTCTCCCCCCAAAAAAGAAACCAACAAACAAACAAAA
This sequence comes from Anas acuta, assembly GCF_963932015.1. Taxonomy (NCBI): domain Eukaryota; kingdom Metazoa; phylum Chordata; class Aves; order Anseriformes; family Anatidae; genus Anas; species Anas acuta. The sequence goes on from NC_088979.1 coordinate 187,959,741, forward strand.
AAAAAATGTCATGCTCCTCCTGTCAAGGAGCTTGAGAAACTTATAGGTCACCCTTCCCCTCATGCCTGAAACCGCAACCTTCGGATATACTCAGAAGCGTCAGAAGTGTGAACATAACAGAGAGAAAGGAGTAGGTACTGTAGGTACTAGGAAAAGTGAGTGTAACAATTGTAAATGCATTATTCATGAGACTTTCCACAATACTCTTCTTTCCTTCATCTTCTTTTTCTTTAATAATAAAATCTGTAGTAATAATACTTTGACTAGACCATTAGATCAAGATTTCACTAACACTAACAATGTATCTTGGCTTTACATATAAGATGTGTTTCATTTTGGCTCGAGATGATGGTTTGAATGTAACCTCAGTAAACAGTCTGAGTCAATGTTAGCACCTGGGATGAAATCTTTAACAGTAAAAATGATAGGTTAAAATACTTCAGTCAGTAGGATCTCTGATTCTTGAAAGGTGCTAGTATAAATAGTTATGAGTAAGAGATCATTTTTAGAGTATTACAGGGTGTGTTATATATCAGCATATGCCATGTTTATCAAGGGGAACTCCAAGGCACCTGCAAGACATCACATTATTCTGTTTTCAGAAGAGCTGTACAACATACTGTTTCAACAAGACTGAACATTTAATTACTCTGTTTTGAGCAATATGTATAGTAGTAAGTGGTAGCTCATTATCCTAATGCAAGCCCTAGCTCTGTGTCACTTCTTCCTTTTCTCTCACAGACAAATAATAAAACAGGTAAGTTAATGCAATATAATGAGCAAAATATTCATTACTGACAAAAATGTTTGAACATTCAAACAGGATATGAGGAACAGAGCTAAGAAACAAGAGAAACATTGCAGAAATATAAACATAGTTGCAAGAAAGCAAACTTCTAGCAGGCCACAAATGTAAAACATTTTTATTTTACAGCCCAACATGAGATAATAGCTCTTGGATTTTTCTGAAAGAAGAAAGGGAAATAGAACAGTGCTTAGAGAGAGCACTGCTCTCTTAGAGAGCTTATTCTGTGACTGTGCCTGAAATGTTCTACACTGTTGTTTGTTTAGTCCTAGAAGGAGAATATGTCACTTCCTATTTCTCTGTTGTTCTTTTTTGTAGGATGACATATTTCAGAAGAAGAATATTCCTGAGACCTGCAGGGTTCAATTATGTTCAGCATTAGCTAGGCTAGAAATAATGCTGCTGCCCAACACAAAAATTTTATGAGAGAGTTATATTGTTAACTGTCAAAACAATCTGCTGAAGTAAATGGAGATATACCATCAACCTCTTTAGAAACCCTGAACAATGTGATTTACAATGCTGTCTACTGAAAAGCATTCCATTATGTTAATCTTTATTATTAATATTTTATTTTTTGTCTTGAATAGTATTTTCCCATGTTCAGATTTCTTGCTGTTATCTCCTTATCACAGTTTCCTACCATGGGGAACAAATGCAATTTGACATAATGTGAAGCATTTAGAACATGGTTGGTGAAAACACCAAACTACTCGGAGCTGGTTTTTTTAGTTAAGCCATCTTTTGCTGAGTGGTTAATGTTTATTTCTTGGTTTTATGTTTTGTTTCTAATGATCTTGTTTATTTAATTACTCTGTTTACAATATTGTTGTTTAGTCTATGCTTGAGGCATTCATAACTAAAACTAAGATTCCTTCATAATCATTTCAATCACCATATACATCCTCGTCATAACACAGGTCTATAGGATCACAAATGAGTTAACTGACTTAGATAACCTACTGGTAGTTTTTCTGCCAACCACAATAAGGTGTACTAACTCCTCAGCCCTCAAGGTAGGAAAGAAGTGAAGAATGCTGTGACTAATGGAATTTAATAGATTTATATCTAACCCCAGTCTTCGGCTTCTCTGTCATCTTGTCTTCTCCCAAGCCCTCATGTCAGAGATGCTGCTTCTCGTTACATCTGTCACACTGGGCTCCTTGGCCTCTTCATAGAAAGGCTGTCACTGAAAGGACACACTATCAAACATGTTGAGAAAGGTTTTATTTCTGTTTCACAGCTCAGTGATTTAGCAGTTTTGGCAATGTGACATGGCTGAATCAGCTCTGCCACTGGTGTTAGGAGTATCTGACTATTTGACAATTGGTTGAAAAGGTTATGCTACATCAAAAGGAAATTCACGTAGTTAAGTAGCACCCCTCACAGTGAAGTGGTGTGAAAACACCAAACAATGTTAGTGCAATTCAATAGACATTTTTATCAAGCTGCATACAGTAACCCTTCCAGGGAAGCTTCCTTTTCAAATACTAATTGACCTCCTCAACAGGGCAGGGCAGGGGGAAATAAGATGATAAAGCTCCTGAGTCAAGATAAAGATAGGGCCATCACTTACTAATTACTGTAACAGACAAGACAGACTTGATATAGTAAGAATTAATTTAAGTTACTTCAAATTAAAATAGAGTTGTATGGTGAGCAACAAAGACACAAAATAATTCCCCTCCCAACTCCCATTTTTTCCCAGACTCAACCTCACTCCTTGATTCCCAGTTCCTCTATTTTTCCATTGCTCCCCTATCCAGCAGATCAGGGGGATGAGGAATAAGAGTTGTGGTCAGTCTATAACAACTCATCTCTGCCATTCCTTCTTCCTCACACTTTTCCCCTGCTCCAGCATTGGAGGACAGTCTAAAGTCCTTAAGAAAAAGAAAAAAAAATGAAAAAAAAGCTCTAGTGTGGGCTGAGCTACATGGGCTGCAGTTCCTTCAGGGCATGCTCATCTGCTCCAGTGCTCTCCAAAAGATGCAAGGGAGTCTCTTCTCCAGTGCCTGGAGCACTTCCTCCCTATTGTTCTCTGACCTTGGTGCTCACAGGGCTGTTTCTAACTTTTTTTTTTATTATTATTATTATTTTACTTTTTTTTTTTTTTTTTCCTCATTTCTCACTGCCTCTGTAGTGTTTTGCACTTTCCTAAATACATTTTCTGCAAGGTGACACCAGTTTGTCTACGTAGCTCAGCTGTGGTAGGGCTGTTGGAGCTGACTGGAACTGGTTGTGTTTGGCCTGGGGGCCTTCCCACAGAGGCATGCCCCCCATTGCCAAGAGCTGGACATGGACATGCAGTACAGTAATGCACCATAAGGTAACATACTCACTAGTATGTTTCTGGTATACTGCAATATTATACTTTGAAAAATATGTTTGTACTCACATGAGATCTATATAATCATCACAAAACGGCTACCTGAGGCCAGGAACTCCAAAATCAGGAGTGATTCCTACAATAATCATACTTTTCTCAAGTGAGCTTCTATATTTAATGGTTGAATCATTGTGCAGACTGTGTTACTTAGAAGAAAAGGTGGTTCAAACTTTGCTGGAAAGGTAATAAAATATTAGAAAGTGCATTATCTGCAACCAGAATATCTTCGATTTTCACTCGTGTTGGTCTCTGGAGATGCATAAGATCACCAGCAAACTGAAAGTTGAAGGGTTTTTTAATTGCTTGTTGTCAGTTCATAGAGGTAGTATTCCAAACCAGGAATTTTAAGTTGTCCATCTTTCCTTTGTTTCCTAAATTATATGCATATACATGAGAAGGGAACAGAGTCAAACTGAGTTTAGAATCATGATAAAATCTACCTCAATTTATATACCATAAATTTATTTTTTTATTATTATTATTATGTTGTTTGTTTGTTTGTTTTCAGTTTTTCAACACTTGGCAGAGAATACTGCCTGTTATGTTACAGTTTCAGCCCAGTTCTCTCTTGGTGTGCTAATGGTGAACTAATATATCTTTTCTTTCTCTAGTCGTAATGAATCTTTTTGATGTACTGTAACACAGTTGAAAGCAAGTTCTAGCTCCCAGCTAGTGTTTTCTGGCATAAGTGAATTTAGTCAGCATAAACAGGTCTTAAAATAAACTTTTGACCTAAAAAGGGGGAAATTTCTGGTGGGTGCATTGTTTGTTTGTTTTTTCAGGGGTGGGAGTGGTACTAAAACAAAAGTTGCTTACTGTATTTCAGTCATCAAAAAAAAAAAAAAAAAAAAAAAAAAAAAACAGCTGAGAGACAAATGAAAGCAATAACTAATAACTAAAACATGAATTTTCAGAGATAGATCAAATTCCCCAGATCTCTGGAAACAAGTACTATTCTCTCTGCTGCACTTATCTCTCCTGCGGTTCAAAGCTCAGAGCTATTGAATCCCCATGGAAACATGTTGGTCTTACTGTTCAATCAGGCTTCCTAACTTCTGAGAAAAAGAAAAAAAAAATAGGAGAAGTTGAAATAGTGTCCCAACTAATATCAGAACTCTGAAATCCATATTTTGGAAACAGCATTTCAAACACAGAATCCAGAGTTTTGTATGCTAGTACATAGCTGTTTGAGTAACACTGAAGTGAACCCTCTGGAGACATCAAAAGGATAAAGGTTCCTAAGGCGAATCATTTATATATAATTTAAAATGAAACTGACATGTTAATTAAATAATTTCTAAATATTTTTGTTTCTTTTAGTCCGTTCTTAAACAACTTCATAAATAATGGGAGACTTAAATTAGGTGCAAGAATAAGAATCAAATTTATCTGTTTATTTCTTGGAGGGTTTTGGTCAAATTCTTATAATAGTACATTCCCAGTACATGCTAGTTCAGGAAACTTACAAACAATAGGCAGCAAATCATAAAAAGTAACTTAGAGAAAGAGAGGCTCATATTTTAGTACATTTTCCAAAATTGAATGCCAAGTGCTGTTTGCTTTTTAAGAGCTGTTTGAGTAATACAAAAAAAAAAAAGTAACCCAATAAATAGTTTGATAAATATTGTGTTGACAGGTTCAGTATTAATGTACATATGCTTTATCAAAAACAGCAAGTATCTAGGGCATAAAGGAAAAAAAAAATAAAGCTCAACAGGATCATAGCCTAAAATTCTGTGAAAGCCCAAGTGAAGATTTGATTATTCATAAACAATTCATAAACAATTTAATTTCAGCAAAAGCTGGTGTTTCACTTGCAATGCATATTCTGCTAGACCAAGTCAAAGCTGTAAACAATAGCCTTTCAATATTTCAACATGCAGAACTCCCAAAGATAAACACATTAGTGCTAAATACAAACCTCTCATTGGCAAGGTCATTTGCAGTCTCTTTTCTATTGCAAGCACAGTGCTAAGAATAATGAAAATACTGTCTTCCAAAATCAGTTTTTGGAAATTTGACATTTCACTGAAGATAGTATTGGAATAATCTAAGTTGTTGTCATTAAAATTCAGCATATTTCTTTAGATCAAAAAATAATTTTTGCAAAGGAATCTTTTAGGATATGTTGATTGTTTCATAGAATTTTGTCAAATCTGCAGTTTCATGGGGGTGATTTCCCAAAAACTGGTATGACAGTCTTGCATAATTAATCACACCTAGTTTCACGTAGTAAATATTTTTGTTTGTTTGTTTTGGTATTCCACCAATTTGAATGCTTTCTGTCTCATTCTTGGAGGAAAATAAGCAAGATCCCTTGGATCTGTTTATTGCACATGTAAATACCGGTGCATTTATGTTTATAATGCCCTGACTAGAATAGCCTGTATTTTTCTTTATGTGTAAGAAATGACAGAGAATTTATAGACATATGTTCCAGATTGCACAAACATAATTGCTAGAATGTACAACTGTAAGTAACATCAGTCATCGAAGAAACTGCTTGAATGTAAATGAATTTTTTTTTTTAAAAAGGAAGAAAGTACATATTATTTGTGAATGGTTTTATGCTCCACTAGATGATTAGATAAGTTCCCCTTGAAACCAGTCTTCTAGTCAGGATATTACTTGCTAATACATGTTTTAAAAACTGGTATTAAAGTTAAGTGCTGTCCTTTCAGTAATTTTGACAATAAAAGAGAAAAAGACAGCATCCGTAAAATGTTCATATGTTTTGTTGTGCACTCAAGAATATCTGTTACACAAGAAAAATAACCATTTGATTTTCATTATGGTGAAAGCAGAATGTGTACTATTACTACATTCAGTAGTACCTGAGAAATCCAGGTACTTGTAAATCCATTATAAATCCAAACTATAGATTATAAATCCAAAACAGAGATCCAAATTAAAGATCCAGCTTTTCAAGTTCTATTTTTTACTTATCTGAAATATCATGAAAGTTTACTTAACTTTCTTATTTTAAGTCTATTGGTCTCTAATGGGTGGAGGATAAGCAAAGAGAAATTATTTAGTGAGATACATTTGATAAGCAATGTTTTATGTACTTGCAAAATGTTTCTTTTGGCAGTATTCAGTGAAACTTTCAGTGGATGTAAACAAAAAATCATGCAAGATGAAGAGTAGGGCATCCTCTTTTGCAATAAATACTGTTTATTCCTTGTGGAATATGTTTCGTTGCCTATATATAAGTGGGTCATCATGCCAGAATGTTGCATTTCTCAAAAAATATAGCTTAAAGGCAAGCCATCAAGCTATTTGATTTGTTGCTTGCCTAGCCATTGAGTTAGAATCTACATTACTTCACATACAAACTTAATATTCATATTCACCTTTTTGATAACTTCTTGAGTTTTACCTAAAAAGCCTACCTAACAAGTGTAATTTTCCACCTAAATTTTCTGCTGACTAGAAATAATGACGCAATTTCATGTAATTTCACTAAGTGAGCTACTATACACACTTTTTTATTTTATTCTCTACTGGAAACCCTATTTTACTGATACCTCCTGAGAGTTTTCTGTAAGAAAAATGATTACCCTGTTCCTACAAAAGTAAGAAAATTTCATAATTACATGTACATTCACAGCTGTCATTATAGAACTACAGTTAAGTTCTGTTGTTAATGTTTATTGTTTTTTATCGACATTATTTTTTTTTCTGTGACTACATTGAAAATTTACCTTACATAACCATTTTGTCATGGTACTTCTCTTTCAGTTTAGCAATATGTACATAAGTGTATATATACATATATATATAGTTTGCTTCCAGTGTATATTTTTCTCTTGACAAAATACAGTGTAAATAATTTATAGCCACAATTTATTTCAAGATAGAAATATGCTGATAAAAAGTACTGAGATTGCCTTCTATCCAGGGAAAAGGAATATAGTTCCCAGTGTTGTAATAAACTGTATATTTTGTTAGGATAGATATTTTATTGATTTATTTTTCACTTGTGCATTGTAAGTTTTCTATAATTCAAATCCTGATAATTATTTTTGATATAATAGCTTAAGTTACCAGAGGAGGAAATTAATTTTTCTTACTCTTATCTTTGCTGTGAGCTGTCCTTAAATGTGAGTAAAAAGTCTGTACTAACTGTGTAACAATCCTCCATTCATGCTGAGTTAGTGAAGAGAAACAGGGTATCTGTTCAGACATCAGCCTGCCTGATGCCCTTCTCAAAAGGAAATATGTACATAAATATACATATTTTATGTGTATGTAATATCCAAACTCATATATAATAAACATATATATAATGTTTGTGTGTGTATGTGTGTATATATACATATTTATATATATATATTTATAGATATATATATAGATATATATATAGACACAGAAAATCAGCTGCTTGATATTGACCTCCACATGCTAAATCCCTCTGCAGGCAGACCTTAAGAGCCATTTATCTCTGACAAGCCCCTGGTGACAACTTTCCTGGAGGGGAGAAAGAAACATTTAGCAATATGGGATGTTGCTTCCTCAGTAATTAGCAATCCCCTAGGCAGACTGGTTCAGCTTTCTCCCTCAGAGATTCCTGGGCATGGTGACCTGCCTTCCAAGCCCCAGCAATTGCTAGCCCTGGAGGTATCCAAGCCAATGGCTGCCTTCCAGGCAAACATGACCAGATACATACCTGTCTGAGAATTATTCCCTTGTGGGTGATTTGTCTACAATGCTGTTCTTAACAGTTACACACCTAGAATTCCTTGAAAGACATTCCCTTCCTATTTTGTTTAATAAATTGTGCTATTAACAGTTATGATTGAATAATCACAATTGAATAAAGCACGGGTAAGAAATATATGTGCAATCTTAAACTTCAAATATTCTGAGAATACAAAAATACTAAAACTGCATTTAAAAATATCAAACCTGTATACTTACTGCCCTACATAGGATTTACACTTGTATAGAAACAATTAATTTTAGTGAAAAATGATGATTTCCTATAGATTTAAAGAGTATCAGAGACACCATCTCAACTATATTTTACTAACTTGAATTATCACTCAGAAATGAAGTCAAAGTAATAATGGAATAATATGTTTTCCAGTGGTTAGCTGAAAAGAAGTAAAGCTTATATGCAATGGAAATCATATTTTTTCAGCATGCATAAAAATATAATATATAAAGAAATATCTTTGAAAAATAAAGTTGTACATATTTAATTGCTGATCAGAGACGTTTGGGTCAAAGATACATTACAAAAGAAGAGAGGTAGTACTAGAGAGAAGAGAATCGTATTCTAGCTGGTCTCATATTCTGCCTTGCAAAAGAATGTGCTGTAAAGGTAAAGCACCATTTATGCCCTTTAGTCTCAATAAGAAAAAAATAAAATAATAATATAATTGTATATTTGGATTCAATTATGAATCACAGAATCACAGAATTTCTAGGTTGGAAGAGACCTCAAGATCATCAAGTCCAACCTCTGACCTAACACTAACAGTCCCCACTAAACCATATCCCTAAGCTCTACATCTAAACGTCTTTTAAAGACCTCCAGGGATGGTGACTCCACCACCTCCCTGGGCAGCCTGTTCCAATGGAAGCGTCATAACATCCTATGGTGTGTTGTGTTGTTGTTTTTAGCTGACTGCCCTAATGCCTCAAAAAAAAAAAAAAAAAAAAAAAAAAAGAAGTCTACTTGGACTAGAACTCTCATGGTTGTCTCATTTTAAAAATCATTTAAAAAATATACTTGATATTCATAGGAACAGAGATTTCAGATGCTGCAGTTATATGTCCAAAGTATAAGGACATAGTATTAAGTAGTCATTCATGAATGATGTCCATCTCTTTCTCACTCTTGATTTTCAAAATAGGCATTGGTTTCATTACCATCAAGGTAATGGCTGAAAATCTTCTGCAAGTGCCTGTCTTTGGAGGGAAAGTATGTAAGTTCAACTCATTCCCTTCTATTAATCCCTGTCTTGGCACTGCACCTTGTCTCTTCAGAAGTGCTTCCTACAAACGTCAAGAGGAACAGAATATGGGGCCTTCAAGAGAGTTACCCTTTTAGACTCCCAAGAAAGGTGTTTTTATCTGGATTATGAATTCCAGTAATGAAAGTATTAAATGGTTAGGTATTGCTGTACTTAACACTGGATCAGCTATGCATACTAGAAGTTTTACTGCTGAACAAGCAATCTACATAATCATACAATATTCTATAGAAGTATTGACTTTCATTTAGTTTGTACAGCACTTCACTCATTAAGAGTGCATGTTTTTTAAGGTTCATTCTTTTAACCACAAACATCTACATCTTTCTAAAATGTGAACTCTACACCGTGTTACAGATCTGCTCTGTATGTTTCTTCTTCTGTTAATTTAAAACTTACTCTGAAGTAGAATCCTTCAGAGTCTGGAACTCTTCCAGGTTTCTCAAGTTTATGAACTATTAATGAGCATATAAGCAATTGGAAATGTATATATTTTCAGGGGATGAGTTTCCAGGCCTATTATATCTTCTCTTCTATCTGCAGTCTTGTGTCTAATTCTGAGTCTTTGAACAGATATTGCCATGCTAGGCAGATAGTCAAAATAGAACATTAGAAGTGCTTATAGGAAAATTAGAAGTTCAGGAGTAACTTTGTTTCACACCATTCCACCTTTGCAGAAGCTCTGGAGTATGCATTTTAAGTGCTAGACAGCTGTACAACTGTATATCAGCCAGCTGCAAACACCATTTATATATAAAAATATGAAGGATAAAATTTAATTAAAAGTACAATATAAGTCAGAAAAATACCAATTGCCTAAATTAAAATTGTTTGTACCAGCTTAATTTGGCTGCTGTGTGCAAATGCATTATGATACAGACCTAAATTGCAGAATGGCAAACTAATTTTCACAGAACTCCCCCTACATTCACTGCTCTGAATATCTGCTCTGTTAATGAGCAAATAGTCAATATTTTGTTTTCTCCTTTTTGTTTACTTAGAGGATTCATTGCCCATTTATTGCTCACTGTCCAAACACTGCTTACTGTAGAATTTCTGATTCAGAAAAAGACTCTTCCTAGTTTCTTTGCAGACACTTCTTTCATAAACACAATTGTATCTCTGTAACATTCTCATAGAAAAGAAGGGACAGGATATAGAAAGTTTGGTGTAGCTGACATTTGACAGACCTTGAAACCTTTCTTTCAATTTCTACTGTCCTGTGAAATGTTACACACTTCCTAGCCTCCAACAACAAAAGTTGTAGGGATTCTACAGTAAAGAACCTTTACAGTAGTAAAGGCTTTACCAATGCAAAGTCAACCCTGCCACGGGTTCTGTTACATTTATGGAACAAATGGTTCAGGGATGTTACAAAACAGTGACCAGAACAGTGTAACAGTTATACAAACTACTGATATCACAACATATACTGGAACAAGACATGAATCACAGAATCACAGAACTGCAGGGGTTGGAAGGGACCTCGAAAGATCATCAGGTCCAACCCCCTTGCCAAAGCAGGTTCTTCAGAGCAGGCTGCCCAGGTAGGTGTCATTGTGTGGTGAAATCTTACTTGAGCATTATCCAACTTTTAAGGACATCTTTGCTATATAAAGAATGTATACTAATGCTGAATATATGTATACATACACTTTTCTACTATGTGAAATAACAAACCAAGGAAAAAGTGAACAGAATCACAATACATCATCATTTTAATTTTGTCCACACCAATACTGAGAACTTCTACTCTTAGGCTTCAGCTACTTGAGCTAAGTGACATAACTCAATGACAATTGTAGGTTATCAGTGTTAAACTGGGACATTGCAGAATGAAACAGGAATGTTTTCCCATTTGCTGACAGCTGAAGAGTAATGTTACATGGATATTTGGGGCTCTGGAAGGAAAATTACTTCAGCAGATCTCCTGTTCACCTGGACTTCCTGAGTTAGTGTATTTGCAAACAGTTCCAGTCTTGAGTATACTGCATCATTATCCAAATTATGCTGCAACATACAACTCCATGTATCAGCTTTTGTTAAGCCTGTTTCATTCAATTCCAGCTACCATTCCTCACCACCATGTTCTTTACTCTGACATTATAGAAATAGAGCAATAGAAAAAGAAATGCAAAATCACTTATTTTGATAAGTGATCACTTATTTCATCATCTCCCGAGAAAAATTAACTCCTGATGTTAAAACCTGAAACATTTTAGTTTTAGCAAAACTGTTCTATTCTGTTTACTTATTTAAACCCCCAGACATATACAGGAAGTATATACAGCTGCAAGACTACAAGCTTGTTATATTATGTGTAAGCACATACAGCCTTGGAGGTTACAAGTAAGAGGTATGTATTGAAGGTGGAATCTTCATTCAAAGTTTGGGTAAAACCCAGTTTATGACAGCTACTCATTACAATACTTACCTAGGTTATAGGAAGTACTAATCTAAATGCAGATGTGCACCAAAGTAGGTAGGTGTATATTTTTTGTTTGTTTGTTTGTTTTTTATTTATTTATTTCTACTTTAAAAACAAAGAAGCAAACAAAAATATCTGGCTTGTATTTCATTCAGCCTCACCTCTGTCATCTTTCTACTTCTTCCTTGCATACATATAGCTTCCTCCTTCTACCTCTGAGCTAACAACTCCCTGCCTGTTTAAGCATCAAGAATGTCTATGCACTCCTGTTCTTTCAAGTATCATTTCTTCTGTGAAGACTACAAGAAGAATAAGTTCAGATAGCCATAGTAAAAGGAGAAGGTGGGAACACCTTCTTACCTTCTGTAAGGAGGTAAGAATGATCACTGCACAGCACTAAATAAGAAAGAGCATTGACTAATGCTGCCTTTTGTGAACACAAGGAGGCTCACAGGAATGTCATCTAGAACACTTTCATCTTCTGACAGTGATGTATCACTAATGAAAGAGTCCCTGTTGTGAGAGAACTTCCTCTGAGGATGCTGTCAAAGGTCATTCCCCTTCAGCAAATGTGCCTGTGGATCTGCATCCATCACTGGAGTCCTTAAGTTTCAAATCCACAGAGGGAACTTCGTCTGTTTTAAACTGGTATCTCAGTTTCATCATTAAAGAAACTTGTTTCTCATTCCCTGCCAGCTGCTGCCATCATTTGGCTAGACCTTTGCCCGTGAGAATCTGTAGGGAAGGGAGCATGATCAGACATAGACCTGATTGATTTTAAATTGCACATACTGTTATCTAGTAACTAAGTGGTCTGTTAAGGGTGATGTTGTTCTCTGTGGGACAGAGAACTATGATGAGAAAGGCAAAGTAGCAGCAAGAAAATAAATAGGGTATTTCTCTCAAGATTATTTATTTTATTTATTATCCCTCAAGATACCAGCTTTCACTTGCTTAACATCTTCCTTTGGGTGTCACAGCAGTACATGTACACATGAATCCTATTTCTTCTGCTTTTGAGGATACAGTGCAGTTCAAAGTTACTGAATTGCATAAATTAATCTTTTCCTCTGTCTGCATACCTGAGCTTCAAAAAGAGAATTGAGTATTATATAATGTTAAATGCTTACTCTCTTTGTATTCCTTAACCTGTGATTGTATTTCATTGTTGTATAAATATGCCTGAAATAAGGAAAAAAAAGAAAGAAAGAAAGAAAGAAAGAAAGAAAGAAAGAAAGAAAGAAAGAAAGAAAGAAAGAAAGAAAGAAAGAAAGAAAGAGAAAGAAAGAAAGAAAGAAAGAAAGAAAGAAAGAAAGAAAGAAAGAAAGAAAGAAAGAAAGAAAGAAAGAAAGAAAGAAAGAAAGAAAGGAAGGAAGGAAGGAAGGAAGGAAGGAAGGAAGAAAGAAGGAAAGAAAAGAAAGAAAGGAAGGAAGAAAGAAATGAGAGGAAAAAAAAAAAAAAAAGACATAGCATGAAGGTTAACCCAGTTGATTTAACTTGTGAAAACTGTTTGGGTAAGGAGGACTGACCAAGGAAAAAGGACAAGTAAGGCAAAACCAAGCAAATACGTTTAATTTGATTTACAGGTACTAAAATATTCTTTGCTGTAAAGTAATAGTGTTGTAAGTAAACACCATTTGTTTATTTGGCATTTGGATATACAAAAGACGTGACGATACTATGCCATTTTACTCCTAAGTATCAGACTCAGCATTCAGGTTTCGTAAAACATATCTTCCCTAAACTTTCCCCACTCACACTTTGATGACAGAACAAACCTGTTAAAATTTTGCAAATAAATTCAGCAATTAGCTGTCAAATTAGAACTAATTTAAAACTTTAAGTATCAAAATTTCTGTATTGTCAGCCCACTGTCTTTCCCAAGTAGTATTAACTATCAGTTAAAATCATCTGTTGATTTTTCCAAGGAGATCAAATTATTGTCATTATTTACATTAACAATATTCCAAGAAAGTGGACTATAATAAAGCTAGCTATTGGTATTCATTATATTTAATGTCTGTAGGGATAGAAACTACATTTGAAACAAGACCTTGGCTAATTCTGAAGTGGTTACCTTTACAGAAAATTCATGCAATCAACTGACCTTGAGGATTACCTTGGATGTAGAGTACCCTTCTTGCAGTTTGCATATAAAAACATTCTGTTGCTTTTGATGATTCAAAGGAAATTGGTCCCATATGTTGGAAAGTTTTATTAGTGAGCAACTAACAGAATAGTAGCTGCATTTTAAAGTGCTTTTGTCTACACATTATTTTGGGAAGTATCCCCCTGGTACTGCATTTTTAAACAAAAACAGTGCTGGGAAAATAAAGCAGTAGATGAGACAGCCTGTATTGTTCCATAAGGGAATAATACATGTCTTTAGATATCAAATAAGAGTACAAGAGAAAATTCCATAATGCCTCTGATGTTGTTATTCTGTGACAACATGACTAAGCAGAGCTAAGGTCAAACCGATGGCTTAATTATACGTCTTTCTTAAGATATTGGAGCTCTCCTTACATTTCAGATCATGAATTTAGGTTTAGCTATTCCTTTTATTGTTACTGCAATTTATATGGAAATGTTTCAAAATTAAGATACTAACTCCTTTTCTGATCCTTGACTTTTGAAACCACATTGCTTTGCACTGTTCTTGTTTGTAGTATTAAGTTCTGAAACTCAACTACAACAATCAATACTTTAATAACTCCAGTAATGTCTGTCTGAGGTGTTCCTCTGGACTCTACGTACTGTGAGTAGTTGAGCTGGGCACATAAACCATTGTGGAGATTTTTCATTAGATTACTTGATAACAGTCCAATCTGGTACAAGGATCTCAGAAGTTTAGCAGTATTATTTGCATAAAAGCTTGAAAGGTCCAAGACACACAGCACTTCTGTGATCCCAGTGTTTTAGGATAGCAATGTGTTAGTATTTTCAGACTATATGAGTACAAATTTGTCTTAGCTGGAAGACTGAACAATATATGGATGCTTTGTACATATGACACTGACCTCCGTTGGATGGAAGAATACCTTAGCTCTGCATTGAATAAGCTGAAAATTGTACCTTTATATCTGTAAATTGTACCAAACAACACCTAAACTCAATTTTTATCTAAAACTGTAGAAGCATTCAAGGAAGAAATTTATGATTTTAATCTCTGCTGTTACTCTGAAAAGACGAACATATTTTTCATATTGGATATTAGGAAAAATTTCTTTGTTGAAAAGCTTGTGAAGTATTGCAACAGGCTGCCCAGTTGAGTCACCGTCAATGGAGGTTTTCAAAGATGTGTAGATGTGGTGCTTAGTGACATGATTTAATGGTGAATTTGTCAGTGCTAGGTTAAAGGTTGGACTAGATGATCTTGGGAGTCTTTTCCAACCTAAAAGATTCTGTGATTCCATGATTCTATACAGATACAGCTACTACTGAGTATCATTACAATTTTACTTTATGCTTCATATATGACATTATGCTTCATCATTAGCAATTCAGAAGAACAGTGAGAAATAAAAAGCAAAGCTGAGTTTCAAGATAGCAATTTTTGATTCTGAGAGCTTAGTTTAGAAAATGATATAGCACATTGTTCAAGTCCAATGTCGATAAACTTTTTAGAGTTTTTACTATGTGAAAATTGCAAGAAGAAATAGTTAACAGGACCAGCATCACTTGAAAATTATAAAAGAATGCTGAAAATGTTTTCACTTAAATTAATTATGTAACACAAAGTATAGAAATTCAGTCGGAAATTAGACACAAACAAATCATAGAATCATAGAAACACAAGGTTGGAAAGGACCTACAAGATCATCTAGTCCAACCACTCTCCTATAACCAATACTACCCACAAATCATAACTCAAAAGAAGCAAGCAATTAACTGTTCAAAGTTAGTGTGATTTTTGTAATAGAAAACAATATTTTTTTTCTGTATATATTTTCTTTAAAAGGCCAAAAATTTTTAGTAATTATCTAAGCAAGCATGATTAGATAAACCCTGTAGATTAGATAAGCCCCTGTAGAGGATACAAATACATGGAAATCATTGCAAATATGAAAAATGATTGTGTCCATTATTCAAAGTACAGGTGTATGCAGTGTTGTACTTCATCTTCAAAATATTTTTAAAATAAATCCTTTATTCACAGATGAATATAATAATAGTAATAACTTGTTAAATAAATAAATAAATAAATAAATAAAGTGAACATTTTTCACTTCTTAAAATGTGATGAATTTTTATACTTCCAGAAACTTAACCTATATATTTACAGGAACTACTTTCAGTCCTTGTAAGCTTGTAATTAGACCAAGCAGCTTTGTTTGGCTAGTGCCTTTATGTAAGTCATACTCTCCTTTTGCTCAACCTGCTGCTCTGCTGTTGTAAGCCAGCAGGGCATTCAAACATGTGAACTATGCACACAGAAGACATCAATAGCAAGCACTGGACAGCAGCTATTTTGAAGGAGAAAAGACTGGCTTCTAAAAGTTTCTGTGACCTATTAATGTTTTATTTAGTTTTTATTTCTTGGCAATTGTTTCCAGGTGAAGAAATAAAAATATTCTGAAAAATAAACAAGGAGCCATTGCAGGTGCTGTGGTGGAAAACAAAGCTCTATGTTCTGACTTTTTGTTTTGTTTTATTTTGTACTTATGGTGTATCTTTATTAGAATAAAAGGAACATAGAGGGCAGTAGCTTTTGAGGAAGTGTAGACATTACCTGTTTTTTTTTCAGAGCTTGTTTAAAGGGCATAGCCAGAGGTTTCAAAGAAATCAGTCAGCTGAGAAAGGGCATGGGGTGAATATTATAGGTCTCTGCCATTATTTCTGTTTATCCTGATTTTACTTACATGGAAATGAGAAAAAAAGAGAAGTTTGAGTGATCCCAAACAATTTCAGGCATGAGAAGGAGCAATTCAACCATACAGAGATTTTGATTAATTTAACCACCTCGATGTGAAGAACATGTTATAAAAACATAGACTTGTATTTCTCATCTTCTGCAATGTTAGGGCATATACTAATACTATTTTGATTTATGAAAAATCTCGTTCATTTTCCTATGTGTTATCATTAATTTTAAGACTTAGAATTTTACAGTCCAAAAATATTTCCATCCAGACATAACATTACAATGTATTACACTGTCTGGTGAATCAGGCCAAACTTTATGAAAGTAACAAATCTCAAGGATCCCACTTCTGCAGCTGTTTTATAGCTCAGATGGATTCTTTTTTATTATTGTGTACCTGTAAAATAACATGTTGTATATCTAGGGATGTTAACACTCTTCAAACTTGTCCTCAGAGCACCATGAGATATTGCCTCACCTTTCCCCCCTCACCTACACTAGGGGTTCTTAAAAGCAACCTTAGTTAAGTGCTGAACCCAGACTGGAAGGCATAGCTGACAATTTTTTCCCAAAGGGCAATATGTGTCTTTGACAAAGCAATCAGTAAACCTGGGGCATTGTTGGCATTGTTCTTCTATTTTTTCAAACATCTGTGGACTCCTTTCGCTTACAATTTCATGTAATTTAAATTTTTATATATTTTATAAAACACCTAGGGCCCAATACCATTCCTTTAAAAACACCTCAGTGATTTATTTAGGAGGTAGATCCCTTCCTTGATAGTGTAAAGAATCATAAATATAATTTTGATCTGAAGAAATATCCACTTTGTCATCTCATATAAGCCAAAGGTAGAATTCATAAGAAATATATGTAGATAAATGAATTATAATTCGGTGCAAAACATATTTCTCAATACTACTTTCCTCAAATTTGTCTCTGAGCATGTCTGTATTATACTGAGTTATACCAATCTAATAAAAATATTTTGGAACGGCTCTTGTGCTAGTGAACCAGGAGCAGCGTGTTTGTATTAGGTTCATTTGCTAAATGTAAAATCTATCTAGAAAAGTTTAGAAATTCTTTGGATAATAATTGAGCTAGGGTTTGTGTTAACCTTATCTTTTAACATGGGGGAGATATAAAACTGGTCCCAAATTTAGTTTCATATTTTCAATAAAGCTCAAACTTTGTTACTGACTTTACATTACTCTTTGTAAGGTAATTCACACCTGTGTGAAGTGATTGTCACCACTCCTTTTAATCCCACTTTGGACAAGTGCATAATAGATTAAGGCACTACAGGAATTGGTTGATGATATTCTGGAATCCTGAAGATAAAAAAGAAAGGTGTGACCTTTTTCTCTTTATCACAGTAACAGGTATGTTTGACCATGTTTTTTTTTGTTTTTCATGAAAGAAAAAAGTTTTGGGTGCCTTCAGTTTACAGTGAACTAACTTGAAATGATGGAAAAATAATACAGACCTTGCACTGTCCGAGGAATTAGGGGAAAAATATGAAATTATGTTATGTCTTCAATGTGTAAAGTACAAGTCCTTGGCCTAAAACCTAAAATAAATCACAAATTATATTCTATTGAAAACTACAAGTGAATCTTCTGCTTCAAGCACAAATGAAATTCTTTCTTTTTTTCAAAATAAATTCTTGTGCTGGTCCATATGAATTAACACCACATTGCCCAGAAGAAAATTTTACCCCTCAAGCAACTGAGGAGCAGGAAAAGAATAACCACTGCAAATCACCTTAAGGCCTAAGATCACATAAAAGAATAATAGCACTTGACTTTGTGTTTTCTATTGAGGAAAGACAATAATTTTGAAAAACACCCAGGCTCTACTGAGAAGTGTTACCAAATCACTGTAACATGTTTTCCAGTCCTGGATGTACCAAACACACCAAAAATCCTTACACAAGTAAAGCAGCTCCTCTTCCCCAGTTTAGTGGACAAGTTAACAACAGGAAATCTTCAGACTCATATTCCCTGCAAAATGGTTTCCTTCATTGCTCCACTAGGTATGCCATCTCCCAGAGATTTGTTTCGTTTTTCATGAAAAGTAAAATCCACTCTCTGGTAGTCTGCTAAACATTCATCAGTGTACCATACATGAAGTAATGAAACAATTCTCTGAAGGAGTATTTCTCTCAACAGGAGTAAACGGCATGACAATGAAACCGAAAGCAAACATATTTATACTATAACCTTGTCAGATTTCAGACCATATTAATAGAAGTGACACTGTTCTGAGAGTTACAGGTCACATTTCATATTAGGAATGTCTTTTATTTATTTATTTATTTATTTATTTATTTATTTTTTCCCCATGATATGAAGATATTTTTTCCATGATATATTTTTTATGATATGAAGTATCATACTCTGCTCCTGGTAACCACCTTATCTCTTAGTATGCATCAGAAGATGAATACAACAAAATTGAGGATATTTGGCAAACAGAAAGGTTTCTCCCAACTTAAGAGTAACAACCTGTGAGCGTGATTCATACTTCCTGAAAGTATGCTGTCAAATTGTGAGAGACCTTTTCATTTCACAACTGATTATGCAGGTGGAGGAGTGCTCGCAAATTCTCCTTAAGAATCCAGCCACAGCTTTTACAAGAGTCTGGTCACCAAAATGCTTCACAACTGAGGAAAAATCAGTCTTCAGAATAATTCCACTTAGTATCAAGGACTCAAGGCATAGGGATTGAAAGACATGGCCTCAAGTTACACCAGGGGAGTTTCAGGTTGGAAACTAGGATACATTTCTTCTCAGAAGGAGCAGTCAGGCATTGAAACAGGTTGCCCAGGGAGGTGGTGGAGTCACCGTCCTGGGGGTGTTCAAAGAAAGTTTGGACATGGTGCTTAGGGACACGGTTTAGTGGGTGACATTGTCAGTAGGGTTGGACCAGATGACCTTAAGGGTCTTTTCCAACCTTGATGATTCTATGATTCTATATACCACTGGGAGAGTAAGGCAGGTGCTCTTCAGTGGGCTGGTCAGAGAAGAGACATAATATGAGTCCTCTGTTTTAGGGTCCTCTGCTTTGGGGTTTCTGTTGACTACAGAATCAGGTCTACGCTATTATCTTCCTCTTTTGGTAGGTCCAGGTAGTTCAGTGTTAATGAATGCTTCTGTGTCATTGGATGTCTGTGTCCAGTGTTGCAGGGTGTTTTGTGTGAGAAGAGGCCAGGGCCTGTCTTGTGCTTGACACAGACAGTTCCAGCCAGCTGCAAGGCCCCACCACAGCAAACAGCTGAGCTTATCAGTCAAGCTGGATGGTCCTCTGTTAATAAGTAGTTAAGAAAGGACAAAAATGTTGGAGACAAAAAAAAAAAAAAAAGGTAGGAGACACAACCTTATGGACACCAAGGTCAGAAAAGAAAAGGAGAGGGGAGGTGTTCCAGGCATCAAAGCATAGATTTCCCTACAGCCCAGTGGAAAGAATCACACTGAAGCACATATCCACACTGCAGCCCATGAAGGACCCCATGCCAGAGGAGGTGGACATTTCCTGAGGGAACTGAAGACCACAGAGCCCATAGTGGAGCAGGTTTATTCTGAAGGACTGCATCCCATGAGAAGGACTTATACAGTGGGGGGATACTGTGAGGAAAAAGGAACAGCAGAGCAGAGTTCTTACAGACTGATAACCACCATTTCCCTATTTCCCTGCACCCTTTCCCCATTCTCCTGAGCCACTTGGACTGTGGGAGGTAAAGAATTTGAGAATAGAGTGTAACTTAGCCTGGGAAAAAGCCTGGGAAGGCGTTTTAGTTTTTGTATTTATTTCTTGTCAAAATCCATTCTAATTAGCTTTTCCATCTTTTTTTTCTCCCCCTGTACTGTTGAGAAGAGGGAGTAGGAGAGAAGCTGGGTGGGCAGCTGGCAGCTGTCCAAGGTCAACCCATAGCTAAGAACTGCAGCTTCTGCAAATTTTAGTATTATTTTTCTTGTTTCAGCATAATGGTATTTAAAAGCCTGGACTAATCCCAGTTAAAAAGACTATAATAACAAAATTCTTAATAAAAATATAAGTAAAGAGAGGAATTCATCAGACCTTGCCATTCCTCTAGCTCAGACCAACCCCTTCAACCAAATTTCTGGGAAGTGAAAATCTATTTTTAAAAAGAGATATAGTATGTATGAGTATGTAGGATTCATGAGTATGAGGATTCACTTAACAATTTTAGGTCTTTTTTTCTTTTTTTTTAATTTCAATAACTTGCATCAAAAGATATTGTTGTCTGTCCTGTCCAGAGGCTATACTTTTTTTTTTTTTTTTTTGGTAATTATTTAATATGTTTAATCTAAATTGGGATTAATATTATGCATCCATAATTCTCAAGGTCTTTCATTAACTTTCTTCTTGACAAATTTTTTAAGCTAGATTACTTTCTCTCGAAAACAGAGGTTGGACTCGATGATCTTGAGGTCTCTTCCAACCTAGAAATTCTGTGTGATTCTGTGAACTTTGATTTTTGATACTGCTGAAACCTGTCACAGCAGCTTATTGCTGTATTACTTATACACAGTGAACTCCATGGTCTAGACTCCTGTTTAAGACACAAATTGGAAGCAGGAAGAAACAATTTGTCAAAGCTGTATGCTAAACTATTGATTGCTGAATCTGTACTGTATAGTGATTTTACTATTGCACTGAAATGTATAACGGAACTTAAATACTATTCAGGTCTTACATGAAGATATATTTCAATCATAAGAAGAGGACAATTTCTTAACTCTTTTATAGACTTTTTTTTTTTAATAGTCTCTCATTCACTTTTGCTGTTTTTGACAATTGCATCTATAACACAAAGAAAAAGCAGAAAAGGCTTTGCAAGAGTATGACTGAAGAAAAGTGACTAAAACTTTACCAAGAGAAGTTGTTGAAGATGCTGAACATTAATCTGTAGAATACTAAAGGAAGGCTTTGATACAGTGAGGAATAACCTGCCATGTTGATTTTGCCACACAGTTGTGCTGAGAACTAAGTAGAGAAATACTGAAGATTGTACAAAGTTGAGTCCCATGGTTTCCTGTGCCAAAAGAAAAACAAACAAACAAACAAACAAAAAACTCCCCTGTGGTGTAGCCTCTGTGGAGAATGCTGCGTGGAGTTATAATTCAGTGGAGTTATAATGCAGTGGAATTATAATGGTTTTGTTTAAACAGTGTGATGATGTCTGAACACTTTCCTGATGATGATGCCTAAACACTTTCCTGATTCTTTTGTGGTATGACATGGCTAGAAAGGAGGAAATTACATTAATGATAAGAAGGAAGATGTTAAAACATCTTTTTGGTACTGTTTCAAGTTGATACATACATTCCAACGTATAAATAAAAATACAGTTTAATAATTGTATTTTTTATTATTATAATGCAATCAGCAGTGACTTTTAACATATCTTGTACATGAACTGAACTGAACTGACTGTAGATCAAGAGAACGTCCAGATCAGGAGCTAGGTCTTAGATGCCTTAGTGACTTAGATGTTTTACTGCTTAGTTTCACGTGTTTTAGTTGTTTTAGAAAACCATGAGTTTTAACTAAAACTAACTAAAGCTTTACTTACAGAAATTTTAATTAAATTTGTAAAAATGTAGCACTCTATGCTACAATGTGGCCTTGGCTAGGCTGTTAATGATGCAGAAAAAGAAACCTCAGCCAGATTGAAATATACAGTCTAGGACCTTTTCAGTAGTTCAACTCTTTGCTTATACAAACTATAACAAATCTGTTCCTTCCACAAATATTCAGATTTCTGTGTCAAACTTTCACAATTTTTGAAAAAAAAAAAAAAAAGAAAAAAAGAAAAAAAAGAAAAAGAAAAAAGGATGGCCACTCTATTTTGTACAGAATTCCCTTTTTTGCTTTATCCTTATGCAATGAACACTAGATTAGATGTCTCAATAGATTTTTTGGATTACTTTCCAAGAACTGTTTTGATGATGTTACATGATGGCATGTTTAAAGTCTTCCCTATGAGTTTCATAAAATTCCCATGAAATTCTGAGTGTCCCTGAGTTACTTTACAACAAAAATGAGAGAAAATAGTACCAAAAATCTGTTTACTTGGGTGAGGTAAATCAGTACATTCAGTGAAACAGTGAGAAAAAATCTCTATAGATATACAGCATCTAAAGACATTTGAATCCATATTTTTACCTCTGCTTACAAGCATTACAGATCTTTTAGTAGTAATGAAGACCTATAGGGGAAATGTTTTTTTCAAGGACATATGCTAAACATACATCATTTCAAATGATCTTCCAAACAATTTACCAACCAAGAATTATTCAAATAAATTATCTGAATAATAATTTCAAACACTGAATAAATTAGAAAAAAATCATAGTCACTTCATAGAAAAATCATGCATGGAAGAGAATAAAATTTGCCAGATAAATAGCTAACTGTGAATTAATTGTTCAGCTCAAGGCCTAAGTAATATTTAAGCCCTGTAACCAGACTCCTGAACAACGCAGTTAAAAACAGCAACATTTGCATCAAATGCAACTCAACATCTTTCTCTCTTGAAGCTAGAAATAAGTTCTATTTCTTGAGTGCTTACAAAAAACACATTTTGGGAAACCTATAGGTTATTGAGCTCATCCAAACTCTATTCTATTGCCGTGTTCTTTTTGCCTCAAGACACTATTTAATTAATCTTGAATTATCTTATTTGGGATATGGCAGTCATTTCCTCCAGGTTCATTTTCCCTAATTTTATTTCTGTCCCCTTATCCTGAACCACAGGTAGTGAGTGGAAAATAGCACCTTGAGTTAAAATCATTGTTAGTGTTAAAGATTTTACATGCAATTAAATCTTTTCTTAATATCTCATTCGACATTCAGTATTGTTCTAATTTGCTAATTTGATCTTTTACCTTCTTTTTCTTATTTAAACTTATTCTTTTTTTTTTCCTTTTTTTTTTTTTTTCTTCTCATTTTTCATATATTTATTTTCTCTCTGAGCCAGGTTTCATGCAGTTTTCCAAAGAAATATAATTTAGAGGTAGGAAGATATAAGAGTTAGGAGGCAAAAGACCAGACTCCTCTGTAACATTAAATGGCTGGAAGTGTATGTGCTCATAATAATCCAACCCCCAAAATGAACAACTAATAAAGTGTTTAGTTAGGTCATATACAAAACTTTTCTCATTTATGGTAAGGTCTAAAATGTTTTGGTATGTGCCTTCACGCTTTTTCCCCAACTATATAAACTAGGAATTAATTCCTAGCTCGTGAAGTTCAAACACAAGCCCAGTTGCCAAACTTGTGTTATCTCTGTGCTGGACCACCTCAGGTTCATCTGCCTCATCTTCCTGCTACACGAAGAGATGGGTGGAGACTGTAATAATGTAAGTTACTCTAAACTCTATCAAGCTATCAGTCAGATACAGTTGGATTTATGAGCTTGGTTTCAGTGACTGAATTGACATTAGATTAAAGAGAAACTAATGGCAGTTCAGCAGTTCAGAGTGAAAAACACCAGAAATCTAGGAACACCCATAGGTCTGAAGGGAAAAGGAAGAGAGAAGGAGGTGACATGGATTCTGATGCACAAAGATGGAACAAGGAACTGAAGCTGGGGAGGGACAAAATACTGACAGATATCAGAACTGACAGACTCAGCAGGTGTGAGCTGGAAGTCAAAAATACCATCAAGGAAGATCCGAAAAATTTAGATTTATTCTGGTTGTGTTTGCAACTTAGAAAAACTTGCTAAGTGAACCATGCATGTTCATATAGTTTTGGTCAACCCCATCCCTTGATAAAGAATTTCATCTCTTCCTTTTACTCAGACAATTTGAAACTCATTTCATAGTGTAGTTAAACGTATTTTTAACATATATTAAAATCCTATGTGCTTCTTTCTTGCCAGAGAACAACACACCAACTCAATGTGAGCTATTAAGCTAAAGCAAAAGTTATCTTTCAATAATATAGCATGAAAGAAGCAGAAGCATAGACTTGTTCATGTTGAAAGGGACCTTAGGATATCTCTTGTACAACTGCCTGCTTTAAGCTCTGAGGTCAGACCAGGCAGTTCAGGGTTGTATCTGACTGGGTCTAGAAAACCTCCAGGGATACAGAGAGATTAGACAACCTCCCTGGGCTGCCTGCTTGTCTTCAGAATTTTTGGCAGAGCCAAGATACGTCTCTTCTCCAGGCTAAACAAGCCCAGCTCCCTATTCCTCTCTTCAAAAGGAAGAAGAACTCCTGACCATCATGGAGGTCATCTGCTGAACTTGTTCTAGTTTCTCAACATCTGTCTTGTATTGGGAACCCCCAGACAGGACACAGTAATTCAGATGTAGTCTGCAAAATGCTGAATAATAATAAGAGCTGTCTAATCACTTCCTTTGACATTTTGGTTATGCTTTCATTACCATGTTACTGAAAGAAAAAAAAATAATAATACAGGTATTGAGAGGCTTTGATGATGCAAGACACACATACTTCACATGCTGCTTTCCCAAGTGTTTTTAATAAAACAGAGATACATTTGTGATGTAAGTGCAAAGTTCTTTACTGTCGTATGTTGTAATGGAGAAAATGATTGTATGGTACACTGGCATTGCAGTGTGAGAAATTCAGTACTAAACCTTTTCCCAACATCAGTTGACAAGTATTTTTTCCAAAAGTCTGAAATAGCAAGATGTATTCCTTATAATGGTTTATATACATATAAAAAATGTTAATTTACCTTTCACAGTTACACAATTAAATGCTTTTTTTTTTTTTTTTTTTTTTTTTTTCTATACAAGCATTTACAGATAATGTTGCCATGGCATTCTCTATTTTTAGAACTGGGAATATTATATACAACCACTTCTTCATTGTTTTACAGACAGTAGTCTCAAAATTCATCTGCTCTTTAATACTTTCTTTAATAAACTGGTTTTGGGGGAGGCTTTTCAAACACCTTCCAAAATCTGTTGAACAAAGTTGTAACATAAAGCCAATCATATTTCTGTTAAGTTTAGCATACATACCCTAGGGAAAATTCTCAAATATTAAATAAAGGGATATTAATCCATTTCATTGTATGCAATATGTTTCCACATCTGCAGCTTGAAGGAAGTAACAGACCTTATTTTTTCAATCTCACATAAGATATTTATAAAACTCAGTGAGGAAATATTACTTACACATTACATTACACTACATTAGTTTCTAAAAGTAGATTACTAAAAAATGTAGTCTGAAATTTTGGAATAAAAAATACAAAGTTAATTATTTTTATTTAAGTTTATTTAATATTATTCAAATATTAAAATGCTTTTGAAGAGTTATGGATTTTTTAATTCTTTGAATCTTCTAATAAGAGTAAACAGAATTCTAGAAGATGAGCTGTCCTGGTTTCAGTTAGAACAGAATTTTCTTCCTAGTAGCTGGTGGAATGCTGTGTTTTGGCTTGGGATGAGAAGAGTGCTGATAACACCCCGATGTTTTAATTGTTGCAGAGCAGTGCTTATACCAAGCCAAGGACATCTCAGCCTTTTGCTTTGTCCTGCCAACAGGCAGGCTGGGGGTGCAGTAAGAGCTGGGAGGGGACAGACCCAGGACAGGTGACCCAAACTAGCCAAAGGGGTATTCCATACCATCTGACGTCATGCTAAACAATATATAGGGGTGGCTAGCCGGGGGGAGGGGGCTGGACTGCTCGGGGTTAGGCTGGGCATCGGTCAGCGAGTGGTGAGCAATTGCATTGTGCATCACTTTTTTGTACATATTAGTAGTAGTAGTACTACTATTATTATTATTATTATTATTATTGTTATTGTTATTATTATTTTCCTGTCTTATTAAACTGTCTTTATCTCAACTCACGGGCTTCACTTTCCATTTCTCTCCCCCGTCCCAGAGAGGGAGGGGGAGAGGGAGTGAACGTCTGTGTGGTGTTTAGCTGCTGGCCGGGTTAAACCACATCATGAGCGCTGCACAGAGTTTGAAAAAAGGAGTTGCTTTTAGGTAAAAACTAAACCATTTCCAGTGTGCAGTCATCGGTGAACGCTTGAACTTTCTAAAATCACACTAGTTCCATAACAGCTGAATAATAAACAACAAATATAAGACTGGAAGAAATGAGGAATATTTTACTAAAGAACGCTGCATGTAGTGCTTTTTGAGTCAAAAAAGTTTTGAGAAAATGGTTTAATACAACAGTGGCAGTGTAATGAAGAGAGGCTATGGAAAACTGTCATTGAACTTTTATATCAATGCCTTGTGTATGAAGAAGAGACATAATCTGACAAAATTGAATGTCAAAAGATACTAGATTTTAAATTACTGGAATTTATGGTCTTTCTTCAAATAATACTTTTTGTTGTTTTTAAAAATAATTATATATATTTTCCAGATTCAGTTAAAGAACTGAAATCAAAAGCAAAAATGGGATAAGTCAGTTTTTGCTTTATTTTCATGTCATAGGATTTTTTTCTTGTTAAGACATGAATTATTTAAACAATGCACAGAGCACCTTTAAATTCTTTTAAAGCAAAAAAGTTCTCCCCATTGCTCATGGAGGAGGGGGAGTGAGAGAATGGTTGTGGTGGAGATCGGCCGCCCACCTGAGTAAAACTACCACAACTTCAATAAAAGAGACTTGGAGCTTGATTTTCCATCTTTTTAGTAAACCTTGGAAATGAGTTTAAAGCATGAAAGGCATATTTCTAGGTTGCTATTAATTAATTAATTAATTAATTAATTAAAAGATAATTGTTATAAAAATCAGTGACTCACTAGTGTTGGGAAATTGTGAGTATTAACAGCAAAATTTAAAGTGTTCTCTGTTATTTCTCTACATTCCAGTAAAAAGTTAGACTTTTAATAAAAAAAAAAAAAAATAAAATATTTTGAATAGGAGAAAAGATTTATAGCAAAGGAAGAGAAGTAAAATATATACTTTGCAGTGTACCTGGGGTACATTTACATCAGTCAATGATTCAGATTGCTTTTGTTTGTAGGTTTTGTTTTTAATCTGCTTGCTTATTAATCTGACAAAAGTTTAGTGTTGACATACTCTTAGAAGTCCATGACAAATCAACTCAACAGCTTTCTGGAGAAAAACTCTTTTCTGTTGCTGTGTTGTCTTTCAGATTGCTCAGATCCTTACAAGTTTGACTCAAAATCTAACTCAAAATCTAACTATCCCTTGCCAGATTTTCAGTAAGATATTTTCACTCTACCAATCAAAGCAGTAGTGTTTTGTAACTACTGCACACATGTGAGGAACAAATGGGACAATAAATTAGGTTACCTGTTGCATAGGTAAAATAACTATTAATGCATAAAAGTGATATTCTTTCTATACTATTTGCATGAACATTTTTACTTACAAGTAAAATAAATGTTACAAGAGTAAAGTACTGCATTGACTGTCATGCCCGACCCTCTTGTGGATCAGGGGCTTACACATCTTTTAGGCAATTAGAGCTGAGTTACAACATGCAAGCATATCCAAGAATCTGACCCAACAGATTTTCTAATTTCTGTTAGAAAGTTTTATTTCTAACAGCTAAAGCAATAACTTAAAGTTTCTGTCTCCAGATTAGTCTATATACCATTATTATTTTATATATATGTTTACCTCTTTACCAGTCCAGTGGCCTTGGATCAAACATTATTTCTTTTCTTTTAAATGGTAAATTGTTTTCTCGTATCATTGGAAAATAAGATGCTAAGGTAGCTTAAACAGAATTTAGGTAGTTTTCACCCTTCTTATGCTAGCTCATTGAACCTTCAGACACGGGTAACTAGATGAATGATGGAGGAATAGTATGATTTTCCAAAGCATTCCACATGGGCCTAATTTGTTGCTGTGAGAATTCTGGAGTTGGTAGACTAAGGAAACATCTGTTATCTGACAAATAAAATGTCATGATATATTAAAAAAAAAAAAAAAAGTAGCATAAACCATAGCATAAACCACAAGAAATATAAAGAGGAGGGGAGGGGGCTATTTTTGTTGTTGTTGTTGTTAGGAAATTATGGACCGTGTAAGGTTACTGAAGAAAGAATTTGAGAGAAGGCAGTGAGATTTTTCTTATTCTCCACTATGAATAAATCACCATACTCCAAAATCAAACATTTATTCTGTGATTGGCACTGCACTTCCATTGCCTATGTATCATTACTATTGTTCATTCACACATTTTTTTAATATATTTTTTTTCTTAATTTAAGGCTGAACTGCAGGTTTGGTGAAGAATTTCTCAATGAGACATAGCATTTGATAGAACTGTTTACTACAGTGATGAAGCAGTGGGCTGACATTGCACAGTGGGCTGATAGGAGGCTCCAATTAATCCATGCCCCAATTGCTTGAAAGCCAAAAGTCATTAAAAATGCTAAATTTGTACAAACAAACCAATTATTGAAAGCAGTTAAATACTGACTTTGCTTCTACTCTGTGCTTATAAGGGTTGCTAAATTGAAACAGACATATGGTTTTCTGTGTCTGATCACAAAAGTCTTACATTTTCTGCACATACTTTATTTATTTTGTTTCTGTAATAAAGAACATTTTGGAGAATTCTGGTTTCACTATCTCTTTCCACCAAGGGAAACCTTTCTCCCAGCAGAAAGGCAGTAAATATGTATGTATGTATCTATCTATCTATCTAAAGAAACCAGTTATAGTTCCTGTACGAGTTACTGTTTGTTGTTGTTGTTGTTGTTTTTTAACTTCCATTTTAATGCTTATCTTCTCTATCTAGATGATTTTTCTTATCTCTAGCTGCCTGTTCAGCAGCTGTTGGTATACTGTCACTTTCTGTTCACTTTTTGATGAGACGCTTAATTCTGAATATTCACGAGTTCCATCTAAATGTTTACATAATATTTTGCTACTAATTAAACTTCCCCCTCTTGGACTCTGCACTCTGACAGTGTCTCTTTATTTTCACATCCCTCTTGGTTCTCTCTTCTGCCATTCTTTGTCTTGGCTATATGCCTGGAATATATTTTCTGCTCAGATAGAAGCTATCTCCAAACTCAACAAAACACTGTGGTGCAGTATTTGAGTCCTCCGTTTTTTCACCAAAGTCATCAATGTAGCACATGCTCACACATACCCATAGCTTCACAGCCCACCCATTAACTTTGCAGCTTTGTCCTCTTCTGATTATCAATATCTCTATAAAAGCCTCTTCAGCAGTGGTCTTGGGTTTATGAATAAACATGCTGAAGGATGTGGAAACTGCTTTTAATCCCATATAGTGTTTATGTAAATTGAAAGCTCTTAGTGGTGAGAAATAAAATTTTGGATTTTCTTTTTCTTTGAAAGAAAATCCAGAATCATCTTAAGCAGTTGGTAAGATACTGCTTAAGGATCTTATATAATATAGTTTTAAAATAAGAACTAACAAATTTGTTTATGATGTTTGTGAGGATGGAGAAGAACTGTTTTCTGTTCCATTCTTACAGGAGCTTCAAAAATATATCTTCTATGAACTGTAACTTTTAGTACGGCTCAGAAATGATTCAGTATTTCCCATTAGTCAAATTAAAAGACCATTCAGCTAATTCTTCAGTGCACTTGCTGTATTTCTCATTTGGATGTCAGGGGAATAACTGGATTTGCCACCCCAAGAAGGAAAAGTCCAGTTTCTTCAAGTCTGTGGGAAAGCATCACAACAGTGTTTCAGTGTTACTATGACGCTACTCAGTTCTTCCTGGTACAGTTCCCTGGGTTTTTCCCTTCAGAAGCCATGTTTTGCAGTTGACTTTTAGTGAAAATTGTCTCCTATGACAGCAGATCAAGCCTAAATCTCTTCTAGGGCTGAAAAGTACAGTACCCATTACAATTAGAGTGCCATAGCACACAATTTCCTCGTTAACTTTGGATGATAAAATTATTTTTACACGTACCATACACTTCTGAATACATTTTCAGGATTTTAATATTTAAAGAGCACTTTCACTATGACACATTAATATACTCTGAATTAGAAACTCATACAAGTTTCATTAACTCTTCTCTTGTCAAAATTTTATCAACAGTTATCTATTCTTTGGTGTATGAGAAAGAGAAAACTTGTATATAAACTTTTTTTCTCTAATGTTGTACTTTTACACAAGCATATGAATTGCCCCTTCAATGTCCATTTACAGTAAAGACAAGAGAAAATTAATGTAATCATCATATAATTAATCTTGAGACAGCAACGTAAGTACTGAAACTGCTATTAGTGAACTGCAATGAAATATTACAGCCTTAATTCCTCTTCCCCTCCTTCTCCTCCTCCCCCCCCCAGTGCCAGAGTGTACTTAACATTTGTCTTACGCAAGCATTTCTAAATTCTGTGCTGTAGCTTTGCTCTTACTCAAATTACGCTGAAACTAAACGTAGTACAGCAAATCTGTGCTTTACATACAAATAATTCTGAAAAAAAAGAAAAAGGAAAACTTCAATTTGTACTGTAAGGATACTTCTGCTAGTTTTGTAATAAGCATTAAGAGCAATTGTTACTCTCTCTACTTTTGTGGAAAGAGAAGATAATATTCCAGGTAACAATTAACAGTAGGTCTATTTGAATAAAAAACATTTTGTCTTACTCTAAAACCATAGCTGGCAGGGAAAACAAGTGAGAGATACTGGCTTAAGGAGGTATTGTCTCCTCTGAACTTAAAACCTCTAAGTCTCTGGATCTGTCCTTCCTTGTTTTTACTGTGTGTAAAAATGCTGTACATTTAATTTTTTTTTTTTTTGCTGTATCAGTTGCTGATACAGCAGAAAAAAAGTGAGCCATAATTTTTCTAAAAGGACTGTGTGTTCTGTGGAGAGTCAAGGGAGGAGAATATATGTGCCTAATGTGTATTTTAAATAGAGACATATTCTTCTTTAGCATGGCTACCTAATATATGGTATCATATTGCATGTCTTCCAAAAAAGCAGGCAAACTGAAATGGCAAATTTTCTGATTCTTTCTTACTGAGGATATTAAGGAAAACAGCAGAGCTGACAGCAAGGACCAATGCCTCCAAGACAGGAGTTTAAGAACCTGAGAGAACTGAGCAAAATGAATAATAGAATCACAGATGTGGACTCCAGGAGTGCAGATTTCAGCTTACGCAGGGATACATTTGGCAGTACCTTACTGGGAATTCCTCTGAAGGGAAAAGAAGTTTGGGAGAGATGAATGATAAAAAAAAAAAAAAAAAAAAAAAAAAAAAAAGAAGACTCCTCAAAGCATAAGAATCATCAGTTTTGATATCCAGTAAGTAAATCAGCGATACCAAACAGCCATTACCAATTTACTGATGAACAAGGAAATCATGATTAAGCTAAAGTTCAAAAAGAAAGTATGCAGAAGAAGGAAGCAAGGACATGCTTCCTAGGACATCCCCCTGCAGGGAAGAGGTTAGGAAAGGCAAAGTTCAGTTGAAGTTCAAACTAGGAAGAGATGGGAAAGACATAAAAGGGCTTCTAAAAGTACCTTATCAGCAAAAGACAGGCTAGGGAAAATGACAGTGTGAAGGATGTATCACCCACAGGAGTGATAAAAGAGTTAGGAGCACTTAGCGAAACTGGACATATTACATGGCCATGGGATCAGAAATGTTGCATCTGAGTGTACCGAGGAAAGTGACTGATAATACAGGGCTGTGCTTTGTCATTGTTAAAAAATTGAGACAATCAGGAGAGGTTCTTGATGTCTGTTAAAATGCAAATATCATATTCATCTTTCAGAAGAAGATCTAGGAAACTATAGACTTCATTCTGTAGGAAGATTGGTGTAAATGTTATTTACAGAATTAAGTCTGTGAATGACATCAGCCTAAGGAGGTGGGAAAGGGGATCAGTAGCCTGGGAGGGAGGAGTACTATTCAAAGGGATCTTGACAGGTGGAGAAATGAGTGGACAGAATTCTCATGAAGTTCAACAAGGCAAATGTAAAATCTTGCATCTAGGGTAGAATAACGTCGTGACAGTATTGATTAGGGACTGACTGGCTAGGTCAGAGCTCTTCAGAGAAGTATTTGGACTAATCACTTAGGGGGTTGTATTAAGATGAATGTGACCAACAGGCTGAAGGATGTAATTATCTGCCACTCTTGAACACTCATGAGATGACATCTAGAGTACTGTATCTAGCTTTGCATTTCTCAATAAAAGAAAGATATTCATATACTGGTGTGAGTTCAACAGAGGGCTACCAAGTGGAAGATCACCTCCCTTGACCTGCTGGCAACACTATTCCAAATGCACCCCAGGCTACTGTTGGCCTTCTTGGCCACAAGGGCACATTGCTGACTTGTGGTCAGCCTGCTGTCCTCCAGGACTCCCATGTCTCTTTCTGCAGAGCTGCTCTTCAGCAGGTCAGCCCCCAGCCTGTACTTCTGTTTCGGGTTATTCCTTCCCAGGTGCAGGACCCCACACTTGTCTTTGTTGAACTTCATGAGGTTCCTCTTGGCCCATCCCTTCAGCCTGTCAAGGTCCTTCTGAATAGCAGCACAGCCTTCTTGGGTATCAGCCACTCTAAGCTTTGTGTCATCAGCCAACTTGCTGAGTGTGCACTCTGTTCCATCATCAAGATTATTGATGAATAAGTTGAACAACACTGGACCCAGCACTGACCCCTGGGGGACACCGTTAGCTACAGGCCTCCAACTAGACTGCATCACTCAGCACAACCCCCTGAGCTCTGCCATCCTCACTCATCAATCCACCCACTCATTCATCTAGCCCACACTCTTATGGTTTGGGGATTTGGTTGATGAGAAGGTCAACATGAGCTGGCAATGTATACTTGCAGCCCAGAACGCCAACTATATCTTGGGCTGCATTAAAAGGAGAATGGCGAGCAGGTTGAGGGAAGTGATTGTCCCGCTCTAGTCTACTCTCATGAGACTACACCTGGAGTACTGCATTCAGCTCTGGGTCTCCCAGCACAGGAAGAACATGGGCATATTAGAATGAGTTCAGAGGAGGTCCATGAAGATGATCAAAATGCTGGAACACATCTCTTATGAAGAGAGGCTGAGGGAGTTGAGGTTGTTCAGCCTGGAGAAGAGAAGGCTCTGGAGAGATCTCATTGTGCCCTTCAAATACCTAAAGCAGGGTCTACAAGAAAGCAGGAGAGGGCCTCTGTAAGGGAGTGTAGTGATAGAACATCGAGTAATGTTTTTAAACTAAAAAAGAGTAGGGTTAGATTAGATATTAGGAAAAAAAATCTTTACTCAGACGGTGGTGAGGCACTGGATCAGGTTGCCTAAAGAAGTTGTGGATACCCCCTCCCTGGAAATCTCCATGGCCATGCTGCATGGAGCTTTTAGCAACCTGGTCTAGTGGAGGTGTCCCTGCTCATGGCAGGGGGTTGGAATTAGATTATCTTTAAGGTTCCTTCCAACCCAAAGTATTCTATGATTTTATGATTCTATGTATTTCTCAGAAAAATCTGACTTGCTCAACAGGAATCAGTATCTAGATAGTGCAGGGATGTCTTAAGTCTAGTAAAGTTACTATCTGTATTTCCAACTGCAGTACTACCCTGGGCTAATTTTGGAGTGTGTTTTTTTGTTCCGTTTTGTTTTTGTTTGTTTGTGTGTTGTTGTTGTTGTTTGTTTCTGTTGTTGTGTGTGTGTTTTATGTTGTTGTTGTTGTTTGGTTGGTTGGTTGGTTTGTTTTGTGTATGATGCTTTTAGAGGGAAAGTTAGATGCACCCAATATTTAATGATTTCATTTATTTTCCAACATGTGCTTTCCACTATCATATCTACGTTAACTAGGTTGATACTGGTTAGGAAAGGAAAGTGAGGCCCTTCTTTGCAAAACCCATGGTATTTTTTGCTCTAAGATATTTTGTCACCATAGCAGAATGTTTATGCAGGCTGCTGATGTGATAGGGATCCCAGAGATACCAACAGCATTCAGAATGCTTTTAGGACCTCTGTAATATGTCCTCTCATTTGAGGAGTCAGAAATAGAACTGATGGCACACTGCACATTCAGAGTCCACCTTACAGTACATTAATTTCCTTGTGCAAATGAGCCTTTAATTTCTCCTTAATTTTCAACCCCTTGTAGCCTGCAGATGAATGACACCACCAACTAACAAAACATTCTAAATTAAGAAACATAGCTGCCTTTGCATCGTCACTAAGAAAAAATATCACCCTTATTTTCAGACAAGATGGAATAGCAGATAATGTTGCTCAAATGGGACTATGGCACTTGTCTTGTATTTAGGAGTTTAAGTCATTAAATTATGCCATGTCAAGTAGCATAAATATGACAACCATGCTAATTAATAACTTCATTTTCTTTTTCCCTTAAGGAAACACAAAACCTTTAATAAAGCAAAATAAGTATGTGTTCCTCAAATGATATAAATGTGCATATTACTATAAGGGTAGTGGGTTAAGGTAAGTAGAGTTGGGTTTCTTGACATCTTTTGCTATAAGATCCTACATTCAACTTTGCAACACTTTAACCATTTGGTTACATTTTTGCATCTGCTGATATATAACTCCTATATAACAGAACACTTCAGAACATTTTATCTGGCATGGTCCAACAGGATCAAAGAAGAGATAGTATGTTACTCTATCCTCTTATAAATATATTATTATTGTTATTGTTATTGTTATTGTTTGTTATTATTTACTATTAGGTGATAAATGTGAAGAACAGTTATTCTGTCTGAATATACATTCATGGAAATAGATCAGGCAGCCCACCTGAGTTTCTACAAGTGGTTTTCTGTCATTGTGAAAACAAAAAGAGGAATAAAAATAAAGAAAGCAAATCTGAGGAATGTGGACAGGCAGTTAAAATTCAGAGAATAAGGATGTGTCCTAACAGGCAGTTTTTGTGCTAACAGGCAGAAACGACATGGGCAACGGGATAAACCAAGAAGCCCCTTCCTAGAAGACAGACTATGACATTGTCCTCAGTGGACAATTAAGAATGGATATAGTATCAATTCTGAGTTTTGAAAAGACAATATTCTAGGGAAGTTTATTGGCTTTTCAAGTGAGAAGTGTAATGATAATGTACTAACAGGTTGCCTGTGGTACAATTTTTTCATATGATATGTACACTGAAAATGGTGCTTAACACATCAGGAACTATCAGACTGCAATGCCTGTACTGGTCCCTGATAATCAGGGTAGAATTTGAAAAAGTAATTTAGAAATGAATAGCTTTGTAACTCATTAGCATATATTTTCAACCTATGCTTATTTTTAAGATTTGTGGACTAACCTGGTACTTCTAAAGCAACCTGCATAATTGACAAACCTCTATCAATCAAGAGGCTATGCCTTGATTTCATTACAGCTTCTAACAGGAACTTGAAAAAGACCTGAACATGAAGTGCTCATATGTCATCAGCCAAGTATACAATACCAGTCTAATATTCAATGAAATAAAACAAATATATAATCAATCAAGCAAAAAATGTTACTCAAAGATTTAGGCAGAGGACACTGGAAATGACTTTGTGAGGAAATGAACTATGATTTTGCAGAAGTAATACATGGAAAAAGAAAAGCCTTGTTCTTCAGAAAGCACACACAAACTTTCCCAGTGCCAGCTAGCCATGTATAGAAGCAAAATAAGCTCCTTGCAAGAACACCACACTTTATCTACACTTTATCAACACTTTATCTACAGGTAGAGGTCTACTGAGGGAACCCCTACCAAAGTTTTCAAACTTTTTTATACTGACTTTAAGTACCTAATCTCTTTGCCTTATGTGAAGCATCTTTTATTGAATTGTAATTCATTTGCTCGGAATTGTAATTCATTTGCTTGGAAATAAAGGTTTACCTTTTAGGTATTTCTTCTCTGTACTTTTATATATTTCAAAGAACCTCAAAATAGTCATAGAATCATAGAATATCCCAAGTTGGAAGCGACCCAGAAGAATCATCAAGTCCAGCTCCTAGCTCCACACAGGACCACACAAAAATCATACCATGAGAGCATTGTCCATGTGCTTCTTGAAAGCTTGGCCACATTTCTTGGAACCTGCTCCAGTTACTAACCACCTTCTCAGTGAAGAACCTTTTCCTAGTATCCAGTTCAAGCTTCCCCTAATGAAGCTTCATGTTATTTCCTTGGGTTCTATTGCTGATCACCGGAGAGAAGAGAACAGCACCTCCTTCTCCATCACCCATCATGAAGAAGCTGTAGTTCACAATAAGGTCACCTCTTCATCTCTTTTTCTCTAGTAGAACTCTTCAGATTTTATTTCACTGTGGTTATTTTACAGGTTCAGAAAAAAAGGCACACATTCTGGAAATAGGCAAAGATTCTGATTGAAGATAAATGATTTAGAGTCCTGAGACATGAGAATATTATTAATCCAAAACTAGCAAGTTGATCTGTGTTATCATCTGTTTTGGACCTTTAACAGGATGCATTATGTCAAATTATGTCAAACACTGAAATGGAAAAATGGTTTTGTCTGTCAAATGCACCTTAAGTGCCATTATTTTTACTTACTTTCAAATCAGTAAGAAACTGGACATATCTCCTGGAGTATTATCGGGGTAGTATAATGGTGCTAAACTCCTGTGTTATTCCTGAAGTATCAGTTGACTGAGAGTAACATCCCAAAGAATTATGCTTGGTCAACAACCTAAGTGTTAACTTTTTTGAAAATATTGTGTGAGGCCACCTTGTCCTTTACTAGCCAACGCGATACTTCCATGATCAATATCTGTTAACACTGAGCTTCTGGTTTCCTAAGCAACAGTAACCAGGTGAAAGCTTTCAAAACCTTCTTCCTACTTGCTTGATGTTTTCATGTAAATTACATATATTTATATATTTATTGTAAAGAACAGAAGTCGGGATGTTGCTGTTTGACTGCACTCATTTTGTAGTTGCAAAAGAGTTGGAGGTTTCAGGATAGAGATACTGAAAATGTTTTCAGTTTTGGTCAATATTAGTGCTTGTTGACCACTCTGATAAAAATAAATACCCTGACACAAGTCTGAGTGCAAAAACACTGAATTTGGTGTGTTTTTGTTTTTGTTTTTGTTTTTGTTTTTGTTTTTGTTTTTGTTTTGTTTTTGTTTTTGTTTTTGTTTTTGTTTTCGTTTTTGTTTTCATTTTTGTTTTTGTTTTGTTTGTTTGTTTGTTTTTGTTGTTTTTTTTTTTTTTTTCAGTTCAATGAAAAATCAAAAGGTACTTTGCAGAAATTGAATACTCCATATGGTTGAATTACCATTACTAAAAAAAGATCTGAGTTAGGTTCCGATCAGTACTGAAAGGATAATCAGGTTTGTATCCTTGCTTTACCTCCCTCAGACAAAGCAGTAAGCTGAAAATAGATCTACTACTACCAAAACTGCCACTCTGTTCTCTAGCCTATAAAAGGAGACACACATTATAATTTGTTCCCATAGTTTGATTTTTATTTTTTCATATTACAGTTAAGACGAAGTGGATTATTATTTAGTAAGTAAAAAGTAGAGTTTTGCCTTAGTCATAACAAATAGAGAAAATCAATTTTTGGATCAGAGGAAAACATAAACTTCAACTGTAAATATTTGTCTATGTTGCCTAATGCTTTTCCATATTTTTAAATGTTATTTTTATTTCTTATATTTAATTTATAGCAATTTCAATACAAACAAACAAAACAAACAAAACAAACAAAAAAAGATTGCTCAGAATTGAATGCAAATAATTTCTTTAAACTTTTTAAGACAAAAATATTGACACAAGTGTTTTCAATTTTATAGTGTCACACAAAATATCATGAAGACTGGCTGAGTTTTTTCATTTTATTTGAAAGATTTGGTCTTTGGTCAAGTTTATCAAGTACATCTTTATCAAGTTTATCTTTAAGTATATTTTTATCAAGTTTAACAAGTTTATCTTGTTAACACTGTAAAATTATCAATGAAGAAAAGAACAACTATAAAAGGTTTGAAAGGCTAGAAAATAGAAACAAACATTAAAACTATAAACCAACTCATAATTTTTGATCAGTATATAAGAGATCAGTATGGGTATATATATATATTATCTACAGTGTCAAATGCTTAGGAACTAAAATATGGAGTAATTTTATGTCTGGCTGATCTATTTGTGGTAGATTAAAATCTCAACATGAGCTGGCAATGTGCGCTTGCAGCCCGAAAAGCCTACCATATCCTTGTCTGCAGGACCAGCAGGCCGAAGGAAATGATTATCCCCCTCTACACTTCTCTTAAGAGGCTCCACCTGGAGTACTGCCTTCAGCTCTGTGGCCCACAAGACCTGGTCGACTGGGTCCAGACAGCCACAAGTTGACTGAGTCCAGACGGCCACAGGTTGGTTGGAGTTTTAAGCAACTTGGTCTAGTGGAAGGCGTTACTGCCTATGGGAACAGGGTTGGAACTGGGTT
The DNA here is from genome assembly GCF_963932015.1 of Anas acuta. Taxonomy (NCBI): domain Eukaryota; kingdom Metazoa; phylum Chordata; class Aves; order Anseriformes; family Anatidae; genus Anas; species Anas acuta. The sequence continues at coordinate 187,998,587 of NC_088979.1, forward strand.
ATCTTTAAGGTTGCTTCCAATCCACACCATCCTATGATTTAGGACAGTGGTAGAGATAAACAGAGACATCATTTCTTCTCATTTTGCTCCAAACAAAATTATAAAGAAAACCTCTATTTGTAATCTTTTTGGACAATTTGTCCAAAACGATGAAAATAGTTGTTATTTTTGTGGAAGTAAAGAAAAAGGAGATGTGATGAAAGAGTCGAGCACGGTGATTTTGAGTCTGACTTGACCCATCTGAAAATGTAAGAAGGCAAGCATATCCAAAACCCAGACTGTATGTTTGTATCCAAAACCCAGTGTGTTTGGAATGGAGTTTTGTTGTTGTTGTTGTTTTGTTTTTTTATATAGAAACCCATATGGTGTTGTACTTTTCATTTGTGGCTAAAACAGTGTTGATAGTACACCAACATTTTGGCTGTTGCTGAGCAGTAATTGCACAGCATCAGGGTTTTCTCTTTCTCCCACTCTGCTCTGCCTTCCTGACTCCCAGAGAGTAGCCTGGGGAGGATACAACAAGAGGTTGGAAGGATACACAGTCAGGGCAGTTTACCGAAACTGACCAAAAGGATATCCCGTACCGTAAGATGTTGTGCGCAGAAGTAAAAATTCAGTGAAAGGAGGAGGAAGGGGAGATGTTCACGATGATAGTGTTTGTCTTCCAAAGAAACTGTTATACATTCTGAGGCACAACTTTCTGCAAAGTGGCTAAGCATCTGTTTGCTAATGCAAAATGGTCAATGAACTCCTCTTTTTTTTTTTTTGTTTGTTTGTTTTTTTGTTTGTTTGTTTTTGTTTTGTTCACATAGCTCTTGCTTTTCCTTTAAAACTATCATTATCGTAATCTGTGAGTCTTTGCACCTTGCTTCAATTTTCTCCTGCAGGATAGGGGAGTGAGTGAGCAGCTGAGTCCCTGTTTGACTGTCTTCTGCGGTTAATCCACCACACAGGCAAAACATGTCATTAAAAAGTATTTCTCATATATACTTGCTTCTTACAGAGAGATTGACAGTCTCTGACAAATTGACTACAGAGACTTGACAAAGTTTCATAAGGAATTAACTATTTAAAGTGGGGAGATATGTTACCTGATTTCTGGCCATAAATCACAGCAATGCTGACATATTTAGAGACAGATTTAATGGGGAATGCTATGCAAATGCTTATTTTACAACTCATTATGGGCCTTGGACACCTAGATCTGAATAGCACATTATGTGCCTCCATGAAATTGGAATCCAGAGCCTGAGTGTCTGAAAGACAGAGCCACTCTAGACAGAGCATGCAACATTTCATATCCAATCATTCTGAAAAATAAGATAATGAATTTTGTCAGTGTGGAGTTCTTTGTTGCAAATGTAAATATTATATGATCTTGGAGGAGTATATTTCACAGTATTGCAATGATGTTACTAATGGAAATTCCACAATGCTTTTGCTTTTTTTAGAAGACGGAACCAAAGGACATAAACGTGTGCATGCTAGGAGCTGAACTGCAGACTTAAAACAAGAAGATAACACTGAAGGCTGTGACTTACATTACTGGATTGATGGGAAAGTATATGACTATATAGGAGACTGTATTATCTTCAGAACTTTTCACAAGTAGAAGCAAAATGCAAAGAACTGTAGAAAATGTGAGCTCAAGAAACTAATTATGAGATTTAAAACTATAACATCCATGTATTAGGCTGAGGTGGACAGGTCACTTAAGTAGGAGTTTAAGAAGTATACTTTTCTCTCCCCATTAAGATACTTTATAGCATTTATCACATAATCAAAATAAGAATATATTTTGCAAAAGGTGCATGTCCAACACAACTGGTTGACAATGCTATCATATTCATGATTTCCCTTTAGCTTTTAATCAATTATCATATTCATATTTTTAAATGTATGTAGTTTTAAGTTTATGTAGACAATTGATTTCATCTACTTCTGCAGTGTGTTTTTTGATCAAAAGTGAATGCATTTTTTAAGTAATCAGAAGATAATTATCAAAATTAGAATGTATGAAGTCTTTGCTATAGAATGTCTGAAAAAAAAAAAAAAATTCTTTCTGTGTCCCAGATACTCCTACAATCAATAATTTTAGAAAAAAATAAAAATGAAACATAAGCATTTCTCTCTCTCTCTCTCTTTTTTTTTTTTTTTTTCCATTTTTGATGTCATTCATGCACTCAATATTTCTCATTATTTATATAAAATAAAAACTCCTGGAGATGAGAAAATAGTCTGTAGATTAAAACTCACAGTTCTGTCACTAGAATCAAATACATTTGACAGGAATTTTGGCAAGATTTTGAAGCTGATAAAAGAGTACGTTTTACATTCTTTTGTGAAAAGTCATGAGGATAAAAAAAATAAAAAGAAGGAAAGGAAAGGAAAGGAAAGGAAAGGAAAGGAAAGGAAAGGAAAGGAAAGGAAAGGAAAGGAAAGGAAAGGAAAGGAAAGGAAAGGAAAGGAAAGGAAAGGAAAGGAAAGGAAAGGAAAGGAAAGGAAAGGAAAGGAAAGGAAAGGAAAGGAAAGGAAAGGAAAGGAAAGGAAAGGAAAGGAAAGGAAAGGAAAGGAAAGGAAAGGAAAGGAAAGGAAAGGAAAGGAAAGGAAAGGAAAGGAAAGGAAAGGAAAGGAAAGGAAAGGAAAGGAAAGGAAAGGAAAGGAAAGGAAAGGAAAGGAAAGGAAAGGAAAGGAAAGGAAAGAAGAAATGCAGAATACTGAAATTTACCTTAAATTGATATTGTCATTAATGGTCTTCACCACCAAGAAAACTTGTATTACAATCATGCTTCCAAGTACTTAATAAGTCTTACTGAAAAAGTTTAATGTGAGTGCCTTTTCGGCTGGGCTAGCAGTCCTTAAATGATTGAATGAAGATTTAATTATAAATAGTCTCCTCGTACTGCCTGCACAGGTGACACAACAAGAATTAAAGGTTGCCATGTAAAGCTGTTCCCCACAGATGTGTCTTCCCAGAGTCAAAATGTGATCAGAAGAGAAAGATCTGTTTTAATTTCCAGAAATAAATTCATTTAATTATGTCCTTGTAAATAATAATAATAATAGTAATAATAATAATAAACAGTAGTAGTAGTAGTAGTTATAAACCATTGTTTATGTACTATTCAGAATTTCTGGTTGATTGGAGCAACACTGTGGACTTCTACCTTAGGGAATTGGCCTTTACAGAGTAAATTTATTTATTTATTTATCATTTTTGAAAAGGAAGAAAACTTCACAAATTATAGAAGAGATACACTTGTTTTTTAAGATACGGGTCAACATCAACAAGAAAATTTACTTGTTGTTCCCAGTCACAGAGGAAAGATTCTTATGCACATTCTACATATCTGGTAGCAGGGCAGTGTGGTTTGCATCTAAATGTATGAAATTCTGTTTCATGTTTTGCAATTATTGGTCACGCAGGAGAATCTCTTCAGAATTGCACACTGGGGTTTGGTTGAACATTGGGCCCTTTGAGATGTTACCAAAGTGATAGGGGAAGTTATTAAGGGCTTCATACATTGTCAGACAGTACTTTACTCATAAAAGAAAGACCGTTAAAGTTAGAATGTAATTAAATTTAATTTTTTTATGAAATGACAACAAAAACTCAATTCCACAGAGTAAAGAGCTGCACATTATTTGTATATATATACAAATACTGCAACTGCCAAAAGTGTTAAAAAGAAAATCTTAGAAGGATTCTACAACTGAAATTGTTAAGGACATGGTTTAAACCAAAGGTACTTTTTTAAAAAATATCTAAATTAAGTTCTAGTTAATTAATGGATATTAATAAGAAAGTGTTGTTGTTGTTGTTTTCTTGTTTGTTTATTTATTTGTTCCCCTTAAAGGCAGAGAATGTAGAGTTGGAAACTGTAATTTTTTCTGTGTAAGAACTCAGCCTGATATTTTTATTAGGCCTGAAAAGCTGATATTGGCTGTAGTGTATCTTCAAGAGGACAACGTAGTAAATCTTTAGTTGAAGTAAACTTTTAGTGAAATTTGTTGTGAGTCAGCACTTTTCTGATAGACATCTCTGTTGCTTTGTCATCTGTTCAAAGTCTAATAGAAATATTTTCATCTCATTTCGTGAACCCAAGGGCAAGCTAGGGAAGAGTGCTATAGAAGCTGGGATTTCTGTGTAGTCTTATTATACAAGTTTTGACAACAGTTGGCGTAATCATGTCTTCTGTACTCTCCATGATTTTTACCTTTTATGCCACTGGGATTATAGCCCTCCATGGAGGGTATGACACCTGACACAAAGGAATCATGACATAAGGCAAGGCTGAATATCAAGACACCAATAGTGTCTGCCAACCTCTAAGTGGTTATATATCTCCAAGAACATCAGGAAGGATTTGGGATAAATGCAAAGAAAGAAGTCATGACAGTGCTGTGGGAGCAGTATGCTTGGCTTTTTGAAAATATACCCCAAAATGTGTGCGTTTTTGATATTTAATGAGTATACAGAACTGTGTTGTATAAATTAGGAATGATAAAGAAATGGCTAGTAATGGTGTAAGTGCTCAATGAGAGATCTAGACATGAATATGAAAATACTACTGTTGAAATTCCAACCAGCCAATTGGAAAATGGATTTTGAAAAACAGCATTCTGTCTGTGATAATTGCAGTTTAAATCCTTAATGCTCCAGGAAAATTCATACTTCATTAAATTAAGTGCTGTATAGAAGCAGACTTCAGAAGCCCAAGCTGTATGAAAAATAAGCAAAGTGGAGACTGGACATAAATATGGGAGTTTCCAAATGCTGTCACAATGGGGAAATGAAAAACAAGTGCAATTGTCAAACTCTCTACCAACCCAATTCTGGCTGCATGAATTACCTGAACATTCAAGGACAGCACACAAACTTTCTGAAAAGTCTATCTCCTGTGTAATATCTGTTTGCACACAACCGCTGATTGTGATGGCTGTTTTTTTTTTTTTTCACATTTTCTCAACATCAAATCCTTTCTAATACTGATACTCAAATGAAAATAATTCAGTTTTAATAAGTATAATGAACATATATGAATGAACTGAACAGTTTTCGGTTTGAGGATTATAGTTTCAGGCTCTACAGACTCACATAGTGAAAAAAAAAATGGTTTGCCTATTTGCCTTTGTAGAAATAAAAATGAGAAAGTGCATGTTTATTTTCTGGTTTCTTCTTTTTGGATGTTGTTATTCCAAATATTGTCTTAGGCTGAAGAGTACAAGATGTCAGGTTCAGAAAATTAGCTGCTTTTTGCACAGGTGGTAGTCTCCCCAATATCACGTCAAATCCTCAGCTTCTGTTATCTGCTTCTGCCCAGACTTTATATTTTTATTTTAAATTCTACTTATTCTTTATTATATATTTATTTATTTATTTATTTTAAGCAGATATGCCATGATGGGGTCTATTTACAAACTGTAACTCAGAGCTTTTTTAGTTTGAAAACTCTACCCGCTATTTAATTCCTTCTCCTTTAAACCACATCAAACCTATTAGTCTAAAAAAGCACTAATTAAAATTCCTTGTGTCTTCAATCAGGCTAGGATATTTTGAATAAAGTTTTTCTATGGATTGCTTATAAATTAGTTTATTTCCTGTCAAAACTTTGACTCTTTTTTTATGTCTTCAGGCATAGTCCATACAGGCAAGACCATATCTTACTAAGACTGCATTAATCTTTTAAACATATATGGTTTGAGTTATTAAAGAAATATGTATGTGCTACATGTGTGGGGAAAAAAAAAAAAGTGTTTGAGAAACACTTGGGAGAAGTATAATTTATCTTTTTATTATATGTCTACAAGTTAGATATCCACATCTGAGCTACTTCTCTGAAGTCGTCTCTTTATAGTCAACACACACACACACAAAGGTACTTTTGAGATGTTACTCCTCTTATCATGATGAAGACATTTAAACTGGGTCAGATTAATTACACCTTAAAAGTTCCTGTTTCTCAATATGGATAATAAAAGGAGTCTAGACTGCTGGCTCAGAGTTAAATGTCAACAAATGTCTAAATTTAGGCACCAGTGTGACATATACACAAAAAGGAAGACTAAGGAGAATCACCATCCTTTACTGGATGTGGGGGGAAACTTAGTGACAAGAGATGAGGAAAAGGATGAGGTGCTTAATGCCTTCTTTGCCTCAGTCTTTAATGGCAAGACCAGTTGTTCTCTAGATACCCAGTACCATGCACTGTTGAAAGGGGATGGGAAGCAGGATGTGGCACTCACAATCCACGAGGAAATGTTTGGCAACATCCTACAGCACTTAGACGTACACAAGTTGATGGGGCCGGATGGGACCCACCCGAGGGTACTGCGAGAACTGGCGGAAGAACTGGCCAAATCGCTTTCCATCATTTATCAGCAAGCCTGGCTATTGGGGGAGGTCCCAGTCAACTGGTGACTAACAAATGTGACACCCATCTACACGAAGGGCCAGGAGGCAGACCTGGGCAACTTTAGGCCTGTTAGTTTGACATCAGTGCCAGGGAAGTTCACAGAGCAGATTATCTTGAGCATCATCATGCAGGGCAAGCAGGCGATCAGGCCCAGTCAGTGTGGGTTTATGAAAGGCAGGTCCTACTTGACAAACCTGATCTCCTTCTATGAAAAAGTGATGCGCTTGGTGGACGAGGGAAAAGCTGTGGATGTGGTCTACCTTGACTTCAGCAAGGCTTTTGACACCATTTCCCACAGCATTCTCCTCAAGAAACTGGCTGCTCTTTGCTTGGACCGGCGTATGTTTCATTGGGTTAGAAACTGGCTGGGTAGCCAGGCCCAAAGAGTTGTGGTAAATGGAGTTAAATCCAGTTGGAAGCTGGTCACTAGTGGAGTCCCCCAGGGCTCAGTACGAGGGTAAGTTCTCTTTAATATATTTATCGATATAAATGTATATTTCTAATAACTGAAAATGTTTACTAATGACCAAAATGTACAAACAACCTTGAGAATTTTTTTTTTATTTATTTATTTTTATTATGAAATGTCTGTAGCATATGAAAAGTCCTGAATGAAAACACAATGCTGTCAACCTTGGGTGAAAAGAAACAATCACAGTTATACAAGTATTCAAAATATGCTTTCTGCAAAATATGATTTCTGAAGATGACAATGTTGCTGAGCAAAAGGTTTACATATTGATGAAACCAAAGTAAGCAGAAAAAAACTGTCATATAAAGGACAATAGTTTAAGAAGACCAGAGACATGCAGTTTATGTGATTATAATACATAATCCAGATAACAAAATAAAATGTTTGATTAAATGATAAGAAACTCATCTGCACATACATAGAAGACACAGAGAAACAATGGCAGAAAGAGTAAGGCTACTTGCTGTTTAGGAGTGTGGGACACATTATAAAAGGAAAAGGAAAAACATCTTGGAATTGAAAAGAAATTATTAGGATGTTTATGGGAGGAACCAAAGTTGGGGAAAGGGAGTAGTTTAGGTGATTTGGAGCGGGAAAAGTGTGGGACACAGCAGGATAAAGGATTATGAGGGTGCATTTACATGTAAACAGGGATGTGCTTGTCAGGCCATGCCTTGCACCTGGTCACTGCAGTGTGCTTTCTAAACTCCATCTTCAAATATTTTGCAGTAAGCAGCTCTTCACTGGGATGTGCTTGGGATCTGTAGTGCCAGTGACTGGAGCAAATGTGGGTGTGCAAGTGAGTGTGTGATCACTAGTGAAGGTTAAGCTGGACAAGCTAACAGGAAGGTGCTAGCTAGTACTAGCACAAGTGCTAGTAACTGGGGTTACTGGAATCTCGGGACAGCTACTGGGTAGACTATATGTGCCCACTACTTTACTGCGGATTATGTGCAAATGTATATAAATGTTTCCAGTAACAGACTTCAAGCTCAGCCTGAAAGGGGAGCAGGGTAAGGCCATTGATGCTGCTTTTGTTTATGTGAGGACTCTTCTCCTATCCATCCACTCTGTTTTATTTGAGTGGATGGATAGGAGAAGAAGGGCAAAATCTCACTTGATATTGATTGTATTGATACGAGTATGAATATAGACTGTGAAAATGGAGCCTCATGATCATTCTGACTTTTGGAGTTCTGCATATATACATATGTATATATCCTATATAGTGTAAATTACCGTTCTGGAATATGTGCTCAGCAACACTACTGGAGAGAGCGGGATGGAGACAGACTAGGAGGAACCTCTGCCCCAGAGAAGGCTGCGGAAGACCTGAGCAGCACGAGGTAGGTTCCCAACCCCATCCAAATGAGTAATCCAAACAGTAAGAATTATCTGAAACTAGAAACATTTTCAGTGTGAATAGCTGTCACTGAAAAGTCATTGTTGAACAGTCAATAGAATTTATGTTTGGTGAGTAAGTGTAACCACTTAGTTACGCAAGGAGACTGTTAGTCAAAAGTCCCATTTTCGTTCACTCAATGACCCTAGGGGGTGTTTTTGAAACTGTGATTTAAGTTTAGCCATTTATTAGGTAGCTACTGACCTATCTTGTGATAGGTCTGAGCTGAACTGATCTTGATAAAGAAGTTGGTAATCCTTATAGGAAGGTGACATCTCTATATTGGATTAGAACAAAAGACAACGAGATTAGGTCTAATACTTTCAATAGAGGTTAACCACAAAACGCCCTCAGAATTTAAATAGGCTTTGGCTGGATAGCAGCATTAAAGTTATTTGAAAATATTTTTGAGTGGTGCAGGATAACATAAGAGAATTTGAGAAATTTCACTGACTTTGGTACTGAAAGCTTATAAAAATGTTATGTTGATTCTAATAGTTGTCTCATTGTAACAGAATCATTTTAAACTAAAAACATTGAAAACTGCAGCATGCAAAAAAGCATGTAGTCTGTGCTTTACAATGTCTGAATAAACAAACAAAAAGGAGATACCACAGTGACGTGTCTGAGCCAGTACATTATGGATTGCATATTGGCATGGAAACTTTTCTGGATGGCCTTTTCTCTCTCTTCATTCACTTATTTATTTATTTTTCCTGCTGTGATACAGCTTTCAATGAGTTTGAGATACATTTCAAAGAGGAAAAAGAGGTCCCAGATGGGGAATTTGAAGTATCTATTCCCATGCTTAGCACAGATTTTCAGAGTAACTTTGCATTAGTTATTTGTTATAGAAATGCCTCTGTTTCCTCAGACCTAATTAAGTCTTTATTTATGCAACTATTATTTATGTAAGCACTACTAGCATAAAAGTAATATTGCATTGTTGCATAAACTTGTGTGAAAAATCTCAATTTTTATTTATTTATTTTTCAGATGGAATCTTCTGTGAAGCTATTTTATTCATCATTGCAATGATGGGCGTCCTGCAAGCAGGAGCACACAGTAAAAGTATATCATAACATTATACTCCCTATTACCCAACATCTGATTTCTCCCCTGTTTCCTCATTGGCTGAGTACTACAAGTTCACAACCTACTCAACGCACTTCTATATCATATATGTACAATTTTATTTGACCAACCATTAATTTCTCCTTTTCCTTTTTTTATCCTTCTCTTGTGACTAGAGGGCCCATGATTTTTGTTTTTACTGGTTTCGTACTGCTCATCCTGTTTTTGTTAGCTATCCTCCTTTTTTGGGGACAGTGGGATCTTCCCCTTATCTGCTTAACATACTCCGCACTGCTATGCAGCAAAATTGCTTTTGAATACGCAAGGTTAGTGGAATTTTCCACTGCAAAAACTCCTTGTATTGCAAAAACACAACTTTGTTTCTCACAGGCTTATATTTTCTTTAACGCATTTTTGAAATTGTATATATTTTATATTTTAGAATATATTTTAGAACCCTACTGTCCAGTATTCTAATATGAAATCATTTTAAATTGATATGATACGTATACAATTTATTATTTAAAAAAAATAAAAAAAAAAAAAAAATGAACTTTTCTGTTTCCTTCTGTGACAGATTGTGAGTATCTTTGTATCATAAAAGGGACTGCCAGAAAGCAGATGGATTAAAATCCAAAACTGAAAGTTGCTTACACAATATAAAGGAAAGGGTTGGCAGGTCCTCAAGACTGATTACATAAAATCTATTTTCCAGAGGATCTGATAAACTGAATTTCCACAACCTGAAATGGACTGTAACATAGATATATCCCCAGACATTGTTCATAGTGAAAAAATCAAGCAGCAATTTTTTCAAATTTGATCAAAAAGCTGTAATCACTTTAATTTTTTTTTCCAAATATGTTTAAGCATTTTTGCAAGCCTTGTGTAGTCTTACAGAACATGACCTTCTCTTTCTCTCTTTTTTCTTTGTAGTTCACAATTACATCCCAAATTGGGAGGTTTAGGGGACTCTAGTATCTGGAATCACTAGCTGCAAGAGACAGTCAAATGATGAATGTCATACAGAAAAGAAATTGCCAACTGTCAAATTACCTTCTAGCTCTCTTTTGTACTCAGTTGTACAGTATTTTTGCCCACCTGTCGCATGATCACATTGACCATCTGTCAGTCTAACTTGTGGTAATTTCCAATTAAATTTTAAACAGAAGTAAATGCATACTCTAAGTGCTTGAGAGAGTCTCAGCTTAAGGAGAAGGCAAGGAAAACTTGGACATTTTCAGTCCTCACTGGAAACATCACTAAGCAAGTGGAAATTGCTATTGGCTGATCAACCAGCACATCTAGGTCAGACCTAGACATGCTGTGCTCTGCCTCTTTCCCAGGTGACAGACCAAAACACTATGAAGGATGACTTGGGAAGAAGAGTGAACATGGAGAGTAAATGCACTAGGGGCACAGGGGACTAAAAGTACTGCTTAGAATCAGTGGTTTGGGGCATTATGAGAATCTTTGTCTGGGTAAAAAAAAAATATTACTAATAATCAGTTATGCCAAAGAAAAGATTGGCTTAATGTGAGTGTATCAGGCAGCATACTGAAGAGACCCTGAAGCTGATACAACTGCATGTAACAGCACAATGCAGAAACAATACCTTATGTTTCAAAAGCTGCTACTTTGGAGGCTCCTGAACCATACCATATAATGAGGCATAAACAAGTAGCATATTTTTAATCACATTTCTTCAGCTTCTGGTGCTCTGGCTCAAATTTTCATCAAAATCATGCCACTGAAGACAATATTGAGGGCAATTTTCCACTGTGATGAACAATACTCAACTAAAAGTTCTGGAAATAGAATTAGAACTTACTTCTGGTGTATTATACAATAAACACTTTTTATATAAACCCTTCAGGTGGACAGCTCCTTCTTTATAATCTTACTTTTCAGCAGATGCTATACTCCCTTCCTTCTGCAATTTTAGGATTGCTATTCAATGAACTCATAAAATGCAGTTTTACAGTCTATTATAGTGTACAATACAAATATTAGCAGAATCACAAAGAATCACAGATTCATCTGGGCTGGAAGAGACCTCAAGATCACCTAGTCCAGCCTCTGACCTAACACTAATAAGTCCTCCACTAAACCATATCACTAAGTTCAACATCTAAACATCTTTTAAAGACCTCCAGGGGTGGTGACTCCACCACTTCCCTGGGCAGCCCATTCCAATGCCTAACAACCCTCTCAGTAAAGAGGTTCTTCCTAATATCCAACCTACACCTCCCCGGGTGCAACTTTAGCCCATCCCCTTCATCCTGTCACCAGATACGTGGGAGAACAGACCAACCCCTACCTCGCTACAGCCTCCTTTAAGGTACCTGTTGGTCGCCCCATTGCCTCCTCTTCTCCAGGCTGAACAAACCCAGCTCCCTCAGCCACTCCTCATAAGACTTGTTCTCCAGAGCCGTCACCAGCTTCGTTGCCCTTCTCTGGACTCGCTCGAGCACCTCGATGTCCTTCTTGTAGTGAGGGGCCCAAAACTAAACGCAGTACTTGAGGTGCGACCTCAACAGAGCTGAGTACAGGGGGTCAATCACTTCCCTAGCCCTGCTGGCCACACTGCTTCTTATGCAAGCCAGGATGCTGTTGGCCTTCTTGGCCACCTGAGCACACTGCTGGCTTTTAAGTCGGCTTTCAGCCGACTATCAACCACCACTCCCAGGTCCTTCTCTGCCAGGCAGCTTTCCAACCACTCATCTCCCATCCTGTATCTCTGCTTGGGGTTGTTGCGCCCCAGGTGCAGGACCTGTCACTTGGTCTAGTTGAACCTCATACAGTTGACTTCAGCCCATCAGTCCAGCCTATCCAGATCCTCCTGCAGAGCCTTCCTACCCTCGAGCAAATCAACACATGCACCTAACTTGGTGTTGTCTGCAAACTTACTGAGGGTGCACTCAGTCCCCTCATCCAGATCATCGATAAAGACATTAAAGCATCTCATAATTAATATATGGTTTAGGAACCAGAGCTCTGCTTCAATATGAACATATCATCTGGTCTGTATCCACTAATTAAGCATTTCAGCTGGACAAAGTTGTCTACCACCAAAGAAATTCCTTCGCAGCAGTAGAAATGCTGATTATTCCTGCCAAAACTGATGGTGAGGTCTACTGTTTTGGTCACTGTACTGCTACTGCCAAGGCTACAAAATATTTCAAATTCGTTATGCATAGCCTTACATCTTGATTAGGTTTGTATGAAATGCATTTGGACATTTTTGGTCAGCCCAGCATTTACTATTCATTATCAAGAAAAATGTTGCATCCTTTCAGGCAGTCTAGAAGTATTATAAACGTGTTTTGACATTACAAATCAACATATTCTTCCCAGGAAAATTATTCCACGAACACAAACAAGTGTTCAACAGAATAGATGCTGTATTTTTTATACCCTAGATTTACCTACCTTCTCAGTCTCATGATGATAAGGACCTTAATGGTAGCTCATCTTTGCAGCGGACCAACCATTTGCTATAGCTGTTGGTGTGTTGGCTGTTATTTCAGTTTGACTGCTCTGCTTTTGTGCTCCACAGACATCTAGCTGAGAAAAGTGAAAATACAACAACTCTTCCTTTTTAGGTTTTGATACTAAGAAATAATTTAATTAAAATATTGTAAAGGATGAGACTATTACTGTCCTAGTCTTTGGCTATAACTCTGTTTCAGCAGTGCAAATCTAATAATATCCTTTTACAATATGAAGTTTTGAAAAGTTTTGTGCGATTTGTGTTCTGGCAATAGATTTTAAGCCTTATAGATTATCTACTCTGTCTCTTTCTTTAACTTTTCATGATAAATATTTTTATCAATGCAGGCAAACTTCAGTTCTAAGCAGTTCACCTAGATAAGGGCTAGAGAGGAAATATTTGAAATATCATTGTATTACAATCTAGCCAGCACACTGAAAGCTAGACAAATCTCTGACTGAGTCATACACATTTCATGGAGATTTTCACTCTATGCCTCCCTCAGACACAAACTTATGGGCCACGGTTTTTTTAGATTTGAGAATTAGTCTGCCATTGAAATAACTACTAGTGACATTTGCTAGCTTGCTTTGCCTTACTGAAAATACAGGAAAATCATTCCTTATTGGAGCAGAACCAGTGGCAGGAAAGATCATTAACTATCAGTGATTGCATTCCTTTTTCCTTTTTACATATTGTTTTCTTAAAGGCAGATGAATCTGCCTTGTTTCATATTGTTACAGTGTAAGCAAACTGCTAAAACATAACACAAAAAAAAAAAAAAAAAAAATTGACAGATTCAAAGGCCATGATAGAAAGATCAAGCAATTTGATTGACATTTGTTGCATAATCCTATCACTGGTATTAAAATTCGTCATGAATAGCTTTTCACTTTAAACTTATGATGCTGAGAAACCAAGGACTTACTGAAGAACTTTAGGCATTATTATATCTAATAACAGAATAGAGAAGTGATCTCATGGCCCATTTTAGGCAGCTCTGGAAAAGCTGGTTTCTCTCTATTAACTATAGAGGGAACCTTCAGGAATTATACAGGTAATTTGCAGTTCTCTCCCAAACTGTAGAAGTAGCAGCCACCCTAGATCCCATGAAGAAAATGCTAAGCTTTTTCTTACTTCATTGGGCAGCATAGTGGATCTGTAATTCATGAAATATTAAGATCTTAGGAAAAGTTCATGAATGTTAATCCATACATAAGGAAAACTGAAGAAGAGAAAGGTAATTGAGAAATAAGAAATTTAGGCTTGACATAAGGAGGGGGTTCTTCACAGAGAGGGTGGTTGCACACTGGAACAGGCTCCCCAGGGAAGTGGTCACTGCACCGAGCCTGACTGAATTTAAGAAGAGATTGGACTGTGCACTTAGTCACATGGTCTGAACTTTTGGGTCGACCTGTGTGGTGTCAAGAGTTGGACTTGATGATCCTTAAGGGTCCCTTCCAACTCAGGATATTCTATGATTCTATGAAGTGAGTATAAAGAACTGTCTTGTTTAGCAGATAGACGAAGACTGTAGTAATGTACAGAATAAATCTCTAGTGGGTAAGAAAGTCAAAGGTCTTTCAACACACAAGGAAATACTTAATTTTCAATGAGTTTTTGCATTTGCAGATGACTGTGCAAGTATCTGAAATATCTGGTATATTATGAAGTTATATTTATCAGGTCCATAAACTGTTCAAACAAATGTTTACAAGTTATTTTCATATACTAATAATGTGTCCACATGCACATCAAAATGCATAAAAATCATTTTAATAGCTCATTAATTTGATGAAAAAAAATATTTTAAAGCTAATCAGCGTGAGGGGGAAGAAAAGTAAAGAAAGTTAAAAACAAACAAACAAACAAACAATGCAAACAAACAGTTTTTAATGAAGTCAGAGATTCTCAATCTAAGGTTAGAAACTCATTGTATGGATCTTCTAGGCAAAGGTTTTTCCGTCTGCTGTTCCATATCTCCCATCCAGCCATGTGAGAGACTACAGATAGATGTCTAGCACAGAATTAATTAGATCCTAGCACAGACTGATTCCCAGAATATATGAATATATGAATAAGTCCACTGCTGTGACATTTAGAAAAGCTGAAAGACCACTGCAAAGTCTGTCCCCATGAATTATACAGGGAATATCAAGTTCTTTTTAACTTGAAATTGAGAAGCATCTTACCTAAGCTTTTATTGGATATCATGCAGTTGTGGAAATCTGATCATTTTACTGGGTAAAAAATAAATAAATAATAATAATAATAATAATAGTAATAATAATAATAGTAATAAAGTAATAAAAAAAGTTTAAATAAATTACACATAGTTTATGTATAATGAAGTATTACTACAAGAATTACTTAAGTTTATACTTAAGTTTACAGATTCAATAGAAAGCATTTTCACACTTTAGTCATCATTGCAGTACAAATTGGAGGTAAATACTGTGTTTTAAAATTATTGGCCATCAGGACAAGATGCGGAATAATTACGTATTTTGATTTTTCATAATCCACAACTAATCTTTGGTGTCTATGATATGGTCTCTAATAATCTATGACTATGATTATTATTATTATTGTAAATCAGCTATCCTACACTTTAAAACACATAGGAGAGATGATATATCTCTGTCAAACTAAATCTCTTGAAGTACAGTAGGAAATAATGCATTTGCAAAATAAATTAACACGAGGAACTCCATAAAGATGTGCTCTTCTGCTATGTACAGATGGTCAGATGCAATTTATTTTGAAATCCATCATGTATGAGCTGGTATGATTCAGCTTGTCAAATTACATTCTTGACAGGCTTAGTCTTTAAAGAAGTGTTAAAGCTTATATAACAACAATAATTGGTCAGCACAGGTCTATTTTCAGAAACATCTGATGCTAACAAACTTTGAATAAGGGAGCATTTTGGCAGAATATGATTGATCTCAGAAACCAGACTTAAAGACATATGTCTCTCCGAATTTAACTTTATGGGAAGAAGGGAAGGGAAGGGAAGGGAAGGGAAGGGAAGGGAAGGGAAGGGAAGGGAAGGGAAGGGAAGGGAAGGGAAGGGAAGGGAAGGGAAGGGAAGGGAAGGGAAGGGAAGGGAAGGGAAGGGAAGGGAAGGGAAGGGAAGGGAAGGGAAGGGAAGGGAAGGGAAGGGAAGGGAAGGGAAGGGAAGGGAAGGGAAGGGAAGGGAAGGGAAGGGAAGGGAAGGGAAGGGAAGGGAAGGGAAGGGAAGGGAAGGGAAGGGAAGGGAAGGGAAGGGAAGGGAAGGGAAGGGAAGGGAAGGGAGTATTAATATTTATTTATAAAGGTATACATATGCATTTTGTGAAAAAAATATTCAATCCTAACAATCCACAATCCTAACTACTTGTAAGGTGAATACAAAAAATTGATAAAACTACTCTGCTTCCACCATAAATAAACAATTCAAGGAAACCTTAAAAAAATAAATAATAAGTGGTTAAATATATTACTACTTCCTACCATAGATTTTAAAACCTCATAAATATACTTGGATACATTATTCAAGTTATTAGAAGTTTCTTGGAAGTTTCTACACATGGACGGGAGATAATACATTTAGTAACACATACTTTCTAATATTGGTGTAATACTTTTCCTTTGTACTTGTAAATTAAGTACAATATTCAACACTGCATTGTGGAAAAACAGATGGTGGTCCCCGTAAAACATACAGCACAGACAGACAATAAAATTCAAAACCAAGACATTCTGGGAAATTTGCATATCATTTTTTGTTCTCTACATTCTTTCTCTGCATGAGCACAGCACCCACTAGGATACCAGCACTACAGAATGTCTGTTATAACAATAAAATGTGGAGTCCTTAATAGGATGACATAAGAAAGAGGTCAGACTCATAAATTAGCTTTCTTCTTTGGTTGCTGGTGAAGATGATAAATATCCCATGCTGATGTTTTTTCCATTCCACCTATTAGTGCTTTCTCACAGGCTACATGGTTGACAGTTAACTATCTCTTTAATAACAAAAATGTGCTAGGTACATTGTTTTTCATTATGTACTGACACTCTAATAGCACCATTGAGGTGCATTTTAATGTTTGCTACAAAATAAGTACAAATATTGTTTATTTAGTCCTAACTGGGCAAGCTGTTTAATTACAGCTTAAAAATGAAGCTTATAGGCAAGTATATCACTTAATTGGGTTTTCAGAGTTTTTGTTGTTGTTTTTGTTGTTCTTGTTCTGTTGTTTTCTGTCACAGTATAAATAGGGTTTCAGAGTCAATGTTTGCCAGATGTTTCTTCTATAGGAAGAGAATATTTCTCTCCCATTGCTCACATACCACAATTTATAAGAATAAGTAGATTTGCTAATATTAATAAAAGCAGAAATTTATATATATATATATATAATGAAAGTATATATATATATACTTTCATGCATAACCTAATCCCTAGGTTTCTTTTTGATTAAAATATCAAAAAGCAAAGACAAAGGCAAACTAATGACTTGAGATAAATAGCCACCTACCACAATTTTAGGACTATTGAAAAGCTATTTATTTATATGTTCTGTCTCTGATCCTCTGCTGAATTCACTGGACTATCTTATTAGAGTAAATCCTACAGCTAGGTTTTACCAACTGTAGTAATTTACACAATCATTTAAGCATGGAACCAACTGTAGTAATTTACACAATCATTTAAGCATGGAACCAGACTGACTCCAAGACTCCAGAACCCAAGAGTTACTGAAGCTGGAAGGGGTGTTTAGGTCTCTAAATACAACTAAGAATATTGTAGGTAATATTGACATGTGTGTAGGCCTTTCTTTGTTCATAAATTTTTGTACTTGTACGTTGTTTTCACTTAAGAAGCTGTCCAGCTATTCTGTTCCTCCTGTATATAAAGTCTTACAGGAAAGACCACAGTTAGTGAAGTACAGAGGATCATCTGGAGAAAAAGCTGATCAATCGACAGTTTATCCTAGCCCAACAAAGTCATAAGAGTTTGAACTTTATATAAGCCCTCATGCGTAATGGAGTACACTCAGACAAATGAGGAAGAGTATAGATGTATTAGGTCTATAAATGTGGCATATTTGACCTTGACTATAACTTTATCCATACTTAACAAAGAGAAAAGTGAAATGAAATGAATTATCCAAATGCCAGTTCAATACCAGAGCTGACAAGATAACCCAGAAATCCCATGTTCTTTGAGATATAATCTTTCCTATAGGTTTTACTGCTTATCTTTTTGATAGATTCTGCTCTGACTGACTAAAATGTATTACCATTACATGGAAAAAGGATAAGTATTAAGTGCAGTTGCAGTAGAGAAAGTAGGAACTCAAGTAATGTATTGCTGTCAAAATGGATGCTGCAGATTTCAAGAAAAAAAAATCGTTTTTAAGAATAAAAGCATTTGCTGAGTAAACAGCAACGAAGAATAGAGAGGAGAGGAGAGGAGAGGAGAGGAGAGGAGAGGAGAGGAGAGGAGAGGAGAGGAGAGGAGAGGAGAGGAGAGGAGAGGAGAGGAGAGGAGAGGAGAGGAGAGGAGAGGAGAGGAGAGGAGAGGAGAGGAGAGGAGAGGAGAGGAGAGGAGAGGAGAGGAGAGGAGAGGAGAGGAGAGGAGAGGAGAGGAGAGGAGAGGAGAGGAGAGGAGAGGAGAGGAGAGGAGAGGAGAGGAGAGGAGAGGAGAGGAGAGGAGAGGAGAGGAGAGGAGAGGAGAGGAGAGGAGAGGAGAGGAGAGGAGAGGAGAGGAGAGGGGAATTCATCATGGAAGTCAAAAAAAATTCCAATTAAAGGGTGCCTTTCATGTTTTGGAGTCAATCCATCAAGGGCTTGACAGGCTTAAAAAATATGACATCTTTAAATTTTAAGACCACTGAAATCATAGTTATAATATTTATGGGAAAGTCAATTAAAACACAGTTCCTACATTAAATTAAATATCATACTTAGAGTACAGAGCCAAAACAGAGTAAAATTAGTATATTTCTTAAGCTAGTGGATTTTGAGGTGTCACTTCATCAGAAACTAATTTAAAGTATAAAAAGTTCCAGATTAACAATATCATAATCAACTAAACTACTAGGTTACACTTGGAATTAGTGTAAAATTTACTATTCTATAAAAGAGAATAGTAGAAAGGAAAAAAAAATACTAATGCTCTTTTGAGTAGTAGCTTTTGTATTTTTTACCTGTTGCGTTCATGATTGTCACTAGTCAATAATTTTCACTATGAAGCTTGAATTTTGCAGTTGTACGTTTTACATGATAAACATTCATATAAATAAGTTTGTGGTTGAAGTACTTCCTTTCAAGTGATATTTCAGAACATAGCTAACCCTTCATTTCTACCTGCTCCTTCTATGTTGGCAGACAGAATGGGACATGAAAGCACAAAAAGTTGTACAACATTGGCAGTGTGTGATTGATGAGTTCTCTCATTTCATCCTCTAAGACTGCTTTGGTCCAGACACATGGTCCATGCCTGCATGTTTTTGTTCTGAGAATTATATTTTTACAAAATCTAGAAGATGAATGTATTTATCCCATTTTCTCTTTACTTCTTCACAAATAGCTATGGAGATAATGATAACAACAATAGAACAATTTACATTTATATAGAAACTTCTATCACAAAACACCTTACAAAATATACACACAAATTAGCCCACCAAATGTGACCTTCACCCATGGAAAGAAATATAATAGGTCTTTTAAGAGCACACACTCAGCATTGCTATCTTGAACATAAGCATATGAATTGTAGGAGAGTGCTTGTAAAATTTCATCCAATTTACAAACTAAGCACAACATTTCAAAACTGCTGTGCAAATAAATAAATAAATAAATAAATAAATAAATAAATAGAAATCTCTCAATCAATCAATACAATGTTGTTTGGCAGACAGTTTCTTAGAAAGATAGAAAGATAAAGCTTTCAGACCTCAAAATGATGTCAGTTCTGGTACTCAAATAATTCAGAAATGTACTGTGTCTAATTTAGTACACAACGTTATCTTACAGCCTTGATAATGAAAAATCTCCATGACTTCTTCAAGACATTGAAACATGGAACTGGGAGTAGAAATCAGGCAAATTTATATTCTCAGTTCTAATTCCTAAATCATAACATTTTGTGTCATTGTGCTGGACTGCTTGTTCTGGATGATGTGCATTGTGTCTGATCTCTGATACCACTTCTTTACAGATTGTTTGAAGAAGACTTATGTGTCTGCCTCATCTGCATCTCAGTGTATGGATAAATTACCATAAATAATCACCATTACCTTAAATAATATATCTCTATCCATCAAGCTACAAACATAAATAACATGATTGCATAGAAGGTGTCTTTATCAGTAGTAAAGCCAGTGCAACGTGGGAAGGATACCCTTTGGAACTAATTAAACAATTTGTTTTAAAACACTTCAGAACTCTTTACTGCTTTATAAACTATTCTTTCTACCCTAAGGCATAAAAAGAAATGTCTTGTGGCATGGCATGATGACATATTGTGGAGGTAGCAGGGGTGAGCTTTGTTTATCAAGAAAAAAAAAAAAAAAAAAGTAGTAAGTCTAGCCCCATTTATTGCCATGGGAATTTTATAGGTGCCTGTTTCAGAAAGTTTCTTGAGCAGCTCTGTTTTCAGTAGCAAATCAGTTTTCTTATTGTCCTTGAATCTCAAAGCACCACGAAGGATGGAAAATGAAGCAGTTTTAAATGAAGTGAATATCACTTAGCATTGTCATAAAATAACTGGATATTTCCTGTACTGATATAGAAGAAAAAGATTTAGCTCCCTGAAATTTCCTGAAGGTGATGGAGCTACAACAAAGTTCTTAGCAGAGTTCATTCCAATCATACTTACAAGGCTAACTGTGTGTGATGCATCTTTGTCAACTTCTCCGGTAACACTTACTGCATCTAAAAGCTCATGGAGAAAATATGGAAACCCTGTGTTGTCAAAGGGTTTGCACAGCTTCAAGGGTTTTGATTTATTATAAGAATTTTGTAAGCAGTCCCTTCATCTGCTAGACCTGATTTTTTCCCTCTAAAAGCACTTCTGAATAAAAATGGAAGTTTTCTCTAAAATGCCCCAGCACATTTTCTAAGATAACTATACTGTTTGTTTGTTTGTTTGTTTTCTTTTAATCCTTTACTATTGCTACGTAAAAGGGTACTATGGAAGGATTCTATGGAAAATGATAAAGATTAATATTCACTATCAACTAATCCTGAAGTTCAAGCCAAAAATTCCACAGAAAAAACATTATTTATAATATTGGAAGAAATGTCTTACAGCTATAGGAAATGTTTTCTGTTATTCAGGAGTTTAATGTTAATGGTCTAAAACATGGCTTTCAAACATTTTAGTAAACTAGTAAAGACAGGAAATAATCTTGAATCTTTCTTGTCAACAAAGGACTCAAAGTTCTTGCTATTCTTTTTTTCCCCCTTGTTTGTTGTCATTCCATTACATTTTATAGCTAACTGAATGAGTGATAACATTTTCCACTTGATATGTCCACTGATAGTGTATGAGTCATTCACCGTGCCTCCATTAGGTGACAACATAGCTATTGTGGGTTGTATTCCATCCTGTGAGAAAACCTCCATCACTAATTTGACATTTCCTGTGTCCGAATGTGAATAATAATAACTCAGTTCTCTCTAGATGTTTTCCTGCATTTCATATTAGACTTCTGTTGGCTACTTCTTTATTTTAACGAATTTGTGCTCAATCACACTTGACTCATGAGAACTGGAAAAAAAAAAAAAAAAGTAGCTAATGAAGTTTAATTAAAAGTAAGTTAGAATACAAAACATTCATTTTGGAAATTAATTTCCAACACCAAACCATTTCTGATCAGTATCTGAATCACTTAATGACTGATCTTAATAAATAAGATCATTTAATAATCAAGACGATCTGGATTTAGAAAAGACTAATTGTTACCTTCAAGATCTTCACAAAATATGAAGATTACTACATTATGGATTACTACATTATGGAAAAAGTGATATTTCTGCTACTATTTTAAAATTTGTTCCACTTATTTTTTGTGTTTGCTCCCAAAGCACTGAAGGTTAGTCATAATCTGTACCATGCCAGCAAAAACTTAGAGGAAAGTGATTAGTCCCCTCTATTTAGCACTTGTGAGAGCCCTTCAAGACTGTTGTATCCAGTATAGAGTTCCTCAGTACAAAGGAAATACAGACATCCCGGAGCAAGGCCAGTCAAGAAACTCCAAAGACAGGCTCTGAACTGTGTCTTTTCATCCTGCAGGAAAACTCTTATTATTGACTTCAACCACCCAATGAGTAGTTATAGAGAAAAATCCAAACTCTTGAAGACGAACAGCAAAAAAAAAAGAGAAAAGAAAACATCAGAAAGATGCAGCAAGGGAAATTCCGGATAGATACTGGGGGAAAAAAAAAAAAAAAAAGTTTATCAAACACTGGAAGAAACTGTGGAATCTTCATCTCTGAAGAAACCAAACAATAACTAAGCAACGTTCTAAGTAACTTAATATGATTTTGAAGCTGGCCTTCCTCTGAGCAAGGAGTTGGACCAGATAATCACCAGACGTCCCTTCAGAATTACTCTGTAGTTCTACATGTATTTGCCATATTAGATCCAATTCCTAACCTCTCCTATCCATTTCCAAAGTTATATAATACATAAAAAACCTTAAGATTCATTTCCTACTCCTAGATTTTCATATTTTCTAGTCCTAGAAAAATCCCAATTTATGCAAATCTATCTGAACAAGAATTCAGTGGAAAGTCTGGAAATCAGAATTTATAACTCTGGGAATTTGTTAAGGAATTGCCTTTCATTCTTATGTCACACATGCCATAATACCTGTGCTATACAGAGCACTGGACAAACCTTAAGGGGGAAGCCAAACTGATGTTCATTTAATGTCCTTCATAGACCAATACTGGGAACCAGTTCTGAAATGATAAGTATAAAGATTATCTGTTTGAGAGAATCTCAAGAAACTTATCTCTTCCTAGCACCTACTGGAATCAGAAAACACTTTCACTGAATTATTAAGCCCATTTGCATCTGAAATTTGTGCCTTAGTCAAGTTTTGAATAAAGTATGTATATTTCTTCTCTATTTGCATATGCTTTGAAATAGAATTTTTAGATGCCCACAGGTGATTGTCTCAGGGTGGAGACAATGCACTGTCTGAAGCTTCCAATCTCTTTTGTTCTACTCTGACTTTTGGAGTAGTCTGGCTATGTGTATTCTCACACAATATTTACTACTACTGAATCTGTAGCTACATGTCTTCATAAAAATGATTGTAAGCAATCTTAGGTACTGAGAGAGATTAGGTACTGAAAGAGGAAGCCTATTCAAAAGAAAAATCAATTGCTTTGTTATTTATCAAACAAAGGACAAGGTTCTCTGTTTTCCCTGGGAAGTTATACCTTGATGTTTTATAACTGTGGAGAAGCTACTGGAAAGAGGCATTGAAAGACAGAATCCTCAGCTGGGCATCACAGAAGTAAAAACTTTCTTGGGAATATCTAAATTTTTATGAATACATCACTGTATTCATAAACACTGACATTATGTTTAGTTTCAGTTTCATACAATTAAGAAAACGAAGAAGAGTATGCAAAAAAAAAAAAAGAAAATGAAATATGGATGAAAGTAAATGTTGAGGAGAGTCAATGTTAAATTCTAAATGATCTCTACTGGTATGAAAAACTGTTTATAAAGTAAAACAAAATCATTCCAAGGAAAACAGAGACAACCCAGCTTGAAATTCTATTGTTAAAACAAATCTCAATCAATCAAATGATTAATTCTACCTTCGCAACTTGTCAGTTACAAATGGCAACAACCAGAATCAATGGTATATAATTTATCATCTCTTTGAAGGCTCAAAGATTGTTGATAGGCAAAGTACCAATGAAGCTAACAATTGTTGAGTAAAACATGATTAATATTCTGCTCCATGATAATTTTCTTTCTTTAAAGAAAAAGACAGTGTTTCAATCAAATTACAGTTTTGTCCTTCCAAGGGCACAATAAATCACTAATACGTTCAGATGTTCACAGAAATCTTTGAGCAAATTTATTCACTTATAAACATCTGAAACCTCACATGCTGTGCTTTAGGAACTATAATAGATATTCGTGCCTGAGTACTTTGTATCATAAATTTTATATAATATTATGTAGTTGTAGGAAACTTTGCAAATTAGTATAACTGCATTTGGATCAATGGAGGATAGATTGTGATAAAATAGGAAGATTCCCTTAACTTTTCTATAATATTAGGAACTGAAAATCTTAACTATTTATTGAAATCTTATCCAAACATACATGTATGTAATAAGTTAGTGGGTCAAGTCTTTGTTGGCATACATGAGCTGAACAGTACTTGAAACTCTGAAACATAAAACATATTGAATTTTCATTAACCATTGATGTTGCTTGTTAATGCTGCATTGAATCTGGAATGACTGTACAACATGAATAGGAGGACTAGGTCTTTTAGACTAGAATATCTAAGTATCGTGGAACTACTTTCTTTGATAGTTTGATATAGGATATTATAAGGTATTTTATTCAAAACTTAGCACAAGTTCAGTATATCTTATCTACTTATGGTAGCAGTAAATTCTAGGATTTTTCTCTGCAATGGGCTTTATTGTCTTAAAAGTACACTTAGGAATTAAATTTTTTTATTATCATAGATTCATAGAATCAGAGAGTCATAGAACCATAGAATCATAGAATGGTATAGGTTGGAAAGAATATTAAAGATCATCTCGTTCCAATCCCCCTGCCATGGGTATGGATACCTTCCACTAGATCAGGGGTTGACTTGTCCAACCTTGAGCAATTTCAGGAATTGGACATCCACAACTTCTCTGGGCAACCTGGTCCAGTGCCTCACCACCAGTGAAAAATTTCCTCCTATATCTTTAGTTTAAAAGTGTTACACACTCCCTGATAAAAAGTCTCTCACCATCTTTCTTGTAGGTCCCTTTTAAATATTGGAAGGCCACTTCTCTTTGTCTCCCTGGAGCTTTTTCTTCTCTAGGTTAAATAACTCCAGATTTCTCAGCTTTTCTTGGTAAGAGAGGTGCTTCAGCCTTCTGATCATCCTTATGGCCTTCGTCTGGACTCACTCGATCAGGTCTTATGCTGAGGGTCCCAGAACTAAAAGTAGTACTCTAAATGGGGTCTCATGAGAGCAGACTAGATGGGAAAAATCAACTCCTTCAAACTGCTAGCTACACTTTTCTCTGAAGCCCATAAATCCAACTGGATCCTGGGCTGCAAGTGCACATTGCCATCTCATGTTGAGTTTTTCATCCAACAATAACCCCAAGTACATTTCCACAGGAGTACTGTTTCCACTCATCACTTAGATTGCATTCATGTTTGGGATTGTCCTCACTCAGATGCAGGATCTGGCACTTGATCTTGGTGAACTACATGTTATTTGCACAGGCCCATCTCTTGAGCCTGTCAGGATCCCTCTGGATGTCATTCCTCCTCTCCAGCATGTCAACTGCACCACTCATATTAGTGTCATCTGCAAACTTGCCAAAACTTCACACTGTCCATGTCACCAGCAAAGATGTTAAATAGTGCCAGTCCCAATACCAACCCCTAAGGAACACCACTCATGACTGGTCTCTACCTGGAAGTCAAGCTGTTGACTGCAACTCTGAGTGCAACCATCCAGCCAATTCCTCAGCTACCAAGTGGTCTATCCATCAAAGCCATGTGTCTCCAATTTGGAAACAAGGATGTAAGGATATCATGTGGGACAGTATCAAATGCTTTACACAATAATTTATTTAGGATTCATGTCAATAGGTCTGATATCTGCAATACAAAACATGGAGTAGATATCAGGAAAAAGCAAAGAAAGAGATTAAACAAATTAAGAAAAGGCAGTCTTATTTATGTTTTAATTGGAGGTTATCATTTTCAGTGTCTCTAGAAAACTATTGAGACTTCTATAGTCACTCTTCTAGAATCCTTCAAATGTGCCATTTGCTCATAAAAATTAAGAGGTTAACTACTGTGTAACAGTCTTAAACTGTCTTTAAATTCCAGTTTTTAAAAATTCTTACTCCAGGCATACTCCTTTTATAACTCTATCAGAGCATAAATGGGGGAGCATTGGGAACCTTGCAAAAAGTAGTCTTGCAAAGCCTACAACCCTGATATAACCATGGCAGTAATAACATATAACACCCAGAGAACCATAACAGAAGTACCAGAACAACAATTAGAAAGTCAGAATATCAGAAACACATGAATAAGAACTATCAGAATATCAGAAATAGCAGAACAGATATGAATATAGAAAACTGGGACTGAGGAGTAAAATGAACAGGTTGTTTATGTAGATAACAGGAGAAATAAGAGCTGGAGAAATTGTAAAGGGGATAGTAAGAAAAGCAACCTGTTGTAACCAGTGAGGCAGCTCTGAACTTCATTACCACAGTCTAATCAACACAGTAGTAAAAACATTCAGTTACTTACTCTGCTAGTAAATATTTTATATTCAGAGTATGCTTGAATTATTTCCATATTTGTTTTGATGATTTGTTTCTCCAATATGCTTTGAACAAGCAGAAATTAGTGTAAAGACAGAAGAGAAGACCTGTGACCATGGCTGGCATTACAGACTTTTACAAATGTCATGTGCACAGTTTCTGCTGAGAAGTTTCTTTATTGTTTCTGTTTCTTTTCTTAAGCATTTTCTATGGCAATAAATGTATCCTTACAGAAAGTGCTCAACTCTGCTCATACACCTTTAGTTTGAGGTCTGAATTCTGAAAAATTGCTTTTTTTTTTTTTTTTTAATCTAACAACACAGGTGTCTTCAGGTGTCTTATCAAGACCACTGCATTTTCTTTTATTGACCTGGCAACCTGGTTTGAATTACTGGTGTGATACTTTAGGAACAAAAGCAATAATTGTTGAGGAAAAAATTCTTAAAGGATGATACAACTTGTTGAATGAATAATATCCTTGATCTGTAACACTAAGGCTCTGCTTGCTAGCTGTGACAGGAAAAGAAAGAAGGACTATTGGTTTCAGTTTCCCAAAATAAATAGTGCTTTTTTATAGTTGCTGCAAGAAAAGAACAAAGAAACTAAAGATCATAAGACAGGTCACAGCATACTCTGGGAGAAAAGCTATTAAAAACAATTCTGTCTTTCTGCAGTTTTTCGAGGTCATTTTCACTTCACTCATTATAAGTAGCAACATTTACATGAAAATAGGATCTTGGTTTCTCATGAGTTTATCTGCTCTTGGTAATTATCCTCTTGAAGTCATAATCCTGGTTTCTGTGGTAATTAGGTTTTCCGTAAGTTTTCAATGGTTCTTCAAGGTGAGTACAGGCTAGGCTGTAATCCAATACAGCCTAGCATCCCAAAACCATCAAGACTAAACTTCAATATAGAAGCTTAAAATCATATCTAAGGATATATGAGTCTATTATTATGTCCATATGTAGACAGCAGAAATATGATATTTTTTAATTGCTGATGTTGAAAACTCATCTGTGTCAGGCTTAGTATTCTTGAAAATCCTGTTATTCCGTTACTTACTAACATTTCTAAATCTAGACTTACTTTTTTTCTTCTTCTTCTTCTTCTTTTTTAGATTGTGGTGACCTACTTTAAATAAGAGCTGTAGTGTAGCAAGGTGACTCAACTGTGAATGAGTGTCAGAATATAATTGTAGAAATTAATCAATTTAATCAAGAAATATAAATGTAATTCCAAACTTGTTTTGAAAATACAGATATTTTATCTATCATGAAATATATATATGTACTTATATATATATATTTTAAAACTGAACACAGAATGTCAACTAATGGAGGCATAATCTTACTGTGTTTTGGTGGTACCTTGTCTTTGCATTTATTCCCGAACAGATGGACTCTATGACTCTACTACCCAACATGAAGTTCATGGGCAACAAAGATATGGCAGAATATCTGCTCAAAAATGGATTTAGAGTTGTTAAATCATATACATATATTTGAATTTTCTATATTTCTAAATGGAAGCAAACTTTTAATTGGCATAACTAGTAGGAAAAATAGTTCACTATGTTGTTTGTGTCATTTCAAATTCTTGCCTCTGTTACAAACAGTATGAAGTCATTGCAAATGTAAACATCTCTTTTATCAAGTACTATCACTTTCTATTCCAAATTCAGAGTTTCCAGTAATTATTACAGGACATTTTGCTGCAGATATAGACAGTTATGGAAGAAGGGTACTATGCCTTTCCTAGTATACACTTGGTATTCAATAGAGTAGAACACAGCAAAACAAAGAAAAACAAAACAAAACAAACAAACAAACAAAAAACACAAACAAACAAAAAACAGAAACTGTAAAGGTAACAATACTGTCAGATACATTGTTGACTACTTTTGTACTTTTGCTAGTTTGACTCTACTGCTTGGCATTATCTAGGCTACTCTAAGTCCAAAATGTTGCATTAAAATATTGTTCCAGGACCACAATTCTTCTGAGTTGAGCTGTGTCCATTAGCAATGACTTGGCACCAAAATCCATTATATGACAGACCTGGCCAAAATTCGTCGGATGTACAGGAGCTGAATCTGACCTGTAGATTATCTTGGAAAATAATATAATTCTGAGATTTCACCTGTATCTCTACCATGTCATGAGATGTATATAGACACATGACATAAAGAATGTTTTAATGATATTTAAAAATTCTAAAGCCATTGAATCTGATACCAGTTCCATGGACAATATATATTTATTTATATATATGTTCTAAAAAACACTAGCACCACTCCTGTAAAGGAAAAAGAAGAGAGAAGCAAATAAGTCTCAGACAAGTCCCCAGTAGATAACCATTATTTAGCATGCTAAATATAAGTTAAAATAAAATGAATTTTAAATAGAACAAATAGTGCAAAAATATTTTAAATAGTTCATTAAAACTATTCAGAAATATAGTTAATTATGTAACACATTTCTTTTTTTCTAGAATGCATTTGTTGGCTACTTGTTCTTTCCTTAAATACTTGTACGTCTCCTGATCTGTTCTGAAAGTTTACTACATATCTCAGTATATTAACTTTTCAGATTCCTTGAGAATTCTGGTCCACAGTAAAATTGTATTTGATAGGACTTACTTTTCAGTGAAAATTGTAACAGTGCTTAAAATGCATGTGCAAGTGTAATTACATTTTTTTTTTTACTGTATACTTTTTTATATCTTATTAGGAAATCCAAAGACTAAAAATGAACCAAAGAAAGCAATGTTTTTAGCACTAACTTTGAAGTGTTTTTTTTGTTTGTTTGTTTGTTTTTGTTTTTTAATGTTCACCAAATTGCTATCAAATTTTATTTATTTATTTAACTAAGTATTGTTCATATTAATATGATTTGCAATAATTAAGACAGTTATTTATCTTACACAGTTACAGCACTTTATAGGTTTGATGTTTTACAAGGTGCTGAACAGTCTGGCCTTGAATTAGTTAAGCATCTGCTTAACTTTAACCACATAAGGGATCCCACAGGAAATTTTGCAGAATAAAGCCCTTCATCAACCAATATTTGAGCAAGTAGTCTTTTCCCTGATTTATCTACTGTTTGATATCAATCAAGATATCTTGTTCTGAAATTACATTTTTAACTCTACATATCAATCAAAACCCTCAAAAAGTGAATATCGTCTTCAGTTCCTGATATTGAAGCTTACTGGTGGGATCAACCACATGTAATTTGGATTTCTTTATTTCATTTATTTACTTGTTTTTACTGCACTTTCTGGAAGAAGGATCCTTAAAAAAACACCAGTACTTTGAATCCCTCACAGGGATTCAGACAGTAACTTCACATTGCTGTAACAGAAATTTTACTGTGGTTGTTGTTTATTTGTTTGTTTGTTTTCCCCAAGCATTAACCTTACTTACTAAAAAAAAAAAAAAAGGAAAAAAGGAAAAAAAAGCAAAATAATATAAGATTTACTGATGAGATTTAGACTTTTTATTTCTTCTTGATAAAGTCACACAAGTAATTGGACACAGCTGCACGCAACTTGTCTCTGATTCTGTTAGTTCTTGCACTGTTATGGTGAGGTGTTGAGACCTGTCCCCATGTTATGATAAACCCTGTCCCAAGTATTTCCAGGATGGACTGTCCACATGATTTGTATAAAGATTTTGTATTAAGATTTTCTGGTAGTCTAATACCAGCTTAAAGTCCACTTGAGATATTTTTTCCCCACAAATCATGTACGCCCCTGATTATGGAATCAACTAGGTTGGAAAAGACCTTCAAGATCAAGTCCAACTCCACCTAACACTACAAGTCCAGCAATAACCATGACAATTATTGTGCTTCTATTTCAACAGTCTCAGGTGAATCTAGTCTAAACAAGTCCAGCTGTTCTACACATCTAAAGGAGTGCTAGAACAGTGGCAGGGTTGGTGTTGCAAGTCATGATGAGTCATGGACACAAGGTTATCCTAAAATTATTGGCTTTCCTTATATGTAGATAAAGGTGAGCGTTCTTGCACTATTTATAGACTAAGTAGAAAAAAAAATAACTGCGGAATTTTGTGCCTTGTTTTGCCAAGTTGGCATTTAAATTCTTCAAGTACACTGAATGTAAAATGTAAATGGTGAAACGAATGCAGAACATCTTTTGAATGCAATATGATTCTCAGCCTTACAGCAATTTACAGAAGATAGTTCCTAAGACCAGGAGAATCCCTGAAGTTTTCTTGTACTAATCCCTCAAAACCTTCATTTTTATGTTCATCCTTTACAGTTGATCACTTGTTCCTTTTCTCAGTGCTTATCCTTTGGGCTAGAGCCATAGCTAATAAAAACTGAAGTCTCTACTTTGTGCAAATTGAGGATCTGTTCCACAATGTGAACATACAGATATTTTCTGACTAGAAATGATACCTGACTGTGATCAGTAACATTAAAATCATACAGTACTTACTGAAGATCATGCACTACTGCTTACAGAATGTAATATCATATTTTCAAATTAAATGTCTTTTAATTATCTGAAGTCTTCTCACAATAATTTTGGTGTTATAATATTCTGATAAGGTTTCTATGTCAAAGTGCATATAAACTTCCATATTGCTCCATCTCCCTGCAAGATAAATCTCCAGCTTTCCATGGTGCTGTGGTTTTTTTGCTGTATTATGACATTTTTTAT
The DNA here is from genome assembly GCF_963932015.1 of Anas acuta. Classification (NCBI taxonomy): domain Eukaryota; kingdom Metazoa; phylum Chordata; class Aves; order Anseriformes; family Anatidae; genus Anas; species Anas acuta. The sequence continues at coordinate 188,029,687 of NC_088979.1, forward strand.
GAAGAAAGCTTCAGTTTCTAAGAGCACAAACAATTCTATTACAGCTAAGTAGTCCTATCATTAGTCAACACAACACAAGAGAGCAAAAAACTGGGAAGGTGAAAATCAGCAAAATTAAACCAAAGGAAAAATATATTTGAGCTCTTTTTCAGGAACTTCAGTTAGCTATCTAAAATTAGAATGGAAGTTGCATTCCTTACCATGCAATGATGATGATGAACAGAAAGAAGCTTGACTGTGCATTGTTGTGACTAACACACTCCACAATACACACTGCAATAGGGAAGATGGACATAAGCATTGGGCTTGTGAAGCTCATGGAAGGATATAAGGAAAGACCATGTGTATCTGGAAGAAAATTCAACACAAAGGGGATCTGAACTAGCCAGACCACCATGAGTGAAGCATATACATGTCTCAGTCCAATATGGTGTGCAAACTAACAAAGCAAAGTGAGCAACTATCAAAGTGAAGTTTAAAAAGAGCAACGGGCTTGAACCGGCTTCAATCCACAGATTTCTTCCCAGTGGTAGGGGATACCTGTTATAGTGATGGTGAACATATGTAGACTAATAATGGAAATAATGTTTGTATTGTGATACAACTGTATGTTCGAATTAATATATTCGATATTAATATCGCTGTGTCACTCTGCTAAATCAAAATCCTGTGTAACACCAGTTCAGCTGAGGTATGAGCTATTCAGACTCCATGTAATGATGTCCTTCTGAACATTCTTCTTAAACTTTGGATATCTAGTTCCATTGCATGCCTTTGGTGGTGTGCTGAGGGCCAAAGTCCTGTCTGACCGTCCAAGGTTTCCTGAAAATTTAACATTCCCTAGCAACTAGCACTGGTCAGTCAATGAATTCAATATAATTTTGTTCTTTGCAGCAACAGGAAAAAAAAAAAAAACTTGCCCAGAACCTGTTTGAGCAGGACGCTCCCTCCTTTCTTTTGCCACCCCATCTTGTCTGATTTGAGACCATTTTGAATTGACAGGATCCAGGATCCAGGATCTGAGAATTTATAAGCATGATGGTAAAGTGTAATAGGAACAATTGTTATTTGGGTACAAAATAGCATTTGTGTTGCAAGGACAATGTATAGAGTTCATTTTCTGATGTTTTTCCTCATAATTACAGAGTCAAATAATGAGTGCTATGATTGGCTTCTGTTTTCCTAGTGCTGGCTTGCTCAGTGTACTGGGTCTGGCTGGAATGTTAACTTTCCCGGCAGCAGCCCATACAGTGCCGTACTCTGTACTTGTAGCTGGAACAGCAGTGTTATCACACCAGTGTTGTGTCTGCTGCTGAGCAGCACTGGCACAGCATTGGGCCCTTCTCTAATCCTCCTAGGGGGTGGGCAAAAAGTGAGGAGAGAAACATCACTAGGGCAGCTGACCTAAACCAATCAAAGGGATATTCCATACCATGTGATGTCACACTCAGCAATAAAAGGTGGAAATGGGAAGAAGAGGAGAGGGGTGGGCTCTCGTTGGGAAAACATCGGTCCTCCTCTCGAACACCGGCTATGTGTGTTGAGGCCCTGCTTCAAGGACGTGGTCAATCATCACTCATTTGTGGGAAGTAGAGAGTAAATTCTTTCCTCTGGACTTCCATATAGCCTTCAATTACTTTATTTGTTTTCCTCCCTTCTTTTTATTTTTCCCTTTCCCTCTCCCTTTTTCCCATTCCCCTTTTTATTTCCCTTTAGTTAAATTGTTTAGTTCATAATAATATTTATTTAATTATTATTATTATTTCCCTTTAATTAAATTATCCTTATCTCAACCCATGAGTTGTTCTTTGCTTTACTTCTCCTCCTCCTCAACTAAAAAGAGGGGGAGTGAGAGAGCGGTTGTGGGGTTTAGCTGCCCAGCACGGTAAAACCACCACACTCAGTCCCAAATTACCTTACCTGGAAGATGAGAATTGGCAAGGAGGGTTACCCTACAGTACCTCACTGTTGGGTAGTCCTACCCCTCTGCTCATCTCAGAAACAGTCAGTTGAGATAAGACAGTGCTGAGATGGCATAGTCAAGATTTTGAGGCAAGTGGCACGGAACAGTGTTAACCTACCATGCCAGCCAATTGGAAGCTCTCATGGACTGAACTCACACATCCATGTCTACAGTAGTAAGTTGCATATATGGAAAACAAACTCCATAGCAAAGATTCAACAGCTAGCACTGGCATTGAGCTATCTGCTGTTGGCACAGTTCACAGTTAATTCTGGAACATGGAGCAATGGGTTTCTTTGTGGGAACCTGCCACTAGAGAAACATTCATCAATTCTGTCTTTCATGTACTTCTCATACAAGAATTGAGGCAAACTAGGTCTTTCTCACTATCAAGCATCTAGCTTCAGAGCTTGCTTCGACCAGCAAGTGCTCTCTGAGTGGTGATAACACTACTAAAAATGCTCTGTAGGCTATGAATACTTGCTGATTGCTCAAAGTCTACATGGAAAAAAGACAGTGAAGGTTTTATCCTAGTAAATGACAACATTTTCTGGCTCTTACATGAAAATTCATGTTCAAAGAGCACAGTTTGAACTTAGAAAACTATATCCATTTTGAACAACTATCTGCTTCTGTTTGTGCAAAAATCACAGGAAGAAGTGACATAGTTATTCCATAACTTAGAATTTTCTAGGAAAGCTATACTGACTTTATTGCATTCTGTAATCTCTTTGCAACAACATAATTTTCAACAATCTTTTTGGTGGTTTCTGCTGTGAGAATAATTTTGCTGTGTAAAGGGAATATTGCACAGGGACAGCTACAGACAAGATTCTGTTTCTAATACCTTTTTATGTTCTGATTATCTTTCCTTGTTTGTCTCTGTTACTGAAATCTAAAGTAGTCTCAGCAGTCCATGCATGCATTATTTCTATTATCTTTTAATTTCAAGTGTAAATCCACATTGTGAGCATGCTGCACCAGCATGCTCCTCTACACTAGTTTCAAAGGAAACCATACGTTTCAGATATGTTTCAGTCTTAGAGATCAGCTATGTTGTAGGTTTGTACTAGTGTACTGTTAAGCTAACGTTGTAGGAGTACATACAGTGTATTGAATTTCTTAAAGAATAAATTGATCACTGAACATCTTTTACTGTTTGGCAAAGGTTTGAGTTTTTAAAGGTCATGAAAGTTAACATTTGTAGTGACCTTTGTAAACAATACTACAGATGAAACATTTTGCACAGCTGCCAAACATGTAAAACCAATACAGCTTTAGCTCATTTTCCTTTATCTTGAAAGTTTCTTCTTAATTAGCATGAAATACTGTGTATGACAGTATTAAAAACAATTTAATAGTTTTCCACAGATTAATAAAATCTATCTGGTCTTGTGGTTCAAAGTGTATTGGACTGGTCAAATAGTTGCCTGTATTCCTAGGCAGTTTATGAGACATTAACTTTGTCTTCATTTCTGAAATATGGAAACCTTTATGAGGTGCTTATAAAGCTTTACAGACAAAAATAGAAGCATTCTTTGATTTGAAGTACTGCTGTAGTCAAGTATCCATTAGCAGTGGCACATCTGAATAACTCATTAGGTCTTGGAAGCTTAATTTCTGCTTAAAAATAGAGTAGGCACCCTGGAGACTTGTCTGAATATCAAATTAGATCAACAAGCTGTTAAATCTGTTCTCTTTTTGAAGTATTTCATTGGTCAATTTCCTAATTTATTTCATTTATTTTTCAAATTCAAGAACAGATGCTGATACTCCTACAAACTCTTTTAGTTACCAATGTGAAATCCTACTGAAGAAGAATGAAATCCGATAGATTCATTGTACAGTATGCATGCATTGTACACAAATGGAAAACTACTTCACCAGTTTACAGAGATGCAGAAAGCAGCATGAAAATTAACTGGAAAAATTTGAAATTCTAAAATTCAAACTATCATATGTGAATCAATCATGAATAATTACCATCTTTTGAAAAATACATCTCCCATGAATATCTAAGTGTGAATTATAACTTCAAATTAAAATTCAGTTGTTACATATTGCTATGTTTATACTCAATTCATGGAGATATCAGAATGAGCAGACAATTATGATCAGCCAGAATTTTCCAGTACTGAATAATATAAGTAGTTCATAACATGGGAGAGCATTAATTTCTCTTGCTCATCATTTTCTATTGGCTTATGCCTGATATTATCACTTCAAAGGCTGCAGTGGAACCAAATGTATGTTAACACAATTCAGTGGAAAAACTGTGCTGCACAGGAACAGAACAGAGCTACTTGTTTTCTGAAAGAAAAGGAAGTCCCAGACGTTGGGTCAATAACTCTTATTATGAACTAGAAGTTTGTGATAATTGCCAGTCCAGAATATTTTAGGTAATTGGTGTATACTTTTTGATGAGAAATAGATATAGTGGCATATTTTTTAAAGGCTTATGCTTGAGTATTTGAGTATCTGGATTCTTATAAAGCTAATATGCAGATAAATAGCAGTCTGTTCTTGCAAATCCCTGGTGTTACCAGAATTTAAATATAAATGTGGAAATAATCTTGAACGAAATGTATGCATACATCCCCAAGTGAATCTGAAGTATTTTTCTCCATATAATAATCAGAAACAACAACAACAAAAATGGGACATGAAACATTTACCATGAAAAATAGAATCAAGACACTTTTCATAGAATCATAGAGTGGTTCAGGTTGGAAAGGACCTTAAAGGTCATCTAGTTCCAACCTGCCTGCCACTGTCAGTGATATCACCCACTAGATCAGGTTGCCCAGGGTCCTATCCAACCTGGTCTTGAACACCTCCAGGGATGGGGCAATCCACAACCTCTCTGGGCAATCTGTTCTAGTGCCTTACCAACCTCTGAGTGAAGAATTTCTTTTTTATATCTAATATAAATCACAGAATTATAGAATCAAAGAATCATTGAATCATTAGGGTTGGGACAGACCTTCAAGATCATCTGGTCTGACCATCACCCTGCTACCAACGTCACCCATGTCCCTAAGCACTATGCCCAACCTTTCCTTAAACACCCCCAGGGACAGTAACTCTACCATCTCCCAGGGCAGCTGGTTCCAATGCCTGACTACTCTTTCTGAGAAGAAATGTCTCCTAATTTCTAACATGAACCTCCCCTGGAGCAATGTGAGGATATTCCCTATCACTAGTTTCCTGTGAGAAAAGGCAACTCCCTACACTTTCCTTTCAGGTAGTTGTAGAGAGCCGTAAGGTCTCAAATGGACAATACCATTAATTTCTTCTATATCTCTGCAGTCAGTTTTAATCTAGATATTTTTAATATTTTCCTACCATTTACAAACTTTATTTTTTCCCTTCTCCTAGATTATTTATGAGTATGTTGAAAAATTTGTCTGAGAATTCATCCCCATTGATGAGGAATTCCGTGCTTCACTCAATTGAAAAATTACCATTTATTTGTATATTTCTTCCTATTTTAATGAGTTATTAATACATAAAAGGATTTCTTTTATCCCACACTGTTTTTATTTCCCTCAGAATGTGACAAGTAATTTTTTCAAAAGTTTTCTGAAATCAAAATGCTATCAAGATCAGCTTTGTGCATAAGCACAATTGTTGACCATTTCAGAGGTTGCTAATAGTTTTGAGAAACATAATGCTATTAATATAATAATAATAATAATAATAATAATAATAATAATAATAATAATAATAATAATAATAATAATAATAATAATAATAATAATAATAATAATAATAAATAAAAGTTGAGTCTTTGCCTGTTAGCTGGACATTCTTATTTATTTATTTTTATTCCATTATTTTGCACTTTTACTTCTATATACATGTATGTATGTGTGTGTGTGTTTTTCTTTCACTATAAAAATCTCAAATTTCTTTGACAATGGTTACTATTAAAATGGTAATGGTATTAAAATGCTTTTTAATTTTTCAGATCTTTTGCACTGCTTAGAACTCACTTAGAATTTTTTCCCCATCTTATGGTTCCTTTGGCTTCTAGATCTGAGAATCAGTAACTTATGATGTCTAAAGAATGTCTTGCTGTACAACATTAACGTCATGTTTTTCCAGATTTTAATATATGTGTGTATATATATATATATGATTTCATATATTCTTAAGCACGCTGCAGTTATGCAGAAAGTTTTAGTACTTCCACAGGTGACTACTTGCCATTACTTATGGCAAGTATCCAGTACTCTTTTTGAATTGTTTCTCTTCTGTGTTCAACCTTTTACACACAGGGACAAACCTAGCCCTAGTGTGTCTCTAATGAAGAAAACAGAGATACACAAGGGATGAGTTGGCCAATTATTTGTCTTCATTTGAGAGTTTCCTTTTCTATTTAACTAGTTGTTATTGATTTTTCCATTTAATAGTATCTTCAGTTTAATCTTTTGCCCTTTCAAGGTGAAGGCCCTTTGGCTGAAAGCTTTCCCAGATGAGTTTAAGAGGACTACTACTGAGAGCAAATGAGATTTTTCAGTGGCTCAATAGGTAAGCCTAGCACTTTCCAGTACTTGGGTCATGAGTTCAGTTCCCTGACAAAACAGATCCATCATGAATAATATCCCTTAGGATACTAAAGCCACTGCAGACTTTGGTATTTTTATTTATTTATTTATTTATTTATTTTTGTCATAATTCCTTTAAAAAATATCAAATTTATTTATTCATTTACTTGTTTGTTTAATTTGTATGTAAACATTCACTTATTCAACATATTAATTATAACATGAACAAATAAGGACCTTTCTTTTTCTCTGGAAAAGTTAAATTAAATTGCTCAATTTTGTGTATTGCATTATATCATCTCTAAGTACTACATTCATTAATCAGCTTATGCTAAATGTCTGTATCAGATTCTTTGCAGGGTAAATTTTTATTTTTTTAGTTTGCAAATCACTTAAGTTCAACTTTTTTTTTTTTTTTTCTTTTTTTCTCATAAGCAATATCTATTGAAAAGTCTACAGGAAAGATGGGGAGGGACTCTTTCTCAGGCAGTAGTGAAAGGACAAGGGGTAATGGTTTTAAACTGAAAGAGGGAAGATTTAGATTAGATATAAGGAAGAAATTCTAAACTATGAAGGTAATGAGGCACTGGAACAGGTTGCCCAGAGAAGTTGTGGCTGCCCCACCCCTGGAAGTGTTCAAGGCCAGGTTAAATGGGGCTTTGAACTTCCTGATCCCATGGGTAGCATCCCTGAGTGGAAGGCGGGTGTGGAACTAGATGATCCTTAAAGTCCCTTTTAATCCAAACCATTCTATGATTCTGTGATTCTATGATTTTACCTTACAATGAGAGTGCACTGCTGGTTTGTGATCAATGCAGCATTTACCATAACTCTTAGTAACATCTCATACTATGCTGAGTTACATTTTGCTTCAGGTGAGATGGTGCTTTTCCTTTTTGAAAACTATTTCTTAGATTTCAGTTAGCCTAATTCTCAAATTTATCAAAGATTTCCTAGACAGAAGGGTAAAACATTCCCTTTAGCTTTCTTTTTCAGCTAGACGCTCAGCCATTGATAACTGCTGTTTGAGCTTGACACTCCATCCAAGTCTCAGCTTACTGAACTGCCTCCTCATTCCATGCATACAGTTCCTTTTGATCCAAGCTATTTTATGATTCTACAATTTTTAAACAACATAAAAGAACTAAATTGCAGAAAATATACCCTATCACAGTTGCCATATGTTGTTTACCACAAGTGATCAACTAAGTGATCAAGGAAAATCCTGAGCATGTTGAAACCTACAGGTAAGATTTATAGTTCTTCAGTGTGTATACTTGTTCAAGATCTCTTTGATTATATTATATATTTAGCCAGATTATGATTACCTTCAGTGCATGGATGCTTGGTCAGCAAACCTTGGTTAATGTTTAGAGTGTAGTGTTGTGTACTCTAATAGCAGTCAGAGGATGGTAAGTGAGGAAGCAAAACCTGATAAATGCTGTCGTCTAATGTAAGGGAGATAAGATTAAGATTAGATAAGACTTGCATTAAGTGGTGTAGCTAATTAGCCATTAAAAGTCTGGTTGCGTTCAGGGTACTGAACTATCATGATCATGGATTCACAAATAATGTAGCACGCTCTCACTCTAGTCACATTCCATGAACTACCACAGCCACACTTAAAGAGTTTGGTCATGTTCAATGAGAACTATCATGGATGGCTAGGATCAATGCAATATAGTGTAATTTATTAACGCAACATGTGCACAGGTTCTTTGGATTGCCAGCAATAAATTCACTGTCTGCAAAAGCAAACTAGCATGCCAAAAGTACACAAGCAACACAGCCTGGCTATGAATACGTTAAAAGGCAAAAGACTAGAGAGTTCTAAGTTTCCATGGAGACACCTGGTATAAGCAAGCGTTGAAATCTTACCCCAAATTGTCCCAATGGGGGGGGGGGGGGGGGGGGGAGGGGGGGGGGGGGGAATGGAGGGAAGAGCGACTCAGCCTGTTAACTAATCCCAGAAGTCATTATGGCATCTTCCCTCACATCCCTTCTCTCTTAATCCAATTTATATTTTTTTCTATCTTTTAGGTGGAGCTTGAGTGACTCTAGTCATGCATATCTTGGTTACATTTGGTGAAAATTTTTTGAGCTTTTGTTTAAAGATAAAGTCTCTGAGAAATTCAGAACACAATTCTCAGTGAGGGGTGGTCTCACCTTGGAGGCTTTTGGGATGGAGGTGTGTTTTGATATTATAATGATATTATAATGAGCACAGTTCACTAGAGTTCAGCATGTTGTGAAAAACATGACAGGTTGTTGGCTCAGGGTAGTAAATCTACAGCTAATTGGTCTCAGTGTGCACAAGAATGATCAAATTCCCATCTTGTCACAGAGCCTTGCCATGGCGTCTCCACTGCACTCTACACTCTTTACTGTTCCTTTGAGTCAGCACATCAGGTTTCCGTAGTGCGATAGCACCTAAGGTTGGAGACCTAGGGAATGCTTAGGTAGTGCAGCTACATTGCACACCGAAAGCTTCTTCAATGCTGTACATTTTCCTTAAAATGTGAATATCAGTTTTATTTCCAAGTCACCTGAGGCAATTATACCATGATAAGGTAAGGTAAGGTAAGGTAAGGTAAGGTAAGGTAAGGTAAGGTAAGGTAAGGTAAGGTAAAAGATAAGTGAGACCACCAGAAGAAAAAAGTTCAGAATGCCTTCTCAGTCTGACCTAAGTGAATATATGCAATTTTGGAAGTAATAGGTAGAAATATATGATGCTCCAACTACTGAATTTATTACTAGACATAGCTGTTTAACAAAACCTTTAGATAAGGAAACAAAAATGAAGGATAATCTGCCTGAAAATTAGCGTTAGTGATTCATCCCTGCATCTGTCTCTACCCTTACAGAGAGCTGCACTAATTACGTGTAGATTTTGGCAAAGCATACAAGTTCAGATATACTGAGTAGAGGTCATCTAACCAAGAGCACGTTTTCAAAGGAGACATCTACATCCAGGTAGGGACTCTAGGGTCCCTTTTTAGTCAATAGTGAAAAAAGAAGGTATTTCCAAGACACTATTGATTTCTCCTAAGATTGATGTTTAAAATAGATCAGTTGAATTGTACCCTGAAAGTGCCTATTTCTCTCCCTTGACTCAAGAGGGAATGACTAGCTCAGGTCTGTCCACTGAAGATGTCTGTATTACAGACACCTAAAGTTTGATTAAATAACTCACATAAATTGTTGTCACTAAACATTCTAGGAGAAAGTAATTTGTTAACTCTCATTGTCAGGGTCATTTTCTTCAGATGTTTTTTTAGCCATCTGCAAAGACACTCTGAAAAGAGAACACATGATTTAAAAGCAAAAATCAAGTATTTATTAGCTATCTCACAAAAAAAGAGAAGAAAAAAAAAAAAAAAGAAAAAAGGAAAAAAAAAAGTTTTGCTGGCTAGATAGAATCTAGGAGTCCAGTCATGAATAAAATGGTCATTCTCCATGGCTTTCTGGGACAGAGTCTCAAGTTGAAGAATTGCCATTTTCTATCCAATTCTCCAGAGATTTTTTTTTTTCTTTACAATTTTATACCTTTTCATGGTAATACTGTTCTTCCTTAGTCCTTGAAAAACTAACAATTCCTGCTCCAACAATTGTATCTCTGTAGCTCTCTACCTTTCATATCTTTCACGATAATCACTCTATGAACTTGCTTATTATTTTTTCTCACAGCCTAACAGTTCCCTCAGAGATGTAAACTTAGGATACTCAGTTGGTTCCTGCCAAAACTTGGACCCCTGGACTACAGACAGTGAAATCCATGATATGGAATAAGCACGGTATGGATTAAGCAACATTCATCAGTTATTTACAGGAAATGTAAATGGTTCACTGACATCTGAAAGCAACACACTCTTCCACACACCTACAAAGACATCAGATGATGGTTTGTTATTATAACTGGCTGTCATTATACCTGCTGTTGTAATTACACCTGCATAAATCACTCACAGATTAATTCTGAAGAAGGGTAGGAGTTTGGGTCATATCTGTGAGACTAGTAAGAGTTAAAGCTACAACCCTGCTTAAGGCTTGTGACAGCTAAAGAGCCTGTGTAAAGCATACTTGCATCTTACACTGAAATATTTGCCAACTTGTTTGTTAAAATATAAAAGTTGCTATGTATAATATTATTTTGCTGTCACATGGATATATTCAAGTTATCTAATTGTTAAGTTGTGGTTGTTCAATTATCAATTCAGATGCTTAGAGTTGGCTGCTCATAAATTTCCATTGCTTAAAATGAGAATGCATTAACAGAATGATTTATAGGAATTTTGGTTTCTGTCAGGATTAAGTCTTTAAAGCTTAATCCTGAAAATCTTTGCGGTGATGAGCAGTTTCTTAAAATAGCTGATAATGCAATATTTAAGGAACATTTTAAAGTACAACCAAATAAATGATTAGGGAATAAAAGCTCTTTTACGATATCCTCTTCATGAAAGGGTAAAATTAAATCAGTACTAAACCAGACTGGTTTCTTAGTTTGGGTTTTGTGCCTGACCTCATCATGGCTGTGGAGTTTAAAAAAAAAAAAAAAAAAAGTATAATAATAAAGTCATATAAAGATTTTCTGTGTGTTTTACTAATATCAAACTATTGTTTTGGCATAATTTCTCGTTTGTCTTAATTTTAATTAAGTGTAGTTTTGAACTGTGAATTTTAACAATCAAGAGTATTGAATCAGAATTACAGAACCATTAAAATCCATCATTCATTGATTTACTATATGTATAGTTTAAAGCCACATTTAATCTATAGATTATAGAGAGAGTCATAAAGGCAAAAACAAAATAAGAGAAAATAGTGTACAGGAATATTTTGATTCTAATCTCTAAATGTCAGAGAATCTTGTTGGTTTACTGTTCTTTGGCCTCTCTCTTTGCCATGTAGTATAGTGTATATTTAGAAAGAGTATATATCATGCATATCATGTCGTGGAATATATATACATGTATATTCAGAAACATTTTTTGTTGTTGTTTGTTAATGGCATAACATTGAGCTAAGACAGATGCTTTTGTGGATCTTTCTTGACCTACAGTAAAATATATTCTACCTGATTTTGGCCTCCGAACAGTCAGACAGGTTATGTTAATCATATGTATAGGTAATGAAGAGAAATAAGCCTCTTTAGGAAGCAGGTCTGTCTCTCCATATATTTAGGTATATTTATATATATTTATCCATATATTTAGCTAGGTAACTAGCTCAGATTTTGGATGGAATATATTTTACCTAACTTTAGGTAAGCAAGTGACACAGGAGCTTAGGTTTCCATTACAATCAGTATTGTTCTAGCAATGGAGTTAACAACAAACTCCATTGTTCCATTGACAAACTCCAAAATGTTCTAGTCAATGGAGTTAATGACAAAATTTAGATGAACCTTCCCTAACAGCACATCTATCAGCATCAGTGCAAAATGTCAGTATATTACCCTCAAAAAATATTTTGTTCAAACATGCCTATTTGACAGATTATTTCCAACATTAAATGTTACTTATATTATTATAGAACCCGGAGACTAAAAAGTGATAATTGCTGCTCTCTGCTGATTAAACTGTCCATTTGGCTTTTTGACTGCTTCTAGTCAACAACGCATGGTATTGTAGTTGCCATTTTCCTGTCCACAATTTTAAGTGGCTTAATAACTGTACGATTTCCCTTCCATTCAGTGCATCATCCTGTTTCAGGAAGCCCCTGCCTTTTTGAGATACAACTGCTAAGACACAGAGACCACTCATTTTCTCAAGATGGTTTAGCTCTTCAGTGGGAATAAATAGTTCTCTTGTATGCCCTTATGTAGTAGGTGACTTCAACCAGCAGCTCAACACCCATGTTATACAGTATGGAGTATCCCTTTAGTCAGTTTGGGTCAGTTGTCCTGGCTGTGCTCCCAAGCTTTCGCCTATCCCCAGCCTACTCTCTGGGAGAAGACAGAAAAGGAGAGGTGGCCTTGATGCTGTACAAGCTCTATTCATCAATAGCTAAAACATTGTTTTGTAACCAACACTGTTCTAGTAACAAATCTAAAACATAGCACCATACAAGGTGTTATGAAGAACATTAACAAGTACCATAGCCATACTTCAAATGTAATTATGTGTGAAACCACTGATTCAAGTACATAAACATATGCATTTAGTGTCACTGGGCTGGCAGATATACACAAGACCTACAGGAGACGCATGGACTTTGCAGTGACAGATTCATCTGCAATCTGTCAGGTTCTGCAATGGCATGATACCTATGTACACCCAAAGCTGCATTCTGCCTAATACTGGTATGACACAAAAACCAGCTAATTTAAAATAATTTGACATTTATTAGAGGATGTTTTGTTCTGTTTTGTTTTCTTAAACCTCACAAATATGTTGTCTTCTCTTGTAGAAGATTTTCCATCAGACTTTTTTAATTTAGTGTTGCACTAACTAGAATTTAAAACACTCAAATTTCAGTGTAGTCAAAAATTTAAATAAATTAATGAGTTGCATGTACAGTGAATTATTATATCACTTAGAATATGTATTTGTTTTAAAACAAGTGACAAAAGCAAGAAGAATGTTCGTTAGATTGAGTCTTTGTGGCCCCTGAGGCTAAACAGCAGAGGACTCATTAGGGATTAAATCTGAATGAAATTTTAAAAAACTGAAAGCCAAAGTTACTTCATGCTATATAACATCTAGTTATTGTCAAACTTTCAAAACCATCATGAGAAGGAAATCAGTTTACCCCAAGGATTAGTAAGAGGACAGCGTTACATAGCCATTTGCTTAAACAATCTTCAATATGTACAAATGGAAAAGGAAAAATCATGATATTATTTCGAATAGACTCTGTATTGACGGTTACAGAGATGACATTGAAAACAGTCAAGAGAAAGCTGGTGGGTAGCTCTGTGATACAAAAACAAGAATAGTTTCATTATTCAGAGCTGACGTTATAATTTTATTTATATCTAGCAAAACAATTTTGGTGCTTGTTTGATTTTACAGTGGAAATGCAACTAGGTCACAGGATATAAAACTGCATTTACTTCTATCTTAAATGAGGAACTTGTAGTACATCTACATACATGGCAGTACATCTTCCAGAGAGAAATCCAGTTTTGACCTGAAGACATGAAGAGATGAAAATTGTTCTGTTTCTCTTTATTCAAATGAGAAACTATTCTGAGTGCTCACTGAATTTGTCTGGCTTCACTCTTGTTATGTTCTTGTTATGTTCTTCTCTTCTAGGTAAAAGATCCCTTTTGGTACTTGGCTAATGTTTCTTGTGAAGGAGCTTATGATTTTAACTAAAGTCACTCAATACAGTATTTTTGATAATATAAATAGATAAATTTATTGATACCTACCATTAGATATTTCCCTAGAAGTCATTTAATATATGTGGGAAAAGATAAACTCTTTGGTGTTCTCAAAACTGTTTTTGTTAAGAATGGAAAAATATATATATATGTGTGTGTGACTTCAATAGTTGTGTCAACTACTGTGTCAACAAAATGCAAACATTACCTTACTTACCCAGTTTATCCCTCTTTGAATGCCATCAGTCCTTTTTGCAAAGAAGTCGTGTGGGTAAATCACTTTTTAAAAAATTATTCTCTTTTACAAATGACACAATTTTCCATCCTCTACTTGTCACATTCATTCCTGTCGCTGTGTCTATCAATTTACTTTAAAAAAATTCTGTACTTCTGTGTACACAAACCTCTACCCAACACCATGCTCTTGCTCACCCAGACCCCAGCAAGGGGGACAGAGTGAGAAACAGAGAAGGCCTTGATGTTGTGCAAACACTATTCAATAGTAGCTAAAACACTGCTATGTTATCAAAATTGCTTTGGCCACAAATATAAAGTACAGCCCATCATATGGGTTGCTGTGAAGAAAATAAATGCCATACCAACCAGACCCATTACAACCAGCTAGTCTCAAAATACTTAAGAATTTAGGTCAATAATGGGGCATTCACTTTTAACGTGGAAATCACTAGTATGATACATGTAGTCTGCTAGTAGATTACTCTCCCCTATGTATTTGCACAATTATAGAAAATACTCCATCCCCACAGACACCCTCCTTTCAGAAGTGATTTTTTTTTTTTTTTTACAGCTATCTTACAAGAAACAGAAAGCTTGAAAGCTGGAAAACATAATTCTGCACTGAGTACGATCCACTGTGACATAAAGATTTTATGCAGCATTACATTATGGCTCAGCAAGAATAAGAGAGAGATGTACTACATTTGTAGTGGTTGTCTTTGACTTTAATACAATTTTGTTGAAATACCAGACTGTGGAACTGTTCCAACTATGTTTTTATTGTTGCTGTTGTTTGGACCTTATGTACAATACAAAACACATTTTTAATGTTTTGAGATTATTTTTTGTTATGTAGACGATGATTGTTAGGATCTGCCCAATCTCCCTACTACCAAATGGATGGAACAGTTACTTGTGGGACATAACTGTCACACTGTAGTATCATGAATTGAGGAAGAAACACACAATTTGACTTGTTAAGCATCTGGGGGTTTTCGGCATAAGAGAATCAACAGCTTCTTAGGATAATAAATGGATTCCTTTAAATTAAAAGCAAGTGGCAGAGGAATACATTTTAATATTTACAACATTTGTTTATTTCTTGTCATAATTTTTATTCAGTGTGTTCTTAATAATTTTTACAGTATCTGCCTTCTAGGCCACACACAAACACAGGCATAGGCTCTTGGACTGGTGTTTCTTTTAAATTTAAAAGCTTTCAAATTACTTCATTAAGAAGGAAAGGGGCATTTAATCTTAACCTATCCATTTCAATAGTTAATATGAAAGGCTCTGTCATGATAGCATCTGAGTGTCTCACTATCTTTATTGTGATTTTTCTCACAACATGCCTAAGGAAAGAAAAGAAAAAAAAAAGAAAAAAAAAATTGTTTTTATTTTAAAGAGGTGGAACTGACTCAAAAAGATCTAAAGGCCAAAGAAATGAAGAATTAAATGCTGTAGTCTTAAAGACTAGCTTCTTTCTCTGTTGGAATTAAATCTGTATCTCAAAAATGTACCTAAGTGAACCCTCTATAGCTTATTCTTAAAAATGACATAAAAGCAAGGAAGTGTGGTCCATTCTTATGCGGAACAGGAAAGACACAGCTGAGTTCATGAATCAATAGTTAGACCTAGCTGTTTATTGTCCTTATCTGGCATAGGGTAAAATATACTTCTATGTTCTGAGTACCGTTCCCATACTTTAAATTGCGGTACAAATGGATATAATTCATTTCCCTTTGGTCACTCTTCTAACACTTTTTTGGAGCAAAATATTTGCATTTTCATAAAATCATGAAATATTGTGAGTTAGAAGGACTGGTATGGAATACTGAGTCCAACTCCTGACCACACCAGGCAACCCAAGAGTTAGACCACATATTTAAGAGCATTAACAGCATTGTCCAAACACATCTTGAACACCAGCAGGCTTGGGGCTATGACCCTGTTCTGGGGAGCTTATTTCATTTTTTGACCACCCTGTCAGTAAAGAACTTTTCCCTAATATCCAATCTAAACTTTCCATAACACAGCTTTAAGCTATTCCTTCACGTCTTGTATTAACTGGAGGTAAATTAGTACCAGAGCTGATTGTAGTGGGTTTATGTGGCAAGGTTTTGGTAGGCGTGGCTTCTGTGAGAAGGATCCAGAAGCTGCCCCATGTTTGGTAAGGGCCCCACTGCTGACCAGAGCCGAGCCAATAAGCGAAGTTGTTTTGCACCTCTGTGAGAGCATATTTAAGACAGGGAAAAAACGCTGCGCCACACAGCAGCCGGGAGAGTCAAGGGAGTGAGAAACAGCCTTACAGGTGCCAAGGTCAGTGAAGAAGGAGGGGGAGAGGTGCTCCAGGCGCCGGAGCAGAAGTCCCCTGCGGCCTGTGGTGAGGACCATGGTGAAGCAGGATGTCCCCCTGCAGCCCATGGAGTACCACGGTGGAGCAGGGTTCCACGCTGCAGCCCGTGGAGGAGACCACGGTGGAGCAGGTGGCCCTGCACCGACGGAGGCTGGAGCCTGTGGAAGACCCCTGCTGGAGCAGATTCCGGGCCGGACCTGTAGCCCGTGGAGAGGAGACCACGCAGGAGCAGGTGACCTGGCAGGAGCTGCTGCCCGTGGGGGAGCCAGGTTGGAGCAGTTTTCTCCTGAGGGATGGACCCTGTGGTACGGACCCATATCTAGAGCAGTTCTGGAAGAATATCTAGAGCTGCTGCCTGTGGGAAGCCCACGCTGGATCAGTTCATCAAAGACTGTATCCCATGGGAGGGACCCCACAGCACAGGGAACAAGAGTGACCAAGAAGGAGTGACAGAAAAGAAGCGCTGTAGACTGACCATAACCCCCATTCCCCCGTTCCCCTGCGCCGCTCGGGGAGAGAAGTTGGAAGAGGGTGGATGGGGGAGGGAAGGTGCTTTTGGTTTCTTTTCTTTGTTTCTCACTTCTC
This sequence comes from Anas acuta, assembly GCF_963932015.1. NCBI lineage: Eukaryota > Metazoa > Chordata > Aves > Anseriformes > Anatidae > Anas > Anas acuta. The sequence goes on from NC_088979.1 coordinate 188,046,705, forward strand.
TAGCTTGTTAGTAATAAGCAATAAATCTTACCATCTCCCTATGCCGAGTCTGTTTTGCCCATTACAATAATTACTGCATGATCTTCTTGTCCTTATCTCAACCTTTGAGCCTTTTTCATTGTATTTTCTCCCCGTTCCTCTTTGAGGAGGGGCAGTGAGAGAGCTGCTGTGGTGGAGCTCGGCTGCCCACTCAAGCGGAACCACTACACTGATGTGCCCAAAAGATTTCGGATATAGAAGAAATGTATAGTTTTCAACAAGATGCTGAATAATTACCAGGGTTCTAGTCACATTTGCATTCTGTATCTTGAGTAAACTGGATAAATGAAAGTTTGGAGACATACAAAGTTTTTGAGCAAATTTATGATCTATGCTGTTGAATATGGCAATTAGCAGCCTAATAAATATTTTCATAAGGTAAACTAAATAATAGTGAAAATCAAATTATTACCTAAATTTTGAAAATGTAGTTAATTCAATAGTCACATATGTTATGAAAAAGTAATTTTCTTAAGTCAAGTAGAATTCCAGAAAATAGAAATCATTCATTCCTGGAGAAATTTGGGCTCAACAATTGCCTTGCTATTCATAAACTGAAGAACTTCGTGGAAAATGAAACCTGAGAACTCTAGTTCCCTAAGGAGATTTATTCAGTAATAATTAATAATAAAAGATAGTTAAAGCAACATTTAATATGAATAGCTAACAATATATATATATATATATATATATATATTCTAAGTAAATCTCAAAATATTTGGGTTATATTGCACACATCATCCATGTCTGTCCAATTGAGATATTTTATGACATACAAGAAAAGAATTTTCTGAGTATTTAAATCATTGACACAGTATACCTTTATCTGTTAGAGGTGTTTTAGTGGGATCTCCAAGCAGAAGTGAAAAGTAAGAAAATGAAGAAGTGACAATGTGGTGACAAAATTCATACAGGCTATACAAGAATTCTGAGTAGATTCCTGCTTAGCCTCAAATTGTGTCAAATCAAAGCAAACTCTACATTCATTACTGAAACTTCAAGGAGTAAAGCATAAAGAAAGAATGCACAGGAGAAAGAATATTAATAGGAAGACACTGATATATTATTTTAAAACTTCATAAAAATATTAGGAGGGTTAATTCTCTGACTTGCTTTTGCTTCAAACATTTTCTGGAGCCTTGTCTACATAGTACTTAATGCAGTGATTAAGTTAGCACCTAGCTGGCAATTATTTCTTCATTGTGAACTGGTTGCTTTGGACTAAAAGGAATTTAAACTGATAATTACTAGGATCAGTCTCATTACTTGTTCCATGCTAATGGCAAAAATAGATAGTATAAATATTTCAGAAACTGACTGTCTAATAAATGAAAGTCAGCTATTAAGAAATAGTTAAATCCATGTAAATGTCTTCTCCAATTCTACCATCTCTTTCAACATTTGCAAAGGTATGTTATGTTGGAGGAACGAACATGTTGAGTGTTTTGGTTAGAATGAGATTTGTCTGGCGTAAATATCTGCCACCAGAATATCAGGTGTTTAGAATTTGGATAACAGCCTACAGGGACAGGTAAGTCCTTCTCAACCTACAAATTCCGTATGCTTATGAGTACAAGGAGCAATGGAAATACGAGAGTCTTCATGCAAGTCAGTCTTTGTAGGACTTCTGTCATGAAAGGAATTAAGCACTTCACTCATGAAAAAAACAGCCACAATATATTTATTGATGAAAATAATGATTTAGCAGGGCTTAATCATGAATGAGACAGTGGATTAATGAAGTTCTAGCGGTAAGTGCAACATTAACAAGTTTTGTTATGGCAAGGTCACTTGATTACTTAGTGAATAGAGGATAGGGTAGGATTAAAAGCATTGTGGATACCCTTACTCTAAGTCACGAGGTTCAGAATGGTGTCCCTTTTCTCACTCAATTTCTAAGGAGTCCAGAAGTAAACATCTTCCCACCTTCTTCCTTACCTGGCCCACTGAAAGCTTTTACACATAAGCTTAGCTTAAAGATCCCCTGACCTCTTGTAGGGGTGGCTTGTGACATGCCTTGTTATGAGGCTAGGATTCTCCCTTGGGATGTAAGATCCTGTTCTGTAATCTTCCATTGGCAGTAGGTAGGTTGAAATTGCATTCATAATAGAGGAGAGACAGTAAATCATGCCTGTATTTGCAGGACTTATGTATTCTACTAGTATGATTGTACATTCTTCACAATCTTTATACACTGTGGATATGTTGGATGACTGAGTCTATCACTGAAAGGATTCATGTGTGTTATATTATATCGCAAATTCATTTATAACCAGTGAAATTTATATGGTGAAAAGCACAGATAAGATCCTAAATTGATTAAAATACAATACAATAAATATAATATAGTGTAGTATAATATAATGTAATGTAATGTAATGTATTAATACAATTAACAAGATTGAGTCAGTCTGAGTTCATTTTCTTTGATAAAATAAAGAACTAAACCTTGCTCATAGGAAATAGATATGTATATAATATAACATATAAATAAATTATATTAATATTTTAATATGTAAAGAACACCTCAGAAAGCTTGATACTACTGCATAATATACACCTCCTTTCCAGTACCGTATCATCTAGTATTAAGATGATACTAGTAGGTAGAGACAAGTAGACTTAGTAGGTGGGCTATTACAGTAAGTTCAAAGTTTCTGCACTAAAACATTCAAATCTTTTTTTGTAATTGTAGAAAATCCTTAGGAAAACCTATCAAGGGATTTTCAAGAGCAGTTAAGAAGGTATTTCAGATAATCAGGTGTTTTAAGGCTGATTGAGCTGAAAAGTAAACTTTTCGTTGTTACTAATGAGAGCACAGATAAGCCAACACAGACTGTGAAATCCCAACCTAAATTAATAGCATAGGTTTCTTTCTAGACAAATCTTAAACTGAAAGATAAAATAATATTCACTGCAAGGAAGCAGAGATAGAGAATGTATTTTGCTTGGAAGGGACCTTAAAGATCATCTAGTTCCAACCCCCGCCACAGGCAGGGACACCTTCAACTAGACCAGGTTGCTCAAAGCCCCATAAAACCTAGTATAAGGTTACAAATCTACTGTAAAAGTGGGGATTCAGTTTAAGCACACATTGTAAAAATTGGAAGAGGAGGAAATAATTCAGTTCAGGTGTATTTAGTATCAGTAGTGGCACAGTGAATTATTTTTTTTTATTTCCATACACAATCCAGAAGACTAGTTTGGCCCCTTATGTTACAAAGAAAATACATATATTTTTTAATTTTTTATTTTATTTTTTTCTGAGTCATACCAACTGAATGAAACACTTTTTCAAACCCCTTGACTGTGATGATACATAAGCTCTTTCTGCTTTCTGCTTAGCCATGCATATCCATTCCATCCAACCCATTTCAAATATCAGACCTTTCTTTTTTTTAATTTTTTTTTACTTTCTTATCCCTTTTCTATTTTCTTATTTTCTCTCCTTCTGCAGAGAGGAATGTAGGTAGGTTGGAGCACTGAGCAATTAGCAATGGCTTAAGTTCAACAAAGTAAATGCTGTGTTCTGCACCTGGAAAAAAAGTAATGCCAAGCACAGGTACAAAGTGGGAGATGAGCAGGTGGAGGGCAGCTGGATCTGCTGATGTCCAGCTGCCAGATCTGGGGGTTCTGGTTAACAGTAGGCTCAACATATGCCAGCAGGTTTTCTTGGCAGCCAAGAGGGCAAATTGCATTTTGGGATGTATTAAACAGCATAGCCAGCTGGTCAAAAGAGGCGATTCTCATACTATGTTTAGCACAATTTAAAAAAATAAATAAATAAAAATGTTAAGGTCCTTGAAACCATTTAGAGGACAACACAGCTGGTAAAAGGTCTGGAAGGCATGTTCTGTGAGAAGAGGCTGAGGACACTTGGATTGTCTAGTTTGGAGAGAAGAAAGCTGAGAGGTGACCTCATTGCTCTCTACAGCTTCCTGAGGAGAGGAAGTGAAGAGGAAGGTGTTGATCTCTGCTCCCTGGTAACCAATGGCAGGATGCGTGGAAATGGAACAAAGCTGCACCAGGGGAGGTTCAGACCAGACATCAGGAAAAATGTCACTACCGTGAGGGTGGTCAAATACCAGAATAGGCTTCCTAAAGAGGTAGTTGATGCTCCCTGCCTGTCAGTGTTCAAGAGGCAAATGGATAATGCCCTTCAACTTTTGGTTAGCCCCAAAGAAGTCAGGCAGTTGAACTAGATCAAAAAGCTTTAAATGAACCCCTTCCTTCTGAACTATTCTATTCTATTCTATTCTATTTCTATTTCTATTTCTATTTCTATTTCTATTTCTATTTCTATTTCTATTTCTACAAAGCTGGTGAAGGGTCTGGAACTTTACTACAAAGCTGGTGGAGGGTCTGGAACATGTCTTATGTGGCTGAGGAAACTGGGGTTCTTTAGTCTGGAGAAGAGGAGGCTCAGAGCAGACCTTATTGCTCTCTCCAACTACCTGAAAGAAAGGCATGGGGAGCTGGGGGTCAGCCTCTTCTCACAGGTAAGTGAGAAGTTCCCTTCCTTTGGGCAGGAAGGCTCTGCAGGAGGATCTGGATAGGCTGGACTGATGGGCTGAGGTCAACTGTATGAGGTTCAACAAGGACAAGTGACAGGTCCTGCACCTGGGGTTCAACAACCCTAAGCAGAGCTACAGGCTGGGAGATGAGTGGTTGGAGAGCTGCCTGGCAGAGAAGGACCTGGGAGTGATGGTTGATAGTCGGCTGAATATGAGCCAGCAGTGTGCTCAGGTGGCCAAGAAGGCCAACAGCATCCTGGCTTGTAGAAGAAGCAGTGTGGCCAGCAGGGCTAGGGAAGTGATTGACCCCCTGTACTCGGCTCTGGTGAGGCCGCACCTCAAGTACTGCATTCGGTTTTGGGCCCCTCGCTACAAGAAAGACATCGAGGTGCTCGAGCGAGTCCAGAAAATGGCGACGAAGCTGGTGAGGGGTCTGGAGAACAAGTCTTACAAGGAGCGGCTGAGGGAGCTGGGCTTGTTCAGCCTGGAGAAAAGGAGGCTCAGGGGCAACCTTATTGCTCTCCACAGGTACCTTAAAAGAGGCTGTAGCAAGGTAGGGGTTGGTCTGTTCTCCCACATGCCTGGTGACAGGACGAGGGGAAATGGGCTTAAGTTGCGCCAGGGGAGTTTTAGGTTGGATATTAGGAAGAACTTCTTTACTGAGAGGGTTGTGAGGCATTGGAATGGGCTGCCCAGGGAAGTGGTGGAGTCACCACCCCTGGAGGTCTTTAAAAGACATTTAGATGTAGAGTTTAGTGATATGGTTTAGTGGGGACTGTTAGTGTTAGGTCAGAGGTTGGACTAGGTGATCTTGAGGTCTCTTCCAACCTAGAAATTCTGTGATTCTGTGATTCTGTGAGGTAACTAGTGATAGGACTAGAGGGAATGGCCTCAAGTTGCACCAGGGAAGGTTTAGGTTGAAAATTAATAATCTCAGAAAGAGCAGTCAAGCATTGGAATGGGTTTCTCAGGGAAGTGGTGGTATCACTGTCCCTGGGGGTGTTCAAGGAAAGGTTGGACATGGTGCTTAGGGACATAGTTTAGTGGTGTTAGGGGGACGGTTGGACCAGATGATATTGAAGGTCTCTTCCAACCATAATAATTCTATTCTATTCTATTCAAATTCCATTCCATCCTATTATCCTATCCTATCCTATCCTATCCTATCCTATCCTATCCTATCCTATCCTATCCTATCCTATCCTATCCTATCCTATCCTATCCTATCCTTTCTCATTCCATTCCATTCCATTCCATTCCATTCCATTCCATTCCACTATTCCATTCTTTAGTTTTAACTCCTTAAAAATATTTTTAATGTATTTAACGATCTTACGTGTATTTTATTTGGTGGTCGTTTTTAATTGATTTTGGAATAGAAAATTATTGAACTAGTCAGTTAATATTTTATCCAAAAAATCATGCATATATAACCATAAAGTTAAAAACATTTATGTATGCATGTATGTATGTATGTATGTATGTATTTATTTTTGCATTGGGGGTTGTATTTTCTAGGGGGAAAGAAGAGAGGAATTAGAGGAGAAAGAATAAAATACTGTGATGAATAAAGTGTGTTGAGGATGCTGCTGTGAGCAAATTAATTAATTAAATCATAGATGTTTTATTGAAGGAGATGGTTCAGCGAAAATTAACATGCCTGTTTGCTGGGTAAACTTCCTGAAGCAGAAGAGAAGAAGGACATCTGGAAAACATGCCTCCACAAAATCTCTATAAAATGGACTGTACAGTAGACATAAAGAAGGTTTTGATTGTTTGTTTGTTTGTTATCCTTTATTACTCCATCATCTTTACACACCTTCATCCATACTTACATAGCCTTAGAGATCTATATACATTGCAGAAGTGCTTTGGTCTGCCAGCAGCTACAGTTCAACCTGTAGCCCATGTGAGCCACTGTCTCTCTTTTTGTTTTACTGTAATTCCCTATAAAGTCATCATGCAGAGAAGAGAATTGCTCTGGTCAAAACTGAAGCATTCTGTTCTACCTTACATTGCTCTGGCCCTTTTATGCCATAAAGGAGTCCTGAGAGAGTGAGGATCTCCTTGCTGTTGCATTACTTTTAAGCAAAGATTTTATTTATGGTAAATGAATATATCAACTTACTAACAAGTCTAGTTGTCACTCACAGTGTATGCTTGAAGAGCTAGTGATTGTTTTCTGAAGAGGATTTTTTTTTCAGAGCAAGACAATTTTTGATACTTGAACAATGAGGTTTTTTTGGAGATGAAAGTAGAGAAATAAGACTCATCTTACTATATTCACTAATATCATTTTTACTATGCACAAACTATTAAAAACACTCTTCAGCTATATAATAATCTGCAATTAATAGTACAATACTGGTTGGGTATGAATAAATCACCAAAATTTTTCGACCTGTCTAAAAGGCTTTTCTATCTTTCATTTGTGTAACTAAAGATCCTTTAAAGATTTGAAAGTGTAAAGATTTGAAGATTTGAAAAAGGATTTGAAGATCTAAATGTCTTCTGTAAAAATAAGAAAGAAAAATAAAAAAGGAAAAAAAAAGAAAAAAAAAGAGGAAGAATTCGTAGAAGACAATATCATGAACAATCAGAATAGAAATGCCTTTTTCTGGTTGTTGTATGTTGTTAAAATTTTCATATGGCTTTAGAAAGTATAGTTTCCTTTCACCTAGTGCTCTTAGACATCTGAAAATAACAGAGCCTTGATTTTTTTAATTTTTTTTCTAAACATATCCCTTACTTCTTCATGCTTTACTGACTTGGTTGGAATACAATGAAGAAAACAAAAATGAAGGCAATTCTATTCCTATTGCATTGTACAAGAGATGTTGGTCATCACAGGCTTTCTCAGTGGCAAAAAGGGTAAATTAGAAATATGTACTGGTGGGAAATAAGATACTGTAGACTTTTTGTCAAGCTTCATCAGGTCAATAACTGTCCACAGTGTACATGAACCAACCTACTTCCAGTCTCCTGGTACCAGATTGTTGGACCTGAGAAATACCTACAACAGTAGGTAACTCTGCATGAGTACTTCAATAGGCATGTGATTGGCAAAGTTACCATACTGTAGCTTTTACCTATCAAAGCTTAAATGTTACTTTGGCTGCAGCTTGACATTGCTCTAGCTTGTCTAACTAGTGCTGTAAACAAGACACTTGCATGAAAGATACTAAAGAAAAAGCCAGATGGCATGTTGTAGCTGATGAAATGTCATATGAATAACCCACACTTTTTCTGCAGAGTTGATATATGTAGTTATAGTACTGTTCCTAGAACTGAACAATGAGAAGTCTAAGTCAGAACTTGGAACCAACATGAATCTCTAATCTAACAAGAAGCAAACAGTAAAAAACAAAGTTTATAACTAAGGGACAGGGACCAGTGTGTATCTGTCAGTCTGCTCGCTCTGGTATTGAAATGTTCAACACCATTTTGCAAAGTTCAGCTATTCTTATGTCTCATCCTCAAAAAAAAAAAAAAAAAAAAAAAAAAAAAAGTGATATAAAGTTTAAATCATCCTATCACTCTCATCACTCTTCTTTTGTCTTGATGCTCTGAAGCATCTCAAGAGGTATTTGTTAAAGTATTGCTTTTCCTAAGGATTTCTTTGATGCTCTTTAACTACCTTGTTTTATCCATAATCTATTTCTAATCTCTTTGACTTTGAATCTAGCTTTTTTCTCCTTTCCTGGAAGAAGTGTTTGTTCCATCTATAGTTTTCCCCTTTTATAACAGTGGCATCATGTAAACAAGGTCCAGCCTATGGAATACCACTGCCTTTTGCTGTTAATGGACAACTTGCTTATCTAAGCAATACATTCATTGATGTGATCTTTCACTTTTGGTGGTATATATTTTATTTTTTGCTTACATTTCTGGATGATAAAGTTCCACTTCTTGTTACCTAAATTTGCAAATAGTGAAACAAATGCTGTATATATTTTTTCCTGGAAGCTTTGTTTCATAAAAATTAAAAATTTTGTATCAGCCATTGTATATAGGCCTGCAGTTTCTGCATGCATTGTTGAAAAAATAATTTGCTAGGAAAATTCTGTCTTTTGTACATCTTTTCCTCCCTGCTTTGGGGTAAAAAGCAAGTCTACTACTTTTTTTTTATTCTTTTTTTTCAATCATGATATTTGTTGTTAACACTCTCATTAACATCACATTCTTCACAATTTCATGTTTAATACATTAGAAAAGTCATTTACAACATAAAGTTCACCTACAAAATAGTTATGAAGACTATTTCTATAATGCAAAGTACCAAACGTCTCTGTGGCTTTTGCATTTTTTTTTCTTTGTGGCTTCTATATTGACAGAACACATCTGCCAGAGAATAAATTAGCTTCCAGTAATATTTGTATGCCCTACATTAGATTTTAGTTCATTTACCTCACACTATTGAAAACCACAGGTAGGTTACCTGCTATCACTAAAATTTTCCAGATTTATGTTCTACTTTGTAAATCATACACCTGTAACTGAAAAAAAATTCTCCTCATTCTCTCCACTAAGTCCTTTTCCATCATCTTCATTAGCAGATGAGGATCTTGTTTTATGGTTTGTTTTATCTAAAAATTTTGGTCACATACATAGAAAAAAAAAATTATAAAGTATGTACTAGAGTTAGAGATGCTTTCATATTTGTACATGCTGATGGTAAATTCAGATTAAGGCTTTCAGAGTATATAATAGATATCCCTAGTATATACAAAGTGGCCTTGAGAACTTGTTTACAAGCATCAGTTAGAAACATCTATTATCTGATGCCTAAAGGATGCCTAAAGGATGCTACTCTTCTTTATCAACTGTGAGATTTATGGATATGATGTATACTTCTCATGTCTTTTTTTTTTTTTTTTTTTAATCCAGAATGAAACACAAATTCAGGGGGTTTTATGCATGTATTAAGATTATAAATTATTACACTAAGGTGCCTAACACAGACTTGGCACTTCAAGATTCATTCTGCCATAAGAACCCAAATCTGAGCAACAGCAAAAGCCATGGAAAGTACTTATTTATATTGAGTTGATTCCTGAAGTATTTGTGTTTTTCCAGAGAAGATCAGAATGCATTTTTTTAATAGGGGTCCGCTAACAAAGTTGGGTTTTGCTAGTTCTTTCAAGATGTTTCAGACAGGCTTTAGTTCAGCTGAAAAGAATGTCTGGAGGGTTTGAACCTTGAAGGGCCAATATATTGGAGAACAACTTAACTGGGGTATACAAGTCCTAACCTGTACAGGATACAGGTGAAAATACTTCACTTCTCCTACTCCAACTGGACCATGCTGCCAATTGTACTAAATTACAATCAGTTTTAGAAATCTTCAGGCTGGTTATTGATTTGCTTGTTTCATTAATTTTCAAAACGTATTTCTATTCCGCATATATACATCCATCTCTTTTACCTTCTGTTTCAAAAACACTGCCTTTAATTACTACAGGGTAGGATTTTTCAGTCTTCCACCTAGACAAGTCAGCTGTCACTTATCGATCATAAACACAGATTCCTCTGTAGTTTGGCATCTCCTGACTCAAGTGTGAAGATCAAGAAGAAGGACGTGGGAAAATAAAGGCCAGTAAGACTCACCTCAGTCCCTGAAGTGATAGAGCAAATCATCCTGGAAACCATTTCTAAATATACAAAGCACAAGAAGGTGATGAGGAAATATCAGCTTGGATTTATGAAGGGAAAATTCTGCCTGAACAATTAAATAACCTTGTATGAAACAGCTGGCTCAGCTGAGAGAGCAGTGGATGTTCTTTATATCATCTAGCAAGGGTTTTGTCACTGTCTACCATAACATCCTTAGTGACAAACATATAAAATACGGAGGAGAAAAGTAGATGGTGAGGCAGACAGAAAACTAGATAAATTGCTGGTCTTAAAGGCCTGTGATCAGCAGCATGATGACCAGTCACTACTAGTATAAACTTCTTCACTAATGACCTGGATGATGGCACAAGGTGCACTTTCATCAAATTTGTAAACAAAAGGGTGAGGAATGGCTGATAGACCGTATTCTTCCATTCAAAGGATCTGAACAGGCCAGGAAAATAGATGAACATGAACCTCATCCAGGTCAGCAAAGGTAAGTGCAAAGTCCTGCACTTGAGGAGGAATAACCCCATGCATCAATACAAACTGGGGCTAGTTTGTTGGAAAACAGCTCTGCAGGAAAGAATCAAGGACACTAGGAGTTGAAAATGAACGAGAAAGTTGTCTCTATAACAAAGAAGGTCCACCTGTTTATCGGGCTGCAACAGATTGCTAACAGGTTGAGAGAGGCAAGTTACTAATACACTTTTTGTAAAAATTACATTTTTTATTTTCTTATTTGGCTTCTTAGAAACACTCCTATGAATACATTCCTATGTTATTAACATTTGAATAACAGCCAATTTATTTTAATTAGCTTCACAAATTGAATGAATTTTCATACTTTTCTTTACAATATTTTCCCAGTTGCAGTCACACTCCAAGTTTATATTACTATTTTTCCTAATTGGGAGTCATTGTTTTTGTATAAAATCTGTCCCTACCAATGTCAGCTACTCTAGTTATTTATCTAGGTCTGGTATGTAAAAATAAACCTAAAAAGATGTAGCAGGATGAAGAAGTACATATTTATATGTACATATTCATAAGAATGAAAGGAAAAAAAATATTTCAAATTAAGGCTCTTATGTGTCGTATTTCAAGATAAATTGCATTGAACATTGTTATGTCATACAGCTTCTTTTTCATGCCTTCAAGTATTGATGGCATGATTTATCATTCACTGAAGATATGGACTCTGTAGGAAGGAAACTGGAACACAAGAGCTTGAGAATTTGTTTCCTCTTTCCCCTTCCCTTTTCCATCCCCTTCCCCTTCCCCTTCCCCTTCCCCTTCCCCTTCCCCTTCCCCTTCCCCTTCCCCTTCCCCCTTCCCTTTCACCTCTCCCCCTTCCCTTTCCTTTTCCCTTTTCTTCCCCAGCAGTTGTCAAAGACTGAGAAACTTCTTAGGCACTGTGGAAACACTTCTACAAAATTTAGACCTAATATGAGGGCATTTCTACATTAACGTTAATGATCAAGAGGCAGCGCGGACTTTGCTTATTACTATAAACTAAGTAAATTTTGACAGTGACAAAAGTTTTGGGATCTGTGGGGATCTGAATGATTCCCACTCTGGCTTGGGGCAAGAGAGAACTAAGAGAAAGGCTCTGGAGTGTCTGTTGGGCATGACTATGAGTATCAGAAAGGAACAGAGGTTGCAGAGTAAACATAAACAAAATGTTCCTTTGAATCCATTAAAGGGACATCATAGCATTTTCTTTTTTAAACTTCTTGATCTCTTACACTATGATATGTGTGAACCTGCTGAAAGAAACATTTCTTAAATTTGCTTTAATAGCCTCTACTTAAAGTAAGCTCATCACAACAATTTTGCAAATACAGATCTGTCACAGCTATATTCAAATTTAAAGATAAGAGGTTATTACATTAAGCCAGTCTAAGACTTTGTAGAAAATAAATCCAGTGAACTCATTCAGGACACCATGCGCCATATCAAATGCATTAAAAACATGATTTAAATGTGTGACTCCAATGGCATTATAAGATTAAGATGAATATGTAAGCAGAAGCAGTCATGGTTGTTTAAAGTTTTACACTGACTAAATTGCATGTCCATTTCCATAGTGATATAACCAAAGTTTAAAAAAAAAAAAGTAGACTTCATTTTTTTCACTTTGTGTCTATGCAACTAGTAAAAATACAGTCAGATATTTCTTATCTTTCACAAGCTAAAAGCAACTCTATGGACTCTTTTAACAAAGGAATAGGGAAAGAATATGATACTTATCTAAAATGTCAAAGTGATTTATAGAGTAAGTTTAGTGGAAACTTTGAGGATTTATTCATTAAAAGTGCCATTTCTCAATATGCAACTTTCGTTCTGTGCATCTATTTTGTAAAAAGATATGAGAATCACTTTAGGAAAGCTGCTTGCACAAAAGAAATCTTTTGCAGCACACTATTTCAAAAGCAAAATATACTTAATATGTTGGTGATAAAAAATCAAAGAGATGCTGCTTAAATTATAGTAAATGTTAAATCATCATATGTTTAGCTAGAAATAATTAACAAAATATACCTATGATTTAGAATATTTAAATTCTATTTTTAAGGTAGATGGAAGGATATGAATCTTTTATTCTTCATCCAAAAATGCAGAGGCATATACGTACATTAAGCTCTAGAAAATTCTAATGAAATTGGGAACCATAGTTATACATATTTAACAGATGTTTAAATGGAGAAGATACTTACAAAAAAAAAAAATCTATTCCTATTTCAAACACACGTTTACAATTAATTTACAACTGTGATCTCTTTTCTGACCGGTGGTGTCACAGCTATTATTGTACACTACCTACAATCTCTTGCATTTTTTATATGGAAAATTAAGTAGCGAGACCACTGCTTATTTTACTTTTCCTCTGGGGGGGGGGGGGAGGGGAAGGGAGGGGCAGTTCAGGTCGAACTTTTCCACTCAAATCTATAAGAAGGATTGTAGCTTTAGAACTTTGCTGTCTGCATGAATGGAGAATACTGCGTTGAACCTTTCAAAATTATCCAGACGTTCAGAGGTATAATCTATGACTATGGGCATGTATGAAAATAAAGGGTCTAATGTATGAGGAAGATTTATTTTTGCAATTTAAAAATTGAAACACAATTAAAACATAACTGATTAATGAATAACAGTGGTACTTAGGTTATACATAAAGAAAAACAACTGGTTGTTCACTACATAGTTAAAGAGCAGGTTAATATTTGCTTATTCAGAAGACAGTACATTATTTTAATTAGGGTTACTTTATTAAAATATTCACCACTACATCATATATGTCTGAAGAAAACTTCAGGTTTAGTATCACAGATAATTTCCTATCTGGCTGTGCATGTAACCTCTGAAATACCTGTTTGCCTCATTCCAATATTGCCTTGATCTACGAAGTCTTCATGACAGTAGATTTCTGGAGCCCAGCTGATCCCCATACCATCTTATCAAGTCAGAAGCATGTAAATAATCTCCTGCTTAGATAGAATTTGTCCTCTCCCAGAGCATCTGAGTATGACAAACTAAAAGAGGCCTTCAGCTCCCAGATTTTTTGTTCATTTTTCTTTCTTTCTTTTTTATGTCCTTTCAGATGTATCCACTTTGGATGAAACCATTTTAATCATGGAAGATTTGAAATTACCAGTTTACAACACATAAAGAGGGAGAGTCCTGAAATATCAGAACTCTCTCTCTTTACGTCTCCCTAAATTGTTTTCACATGACCTATTGCAGATTTAATTCAGTTCAAGGATTTCAGAAGGAAAATTCAGATATCCTAATAACTTCTTGAAAGAATGGCTTCTACAGTCGATAATATATTACTTGGCAATAATTCAGCATGGCTCCAGTATTCCAATGCTATTCACTTATAATTTTGAGCAAGACAATTACAAATGAAAATGTATAGCTGGCAAAATTTAATCCAAATACGTTTGAAGTGAAAGCAGTCTTCATTTACTTTCAAAGCCCTCATGATTCTTTTTGTGATACCAACACTTTTGGCCCAAACAAGACCTGTCTTTCATAATTACCACAACACAAGAAAGAGATCTGAGACTCCAAGCCCCTTTCAGATTCCCTCTCAAAGATTTCTAATTCCATTTCAATTCTAAATCTAATTATGACTCATAGTCTATTGATGAAAGAAAGAATAGATCCCTGGCAAGGTTTTCATATCAGTCACTGTGAAGACACAACATGAAGCTTACTAACTTATTTTGCAGAATATGGGAATTCATATTCAGCATGGATTAGCCTACATTTCACTGCAACACGCTTTAGTGACAGCATCATAAGCACAGTATATATAAAAAAAAAATGCTTCTGAGTTGAGAACTTTCTCTGTACAAAGTCTATATTGAACATTTACAATAGAGAGAAAAACAGACTAGAAAATGAAAATAAATAAATAAATAAATAAAAAATCCTTACGCCTGAATTTATGAAGTTTCTCATCATGTCTTCAGTAGCTGTCCTTAACATCACTCATTTCTAGACAAATGTGGCACCTATGTAATACTGATATATTCTACCACTAAGAATATTCATACTCACTCTAAAAACTGTTAATACTGGTATATTAGGCATATCTCCCAACTTCATATCAGAATGTAGTAGGTATTAACTTTAGCAAAGGTATCTGAGGTAAGCCAAACTGTTTCTGTGAAGATACAGCCAGAAAAATAGATAGATGCGGCCAGAAAAATAGATCAGTAATCTACTTTGTAGCTTAAATTCACTACTTTGTCATCACCATTATTTTCAGAACTAATCATCAACTACCAATGATTTTTCCTTCATAAATTTAATTTCACTTTGGAAAATCTATGTTTCATGATCTAAAAGAAAGTCTGAGTATGATTTAGATGGTTTACAGCATTCAAATCCACATAGTCATATTGCAGCTTTTGAGCACCATTTCCTCTGAACAGCTGCTTAAGTAAATTGAATCTATTAGTCTTCGGTTAAGACAATTCAGGAAGAACATATTCTTCTGGAGCTAAAACATGATTAAATGTGCACCTTCATAATATTTTTTTTTCAACAATATCTTATGAACTTCAAGGTATGATTGGAAACACTGTTTGCCTTGTCAAAACAGCATATACTCTGCTGATTTCTTTCAGAGACCTTCATTGTTAGTCCTTACTTGCTGAATGAAGTGGAAAGAGACTTGAAATGGACAAGTAAATCATTCTCAGAGAAGGTCAGAGGTGACTGGCATATGTCTTATATAGCTGAATTTGTAAATTTATTTTTGTTACTTTAATTGTAGATGATGTTTTTGTGACTTAATATCACAGGGGAATATGAAGATATATATTTTCTTATGCTAAAAGAAAATGAAAGGAAATTAAATAAAAATAAACAGTATGTAATAAGATGCAGGGTCAGATGTCTCTTGATGCCTATACATAATTACATTTCAGGACAGTGTATTTCTATATGTTTCATAAGAAGAATAAAACCTAATCTCTATCCTATATCATATTCCTCAAATAAAGAAAAATCTTACTTGCACAAAATCATTGCCAGGTAAACACTTTCTAAGGAAAAGTCTGCAGCCCTGATTGTTCCACTGTTGTGTACAGTAAATAATACCTACTCTTTGTTCAATTCCATTGGTTAAATTAATCTGATTAGTTCTTTTGTAATTCCTTTCCCTGTTACTCTGTTCCATTTGTAGCATTGCAAAGTGAAAGAGCACTGAACAAGTGTAGTATCACTTGCTTAGGATGAGGCTGAGATATTTAGATCCTAATTTTTAAACATGATAAAATCATTCAGTTAATAAACAAATATTTTTATTAATGCCTGGAATAGGTACAAAATATATGTCTCTGCAACAATACATTTTGTCCATTTCTACTAATGATGTATAGTGAGTTTGCTTAACTAGTCTGTGTGGCTCCATCAATGCTTTCACACTTAAAATGTAGATGGCAGTAGAGCAAACCCATTCCCTTGAATCAATGAATGATAGAAGATGTTTTTGAAAATATAGAAAAAGGACATGCCTGCTTATGTTTAAATGATTAAGTAAAGCAGAAAGGCTATCTCTTGTAGAGGTCTTCAAAGGCACCTGTCTCTCATTATTCAGGCAATTAAAGATGATATTTTCACTACCTTCCTAAAATTTAGCCATAAGATACATTCCTAAGTTAAAGAACACACATCTTAAAGTCTGAACAGCAATTGGAGATGCTCAGTTAACTGGTACATGTTACTGAAAAGTGAAATTGATAGATAAAAATTAGGGGTGTGCCTTTTCCTACTTGCACTATAATTTTTGTCATAACAATCCTCATTCAGCATCCTTTGCACTTTTTTACTTATATGTATGTTGAGGATATTTTCCTTGGGCACTTTATTAGTATTAAGTGCAGTTCTTCAAGCAAATTTGCTTTTGTCACATAGCACAGAGCTGGTATCTGTTATTGCCATTTACCTTATAGCTGAAGTAAAAGAATGCTTCGTCTTAGCTCAAACTGTCATATACATACTTCTATTCATTCCTCCAGCTATAGCGTAAAAATATTTTTGTAAGTATCCCTCAGTTGACAAGGCTGTTGGGACTTAGCATGACTCCTCCCAATTATCTCCTATAAAGAACATTTGCTCAGTCAGATGAGAGTATGAGGGGAAACGGTTTTAAACTAAAAGAGGGGAAATTTAGATTAGAGATTAGGAAAAAATTCTTCACCAAGGGTGGTGAGGCACTGGAACAAGTTGTCCAGAGAGGTTGCAGATGCCTCATGACCAGGGGTGTTCAAGACCAGATTGGATGAAGCCTTAGGCAAGCTGATCTAGTAGGTGGCATCCCTGCCCATGTCAGAGGAGTTGGAACTAGGGGAGAACTAAGGAACTAGGGAAGGGATCTTTAAGATCCCTTCCAATGGAAGCCATTTATAACTTTATAACTAAAGACAATTCATCAAGTGCAGTTTTATTTATTTATTTATTTATTAGGAATAAACAAGTCCTTTCTTATTGGTCTTAAAGTATTAGCTGACACAGTAATATGTATAGCAAAAAAAAAAAAAAATAAAAAAAATAAAAAATACAAACAACAAAAAACAAAACTGCACCGCCTATGCAATGAGCATATGCAATACTCTACTTAAATGTCCTCATTTCATATACTTGATTTTGAACCATGTACAACATCTCCAACAGATTCATACTAGCTTAAACTTCAGATAGATTAGTCAGTCCTATTAGATATCATATGTTATGCCTTTCTTACATCAATGTAGAACTGATTTATGATTTACTTCTATTTGGAAAGCAAGCAGAAATAACCAATCTTAATGTAAGGCCTTTTGGTATTCTAGAATGCATGCCTTCAAGAACTCAATTTTCTTAAGTTGTTTTCTGTCTTACAGACACAGAAAACACTTCAGAGGATAGACAAACATGTCACCCAGAATTAAGTAATAAGGTAATGAATTGTCTGAAAAAAAAATAAAAAGACAATAAATGATGTGCTGAACTACACAATTTGTGAAGAGACAACTTCCTAACTTGGAGTGGAAATAAATATGTCTTAAAGACAAATATAACTGTTCTGATTTCATTTCAGCCCCTGAAGTAAAGTTTCAATCAGATCTAGAGGCATAGACTAAGATATCTTCATCAGTGTCAGGTCTGGGTTAGACTAGTGCAAGAGCAGTTACCCTGTTAGCTTGCTCTTCTGTGACTGACTCAATGGCTAGTAGCATGTTTTAACAATTTAGGCACAAGAAGCAATTGAAAACATCCTGTACATTTTCCAGTTCAATCAATAGTAAAACTATTCCCTGAAATACAAGTTGCCATAGCCTTTTATAATAAAAGTTTAAAGACTAATTTCTTATTTACTTTTTGTATACTGTATGCTGTTTTCTATAAATTGACTTCCTCTTATTTTTAATATTTCTAAATTAAGCGTGTCTTGTTCTCAGCTTCTTTATCATCTGGGGACCCGCTTCTTATCTCCAGTCATGTTTTCAGTCCATCTCTGAATCCCTTCTATAGTGAGCAAGCCACTACATTTTGGCCAAAGACTAGTTTCCAGACAGGGTACATACATAGTCCATATAGAATATGCTGTAGCAATCTAACTTCAAGATTACAAAAGTATGGATGCTAGTTGCAGTACTCAAAGCCAGAAGAAATCTTCGTGCTTTAAAGTGAAGACTGAGTCCTTCTGATTGACCCCTTCTTAGTGTCATGCGTTTCCCTCTCCTGTGTTTGCTCTTTCTTCCTGGGAAGAAACAGGAGGGAAAAGCTGCTGTAGAGCTTAATGATGGGAAAAGTGCTACTCTGAGATAACAGAGCATCCAGGAGGCTTTTTTGTCATTATATTCTACTCTGATCAAGTAAGTGCCTCCTGAGAACAAAGTCAAGAAAAAAAAAAAAAAAAAGAGAGAAATAATAAAAAAAAAAGAAACAAAGAAACAAAAAAGAGAGAAACCATCTCAATCTGCCCTTTCTGATGCCAACAGCAAGATTTATATGAGAAATCAAGTGCTAAGAAATCATAGTAATGATAATTATTAAATGATAATTACTAGATGATAATATAGCATAACCTCTCTCACTTCATTAATCTGCTTGTTGTGTAATCCACACTAAAACTGGCAATCACTTTCCACCTCTCAACAAAAATTAAATATTATAGTGTTTTAGTGACAGCTCATATGATTAAACTATCTTCTTTTTTATTTTTTTTTTCTGAAAAACACATTACAGTATCAAATTATGAAATATCAAAAGTAGTAGGAATTTAACTGTCATGTCATATTTTCATGAATTATTCTTGGTACTTCAATTGCTTTTGTTTGTTAATTCAACAAGCTTCAATATTTCACAGTCTTCCAGACATTCGTTGTCATTAATTAGAGGACATATTATAATAATTGCTATAATCAGTGTACTATTTACCAGACTACAAAATCTAGCATATGCTACTGCTTATGCTGTCTTTTGGGGAAGATTCCAGGTATGTAGTAAAATTAGTCAGATTCTGATCTAGAAATCTTTACTCTCTCAAGCAGTTCTTATTGAGGTGAACTCTTTTGCTGATGCTACATCCAGTTCTCCAATCTGTTAACAATCACGAAAATCACCCTGGAGAGGAATTCCCTTTGGACAGATTTAACATCAACCTCAGTACCTGTGAAGAAGTTGTCAAGAAAATGGAGCCAAGCTCTTTAAGATTGTCTGTGGTGAGAAGATGAGAAAATGATATAGACTGAAGTGAGAACTTCCAAGTTCGTATAGGAGAAACGTTTTCACCATGAAGCCAGTCAATCTTTGGAAGAGGTTTCCCAATTTCCTGGAGATTTTCAACTGGTTAAATCTGTAAACTGATGAGCATGGCATGAGAAATAAACATGATGAGCAAGAATAAACATGATGTGTGAAATAAACTGCAGATGTAGGACAGTTGCAGTTAGGATCATGTAGATGTGGCAGAATAGCCCATGTAACTGGCATGCTGAGATGGAGAGATATGGATACAGCATGAATGTGGCTATGGATATAGCAGAGGTGCTCTCCTGAGCATAATAATTACAAAAGGGAAGAAATTGGAGGAATGTAAAGGTCGGGGGACAGCCTTGGCTGCAGTTACCATGAGATGGTAAAGTTCAGTATCTTCAGAGAGTGGAATGAGGTAAATAGTAAGATTACAATTCTGGGTATCAGAGGAACAGACTTTGACATGTTCAGTGATCTATGTTCAGAAATTATATGGGAGATGGACCCGGAGACAAGATTTTCACAATTACCTCCTTCAAGTTCAAGAATGGTCCATCCCAATAAGCAGAAAATCAAGCTAAGTTGATCAGAGGTTGGCATGGATGAACAAGTGGATTCTGACAAAAATCAGACATGAAAAAGACATATACAAGAGGAGGGAAATAATGACAGGTCACCTGTGAAGAATATAAAAATACTGCATTATCATCAAGGGGTGAGGTTAGGAATACCAAAACCCACCTGGCGTTGAATCTGGCTAGGGATATGAAGGGTAAGTAAAAGGAAGAGTAAGGATAATTTGTGTCCACTGCTGAATGAAGCAGGGGTTCTGGTGCAGAAAGACACAAAAAAGGTCAGGGTACTCAATGAACTCTGTCTTGCTCTTTATTCATAGTATTTTCCTTCAGGAATCTCAGGCTCTGAGGACGAGCAGTGAAATGCCAGGCAATGAAGACTTCCTTCAGTGGAGGAGTGTCAAGTTAGGGAACATTAAAAAAAAAAAAAAAAAAAAAAAAAAAAAGTAGAGATACAAGTCCATAAGATCTAAAGATATGGAGCGCTGTCAATATCATTGTGAAGCCACTGTTTTTAAGGGTTATCTTTGAGAGATATGGTAATCAGGGAGGATTCTACAGAACTAATAGTAGGAAGAAATAAAATGTCACTTTTATGTTCAAAAAGGGCATAAAGGAGGATTTTGTGAACTACAAGTCAGTCATATGCATCTCAATCCCTGAGAAGGTGGTAGAGAAAATCATCTTGGAAACCATTTCAAAAATATGAAGGACAGGTGACTGGGAATCTATTGACAACATGGACTTTTGAAAAGCAAAACCCAGCCTGACTGATCTGAAAGCCTCTTACAATGTAATGACTGGCTTGGTGGATAAGAGGATATTTATCTTGACTTTAGAAAGGCTTCCATCACTGTCTACTATAATATCACCATTGACAAACTGATGAAGTACAGGCTAAGTAAGTGTACAGTGAGGCAAATTGAAAACTGGCTGCACTGCTGGGCTCAAAGGTTTGTAAATTAGCAACATGAAGATCATTGGTGTACTGGGGGCAATCATTGTTTAATGTCTTCTCTAACAATCTGGATAACAGGAAAGACTGCATTTTCAGCAAGTTTGCAAACAAAACTGGGAGGAGCAGATGATACACCAGATGTGCTTACTGTCATCCAGAATGCCTTGAACAAGATGAAGAACTGGGTAAACAGGAACCTCAGAAAGATCCAGAAAAGGGAAATGCCGAATCCTGCGCCTGGGGAGGAATAACCCCACATACCAGTGAACATTGGGGTCCAATCATTTTGAAAGCAGCTCTTCAGAGAGGGACTGGGGGGGGGGGGGGGGGAGCTACATTGACCATGAGCCACCAATGTGCCCTTGTGACAAAGAAGGACAGTAATAATCACTGACTGAAGTAAAGACAAATAATATTTTTAGTTAGTTGCGAATAATGAGTATGCCTAACATTTATTACTGGCTATTAAAAATACATGTTAAGCCTATTAATCAAAATAAATTGATGATGAATCTATTAATCAGAGTAAGTTCATAATGACAGAATCATAGAACGCTTTGGGTTGGAAGAGATCTTAAAGATCATTTAATTCAACCAACCCTCCTCCCTCTCCCCTCCGCTCTCCCCCGCCCCCCCTCAATGGACAGAGACACCTTCCATGAGACCAGGTTGCTCAAAGCCCCATCCAACCTGGCCTTAAACACTCCCAGGAATAGGGCATCCACAGCTTCTCTGGGCTGCCCCTTCCAATGCCTATGACAATTAAAGTATATCAATTTTTGAGACATTTAGTAGCATACAGAAAAAGCTTTAACAGAATAGAAAAGATTTCATAAAAAAAAAAAAAAAAAAAAACTCATTCTGTAAAAGCCAATACATTACAAACAAGACCAACACTACTTTAAAAAATAAAATGGCTATAAGGATCTAACGGATTAACTACTTTTCATCTCTAAACTTTGTTAATTTCAAGCCTTTTACAATTTATTACCACAATGTCATTATCAAGTTTATCAATTATCTTATCTTTTTTAGTTATGCATGCACTTACCACCTTTTCCCTAATAGGGAAACAGCAACAGCAAGTTCTCAACAGCAAATGAAAATGTTGTCTAATTTCTATGGACAGTCAGCTAACAACTACAGCAAGTTTAAGTAAATTTGTGTATTTTTCTGTGTTATTTTGGAATATCGATCCTATTCTTCATGCTGTTCTTTTGTTCACATGAGATGACAGAAGGCCTTAAAATACTGGAAATTGCTAATTATTTGTAGGCCTGCACAATTTTATAGTGCATTCCACAACATGTTCAGATGATACACTACAAAGGAGCAACTGTTAACTTTTCCCTGTTCTTGTTTTGTGTCATTTAAGATATAAAGTAGCCATGTTTGATAGCTGCTGAAATTATACATAATACTATATGTTCTAAAGGGTTATAATAATAGGTATGTTTCCTAATATTTTAATATCTCTGGGTGTGGTTACAGTGTAATCTAATAAAACACAAAAAGCACCATGTGTAACTCTGACTCAGCTGGAGGAGAAAAGATTCAGTCTGTTTGTAAGAAGACAATAGCCAGGCAAGCTACCTGAGAAGATGATAAATAAGGGCTGGAATGCAAAACAAATAAAGAGAAAGAAAATATATTTTATTGGATTTTTTATTATATATATTTTATTGGATTTTCAAAATAAATAGATCAATTAATTAAAGCTCAATATATATCATGTACTTTTCATGTTCAATTTTTTGTACGCAAAGGGATTAATCCAGTAGTTCTTCTTTAGTTACCTATCATGGAGCTCACAATTAATTCTATCAATCCAAAATGTTTATTTCTACTTTATCCAGCTAACTAGGAATATAGTACACTCACCTTTCTTTCTCTTTCTTTCTTTCTTTCTTTCTTTCTTTCTTTCTTTCTTTCTTTCTTTCTTTCTTTCTTTCTTTCTTTCTTTCTTTCTTTCTTTCTTTCTTTCTTTCTTTCTTTCTTTCTTTCTTTCTTTCTTTCTTTCTTTCTTTCTTTCTTTCTTTCTCATATCTCATGAATTTGCTGTTATCATGAGCAACATGTCCTGAGAGTATACTACCAGTATGAATACAGAGGTAAAAATATAATTTTCATCTGTTCAACATATTTGCTACAGAAATAAGTCACATATTATTAAATCACATATTCATTATTTGTTAGCATTTTTGTGCTAACAGTTAGCAGTTACACATAACTTTCTTCTTAGCATAGAGGAAGAGGTACATAGACTTACAGGATCATTGAATGGTTTGGGTCAGAAGAGACCTTAAAGACCACCTAGTTCCAACCTCCCTGCCATGGGCAGGGTTGTCTTCCACTAGATCAGATTGCTCAAGGACCCGTCCCAGAAACATGCACAACTTCTCTGGGAGACCTATTCCAGTATCTAACCACCCTCATTGTATAAATAAATAAATAAATAAATAAATAAATAAATAAATAAATAAAATAATAAATCCTCCTATCTAATCTAAATCTACCCTCTTTTAGTTTAAAGCTCTTACCCTTTGTCCTGTCACTATACAACATGGAATACACCTTTCTCATAAGCCCCGGTTATGTACATGTACATGTACACGAAGGCTACTTCTCTCTGTTTCCTTGGCACCTCCTCTTCTGTAGGTTAAACATCTCCCTCAACCTCTCTTCACAGGAGAGGTATTCCAGACCCCTGGTCATTTTTGTAGCCCTCCTCTGGAGCTGCTTTAATAGGTCCCTGTCTCTAGTGTAATTCCTCTGCATACATAATGCTAATCAACAGTTTGCTACCTTTCTTTTTCACAAAATGTGTTTTCTCTGAGATTGTTTTCTGTGAAAAGCAGGAACACTATATTCCCTGCCAAAATCTCCCCATTTAGTTCTTGCACAATTCAGAACTACTTGATCATTTAACATTTTAATAGGCATATTTATTAAGGAATTGTCATTTAACATTTTTTCTATTGAATTATAACTGCATTAGGACACTTATGAGTATTCAGTCTTTGAGCACTTCATCTTTCCCATAGCCATAACTATGTACAAATTTGAAGTAAGTCTTGTTCTTTGGTGAAAATTGAAAACTGAAATAAAGGATCATGTAATGAACAACACAAATGAAATACTCTCAAATCGATTTTGAACTTTTAAGATCAATATTTTTCTTGGAGTAGCTGAAAAATCTTTCCTTATGAAAAGTCAAAGAGAGATACAATAAAGACAGAAAGAAAAATGAAACAAAAACCTTAGAATTTATGACTGATCAAAGTTGACAGTGAATAAAGTCCTTTGCCTGTCACTGAATTTTAGTTGGGTATGAAGGAAATGAAATAAGGATGATATATTCAGCTTCTGAATATAAACTAATTATTGACATTAATCAGATGAAGACATTTTTTTTTAATGTTAAATAAAAAATCCCAAACTATGAACTTTGTAGATAATGAAAAAGACAATGACAAAATCTGTATCAGGGTCCAGCCCTATTTTCACAAAATACCCTCAGACAAAATACCCTCCTGACTGAATGAATTGTCTGACTGAATTTCTCTATATCTCTAAGCCTTGATTTCTTATTATGAATCCAGGTCTGACTTTCTTTCCTGTGTCTTCATTATTATAATTAGAAAAAAGAAAAAGAAGTTTCTTAAATCTTAAATTTCTGGAAAAAAAAAATGCATGACAAACTCATTAAAAGAATAAATGAACAATGTTACCAGACAATGTTTCTTACACAAAATTTTAAATGAAAATACCATTCTGAACAGGACTAATTGAGAGATGTAGTTAAAATGATTGTGAAGATATGGTAAACAAAAGATATGGTAAAAAAAAAAAAAAAAAAAAAAAAAAAAAAAAAAAAACATGGGATTTCTACAGTTTTTCATCCTTTCCTTGAGTTGAAGACTAAATGAACAGTTAGCTAAACAATCTTTTGAAAAAAATTTCAGTCAGCAATCAGTGACTAGAGTGGTATTTATAAATACAGAAGAAGGGCACAATAAGGTAATCTCCCTGGTTAACTAAACCTATCCCTCACATCCTTGGAATTTAGAATTTTTTTAATCTTCCCCTTGGTGCTTTCCTGTCTCGGCGCAAATGGTCTGATTCTCAGGGTCAGGGTACCTCTATTCGCCATCTGCTGCTGGAGAACAGCGCATCTCCATCTCACAGCAGACAAGCAGCTGAGAACAAACATTGTATGCATCCCTCAGAGCTCACCTGGCCTTGAAGCATGGAGATAAATTCTTTTGAATCCTATGAAAACCTATAGGAAAATGTTGATTATCTTTTCTGATGAATACCTAGAAACTCCCCACCGCTTTTTTTTTTTTTTTTTTCAATATTACACAGATTTACTAAGCTAGTAGTATGAAGCTATGCTTGTTGCTCTTGTACCATGTTCCAATTATTTTTTTTTCTCTGTTAAATTAAGATTTGACTGGATCTTGAGTTATGGTATATTTCACACCTTGTGAATTTAACAACACTCATACTCCAGTGTTGTACCTACTCATGCACAAGGTGTGAATTATAGTTTCATTACTCAGACCATGTCATTTCTCATTGTTTAAACATTATACTGAGGTCAAACAAAAAGATGAATTGGTTTTAAGTTTTGTTTTTTGTTTGTCTTTTTTTTTTTTCCTGTCAATTAAAACTCACTTTGAATGCTTCATACTAATAGCTTGTCATCAAAAGAATACATTATTTAAGAACAAACAACTCATAGCAAATTTCATAAGTGCACAACATTTGGCATAAGAAGCCCAGAACTAAAACCTGAATTCATCCTATGGTCAAATAATTGCAATTCTAGCTAGCAAAGACAGGAAAAAATAGCACCTCCAATATGCAATTCAGATCTGTTTTAGAAAACTAACATTAAAATATTAATGTCATAATATTCCCTTGAATAAGGAATTATCACAGGTTCTAATTCTCAGTTCTGAAAGAAGCGCAGATCACTTGGAGAAAATATTTGAAGATGTCTGTGATTAGATGTTCATAATCTTTTGGGTAAACACTCATTTAAATTGTTTGTTTGTTTGTTTGTTTGTTTGTTTTCTTCTTCAAATACTGATGTAATAGTATATTTTTATTCTTCATGGGCACTCTTTTCCAGCATCATGACTCTGAATACAAAATTTCTATGTTTGTTTTCTGCAGCCATTGCAATCTACTTGTTACTATGATATTTTTACTTTTTATTTTTTTAATAAGTAGACCTATTTGTTCAGAAAGGGGGAATTATCAGCCATTCCACTGAATTTGTCTTGATACACAACTGAGAGACATGGAAACGACATAAAAATAAGCAGAAATGCTTTAAACATATATGATTTTAAAAACTTTATTAAAAACATTAATTTCAAGGCTGGAAGAAAGAATGTGTTTCTGATTGTCACAAGGACTTAGTGTCTTCACTCTTCAAAAGAAAAAATAAGCTATTGCCTCTAATCATTAAGAAAATAAACTCTATGAAAATATTACATTTCCTTAATAAGTATTTTTCAAGATAATTTTATATAGCTTGCAAATGTTTAAAAAATCCTTTGCTAATATATCTTATTTTGCTACACTTTCTTATTGTTAAAATATATATATATTTATATATATATATTATTTATTTATTTATTATATATATTTTTTTTAGTTAGACACTGTATTTTGGAGGGAGTGATATTTTATTTCTCCATTCTCTTATTTATTTATTTATTAAAAGCTCTAATTATGGAATTTAAGACATAAAGAAATGAATATCTCCTTAAGGTGTTCCAGGTTTAAAAATCTGGCAACAAATATCACAAATATCACAGGACCCAGTAGTGTCACATTTTGCCCTAGATGAACCATGGCTAAAATCATTACATATTCAAACATTTAGCTCCGCTGCATGGCTCATCCTGTGCTCAGAAACAAATGCTGATCATTGGGTCACTGTAATTTTCTCCTGTGTTTGGGTTCCCACTGCCTCCATGTCCATGTATGTCCATAGTTTGCCTCAAGTCCAGGGTCTGCACTCTGCTTCTCTCCTTCCTACATCCCTCAGGACCTTGAACTCCACTATTTCATTATCATTACAGCCTAGGCTGCCACTATTCCCAATTGGTTCTTCCTTGTTTGTGAGCAGCACAGGCGAGTACTGATGGGGAAATGATGGAACAGAATTCTTATATCAATAAAAGCAATTTTGCATCATGAGGTTTATCGTGTTCAGTGTAACTATACCCTGTTTGCTGTGAGAACACCAAAGTGGAGAACTATACCCCAGCAGCAATTATGTCATTGTTGTGTTGAGAGGTAAAATTGCTTTTCTGCTTCTCACAATTACCCATTTTATACTTGTGAAGGTTGCATTAGGCCCTTTCACTGCAGTATTGTGCTAAAAGCTCATATTGAGGCGATTAGCTACAATGACCCCTAACCCATCTATGAATCACTGCTTTCCAAGACAAAATGTCATTATGGATTAATTTTACTCATACACACTTCCTTGGGGTTAATTTCATATTTACTGCAATACTGGAGCCTCTGTTCAGATGACATTGAAGCTAACATTTTTATTTGTTTGGTTTTGGTGGTGGTGGTGTTTTTATTTTTAAGTACCTTAAATCCTCCTCTGATTTTATTTGACTTTAATATATAATTCCCTGATTTACAGTCATAAGGCCACAGTCTCTGCTGGAGTAAATCAATATGACTTGTTTTTTACCCCAAATAATGATCTATTCCACACACTGCAATTGCTTAAATGAAACACAGAGAAGGAATCTATATAATATGCATGATTGGCTATTTTACACATAATAAATCAATATTAATATTAAACATTATATTACATAAAAAGTGAATACAACTATTTAGAAAAATAGGGAGTCATTTAGATGTGCTAATTACATAGAAATTTAAACACTAAATAATGGAAAGATCAAAGAATTGAATACTTTGAGAGATGACATTGGCTTGAAGTGATATTCCTTTGAGGCTTTATTGGCTTGAGTGAATCTCTCTTCTTCTCACTACACCCTCCCCTCCATAACTACATACACATGTATTCACTAAGCCTTTATCTTTCTTAGGATAAATGCCTGTGAGTCTTTCATTCTTAGAAGGTGGATCAAGTGCATTTTCCGCAGTATGTAGGAAAAGTTAATGTCTGTACTGTTTGTCAAAATGACTGCATGAATACAATAACCTTTAGAACTTTTTAAAAGTAAAATATAGTTTAAGGTAAGACTCAGTCTGGTGTGCAAGAGGGTTCCATTTAACCTGCATTATTTTTTCTTTTCTAGAGACATAGAGGCTGTTTGTGAAGCAGCTGTGGACTGAATTAACCTCTTTTCCTCTGCAGACCTGAATCAGAACTGCCTTGTTGCACCATGAAGAGAACAAATGGAAGCAAATCAGGAGGAGGTCTGCAGTATAGCCAGAGCATTGCTGTATTTCTGAAAGAGTGAGTGAATGAGTTGAGATGCAGAGGAAATGTTGAGGAAGAAACACATCTTGATACCGTGCATTCCTTGTGCTTGTGGATGGAGTGTGTTGTCAGAGCCTGGAGCTAATACTATACAGAGAATGCAGGCAAGATCACTCCTGTCATCACCTGCTGTTCTATTCAAATATGTGTGTTTGGAGGCACAGATAGGAAGAGCAAAGAAATAATTCCTCCTGCATCTCTCTTGGCCAGTAGTTTCCTACTTTAATAGATAGTTTCTGTTGTGCAGCAGCCCAGATTCGATCCTTTATAGTATTTATAATATTCTTGAACTCACAGAAGCATGTCAGGTTTTCTCCAGATATCCCAATGCCCGACCAAGGATATCACCTTAATTCCCCTTTCTCAGACAATGTGCTCTTTTCTGGCCTAAATCCTCATGTTTTTCTGAATGTGATTAGGCCTTTACAGATAATTTAACAGAATCCACAGGTAGCAGCATTACAGTCAACAGTTCTGATTGCAGAGAGGTTGTTTTCTGGGCCCATTTACCTTCCTGCACATGAACAGACTTTTACCAAATTGATTCTGTGCAAGATATCACTAAACTTCACCCTAATAATGTTAATACTTTTTACGTATATATATGTTCAATTATATTTATATGTAATACTCAGAAATAATCACCATACAACCCCAAATCTATCACATTTGTATCTTTCCAACATTTTCTATGAGGTTTCCTCAAATTAGCCCAATTCCTTTTTTATCATATCAGAAATTGCCTCAAATGCAGTTTTTCTGTGCCACTGAAGCTGCTCAGTAGTTGTTTCATCACAAAGACCTATATACATTACAGGAATTAAAAAGTTGCTCTTGTATTTCAAGAAGGAAAGCTTTTGCCCACTGACCTGCAAATACTACAGAAAAAATAAAAAATAAATAAATCTATTTTAAATTGAATGTTGATCCAAATAAGAAAGGACTGTACCATAGCACATGAAAAAGAGTCACTCATCTTCCAATTATTCATTCTTTGCTAAAGTCAATCCATCTTGCATTCTGCAGTTGTTCAGTGAACACAAAAAGCATCTGACTGTCTTGTTAACCATGGAATTAGGGTAAAATTATAGCAACAGCTATAATGTTAAATCCTGACCTTTTTCTTACAGGTCAGTCCTGTTTTCTCATTATAAGTATTTATAATGCTAGGGATAAGGAGACCCAATACATTACCAGGGCTCCTGTTACAGACACAAATAATGATAAAGGATGAGGGAATAGACATGCCACTGTCTGAATAAAAATGCCTGCTTCCTACCATAAGCCTCTTCAGGGCATATTGCAGTAATGTGCTGTGGGAGCCACTTTTCTGCTTTTCCAAGCAGGAACAAAATGTGCTGTTACACCTCTTGCTGATTACAGCACATACATAAGCTGAGTGATGGGCATAAAGCATAAAACACATCCTGCATAGGTATACTGGATTGTTTAAGGCTTCATTTCACAAGAGGAGCATCTGCTTCCTTTTTTTTTTTTTTTTCCTGTTTTTTTTTTTGTCTTTTTTTTTTTTTAATGGAGAAAAACACAGCATAGAAAAGTTTTCCTCTCTCCATCACAGCATCAATGGAATAGGACATAAGACAGTGTTACACAATGCTTGATTCATTTTAAAGTGTTCATTTAAAAGTCCCCATGGTATTTTTATGACATCAAAAATCTTCATGAATAAAACTGTACTTTGGGAAATTTAGTTGATATTGACAGTGTGTCAAACCCTCCAAATGCATGTTAGATGAAAGGACAACCCAACTAACAGATCTTGCTATTCTGGCACCCTGGATAGCCCATCCTGCTTGTATTAGTCCAATGCAAGTGACTCAAATCAAGCATCAAATCCAAGTGGCAGAGTCCTCTATACAACTACCTGAAAGGAGGCTTCAGCAAGAAGACTGTTTCTTTTCTTAGGTGACAACTGATAGGACGTGAGGAAATGGCCCCAGGTTGCACCAGGGGAGGTTTAAATTGGGTACTAGGAAAAATTTCTCCACAAAAAGGGCAGTCAAACATTGGAACAGACTGTCCGGGGAAGTGCTGGAGTCCCAATCCCTAGAGGTATTTAAGAGGTGTGTGGATGTGTCACCAAAAGACATGGTTTAGTGATGAGACTCAGTAAGTCAGACTGATGGTTTGACTCAGTGATCTTAAAGGTCTTTCCAACCTCAGTAATTCTATAATAAAATTGGGCAGAGCAATCAAAAAAGTACTAGTATATAGATAAGGAAAGTCTAAGACCTTTGAAAGAGAGAAGAAAGAAAGTCCAACTTATCAGGTACATTTACTGGACCTTATCCAGCTCTGCTAAGCTTCCCTCTATTTTATTTCACTGAGTTGCCCTGACTAACCAACCAAGGAACAATCTTCAATTTAGTTCATGCCATCACATACACTTTCCACAATCCTGTCAAAAGAGACATTTGTTGACACTGTCTCAGGAAAAGAATAAATAAATAAATAAAAATCTTCAAGTGTGTAATGAATTTATTATTTTTTTTTAAAGACAGATACCTTGTCAGTCAGTAACATGCTCAAAAGAAACCAGCTATGAGAAATATGCTTTATTATAGATAGTGCAACCAGGACTTAAGGGTGTTGGAATGAACACTAAAGCTATGACTTTTGAGAATATATGGAATCTGCATTTGATTTCCTTATTTAGATGGTTTGTAGGCTAGATTGTCATGTTGAACACTTACGCATGTAGTTGTGTACTTTTATGGGGGAGAGTTACATATTTTCTGTGATTTTATTCTTTCTCCTATACCGTCAGGCAACCATAATCATTAGTACATACAAATACTGCCCAATCATTGTGTGATTCTGTGATTCTGAGAACAATTTATGTGCTTCCATTATGAGATATCTCAGGAAGGAGTTGATTTTTATAGAGTAACTATTTGGTACTTTATGGACAATATGCATTAATATGGATTTTGAGCTGAGGCACTCAAAATTTATTTTCTGAATTCTTGAAAACTGAGTAACGTTTTAGGTATCTCTGTTTGCCTCATTCAGAAAGGGTCTTATGAAAAAATAAATAAGTATCACTAAAGAGCAATAGAGATGTATTGCTCTTTAGTTTTAGTTTTAGTTTTAAGAACAAAAGAATTAGCTAACATGGATAGGACTAGCCCTGGCACTCAGGCCTTCTAGAGAAGGAAAAGAAAGGGGTGCATGTAGAATAATGGGCTAGTTACTTCATCCCATCCTGACATCTAGTTTGTAGAACGATGGTGTTTAACTATCCCCTACAAGAACACAGTGGAATGTCATGTTGGATGTTATATTTGAAAAATATTGTGTATGAATCCCTTAGCTAAAGCATTTGAGGACCATTCTCTCCATGTGACAAAGTGGGAAAAGAAAAAGTCTATTTCTGAATATCTCAAAAAAAAAAAAAAAAAGTAATTTGTGTTATTTGTCTGATTTTTTATTTATTTATTTGTAACTGAAAGAGCAAGAACTGCACAAATATAACCCTGGCCCTCAGGAATTCCACGGAACTTTGGTTACTAACTTCATTGAAGGCTCAGTTTTGCTTTTTATTTCTCTACATGGTTGAATGTTAAGAAATTCCTGGTGTACAATGCAGCAAAGGTTTTCAAGTTCAGCTCCTGCCACCCTACAATAGTTATGTTTTGTTGTTTCAGAAAATGAATATACAGAATGTTTTCATTTGTCTGTTTGACAAATATGCCTGAATGCTCAATAACTTATCTTTGAAATTAACCTGTCAGAGAAATCATGACACAAATATAATGATGAAACATTACTCTGCTCTAAAGATGAATTTCTGTAACAGTCATAACTGGCCTCTGGGGCGTTACTGATTGATGAGTCAATACTTTAATAGAAATTGAACTAATTTATGTGCATCTCTATAAATAAAAATCTACATATTCTACAATGTGCAGATTCATTGGGCTAACCATCAAAAAAATCATGAATGTTTTAGACTGATTTGTGTTTGTTCCAGAGACATATGATAAAAAAGAGTACATTAACCTAACGTACAATGAAAAAAAAATATATATATATACATATATATATATACGTGTATCCTGTTTCTGCATTGTGCGTAATTTCTTTGCAATGAACTACATTGGGATATTTAATATATTTGATAAATAATTATTATACTAAAATTAAAGTTTTTATACCCTAATAAATTTTACCTAGTGAAATTGTGAAACACATACTGACAAATTCAAATCCAGAACTATACTTCCCCAGTCGGATGTTAACAACCTGGAAAATTAACCGCTTTACTCCATTCCTGATTGAAACTAGATGATTGGAACAAGATGATCTTTAAGATC